>NC_082619.1:607500-933007 GCF_030936135.1 Gavia stellata | reverse complement strand
TGTTGTCTCTGAATAAAGCTTTATATGATTATGTAAAACATAAAGGGCATTGGTTAGGAAACCGTGCTGATTAATTGAAGAACTCTGGCTTTTTGGGCTCTTCCCCCTCCTTTGTATAACGAGCGAGGGGGAGGTAGAGTCGCCAGAGAAGGAAGCTCTTACTCCCAGGCTCACAGCGGAGGACTTGTGGAAGGGAGAGGTGCCACCGTTGCCTGGCCCGGCCCGAAGCAGCCGGGGGACGTGGCGGGCAGCAGCGAAGGCAGCCGGCCAGGCAGCTCGGCGCAGCTGGAGCAGGGACCGGTACCCCTCTGGTACCATCCGCCCAGGTAGGAGAGCGGCACCGGCCCCGGGAGGGGCGATGCCAGCGAGGCGCCGGCCGTTCCTGCGGCCCCCCGCCCTGCCAGGCTGCAGGTGACGCCCGCGCCCCGCTGCACCCCGGAGGCTGCTCCTCTGCCGGGGCCTCTCACCCCAGCCCAGCCGGCGCTGCTGCCGAAGGCGTAGTGAGAAAAGTACACCCTTCCCCCAAAAATCGATCGGGAGGCCTAGGGGGTCGCCTAATTGGATACTGCTCGCCGAGAGGCTGCTGCAATAAGAAACCCAACCGCAGCACTTCAGACCATCTGCGAGATCATAAATCATATTCCGAGCCCGCCTCAGCCTCCTCTCCGTCTCGGTGCTTCATCGATCTGACGCCGTGGCTCTCCCCCGCATGAGAGAGCGGGCGGCTGAGGAGGACGCGGCTGCTGCCCCGCCGGGCTGTGCCATGCCGTGCCGAGCCTCGGCCGGGGCAGGCGGTGCTGCCGGCACCCAGGGGTGTCCTTGGGGTGTTTTCCGTAGCAAGGAAAGGGTTTCTTTTTTCAGCAAGGAAATTGACTTGGGCTTGCTGCTTCGTTTGTTTGTTTTGGCGCTGGCTTGGGAAACACTCCAGGGTTGTTGGCTAAATAGAAGCTAATTAATTGGTGGTGCCTGGCTTTGCCCCGCCACCGCCCTGCCTGCGCAGGCTGGGGAAGGAGCCTCTCCTCCCCATCGCGCCTCCCACCCCGCTGGGGCCACAGCCCCCCCGGCAGCTTGCGCCCCGCAACGCACTGTGGTTCTTCATCTCCAGAACCTGAGCCCCCCTTTTTGTGCTTGGCCCGCTTTCCGGGCAGAGGCAAAAGCCCAATTCCCCAGGACAAAGGTGTTCCCAATAAAATCCTGTATGCGTACACGTGGCCACGGTGCTCATCCTTTGCAGGAATTTATCTAAAGCAGCCTCTTCTTGTCCTCCCTAGATGCGCAGAGCTGGGATCTCTTCCTCTCTCGCCAGGATCTCTTCCTCTCTCGCCGGGCTGGACCTTCCCGCCACAGACCGTGCCAGCAGAGCGGGTAAGGAGCGCAGCTGGGAGAGGTCCCCGAGGCCGGATTGGATGGGGCTTTGAGCAACCTGGTCTAGCAGAAGGTGGCCCTGCCCATGCCAGGGGGTTGGAACTACATGATCTTTAAGGTCTCTTCCAACCCAACCCCTTCTATGATTCCATGAGTACTGGTCAGCCCTGCGCCTGCCTCCCCACTCCTCCCTGCGCTGGAGGAGCCGCAGCGGCCGGAGGAGCCCTCCTGCTCAGGAGACGCTGCTGCTGCCCTGTGGGGATAGGCTCTGCCGCCAGCCCCAGCCGGCTCCCGCTTTCATAAATCTCAGCCCGAGTGATTTAGAGACTGCTTTGCCTTCCCTGCTTGCCTAACAGCCTGCAAACTCCCATCCACTAAATCACCTGCCTGAAGGGAACGCTTCCAGCTGCAGCGCGGGGATGGGAGGGTGGGGAAGAAAGGGGCTGATGTGCAAAATGGTTGAACATGCGGAACCCTTGGAAAAAACCCTGGACAAAGACAACCTGAAGTGAGCCTCGCCAGCTGCGCTCCCCTGGAAAACACGAAGCGCAGCTGAGGCGGCTGTTGTCTTCGGGACACTTCTCTGGGACATCCTGCTCTGGCTGGAGCTCAGCCTGCAACCAGCAGCAAACCCTGCACAGAACAGATCCCAGTCCCTCCGCTTCACCTGCGACTAAACTAAAAAAAAACCCCTCTGCGGCTCATGCCTCTCCTGTTTCTGTAGGGCTGTGAGAAGCGGCGTCAGTCTCGGGTGCTTCCAAGTTTGGGGTGTGAGCCGGGAGGAGGCTGCGTCCCTGCCCAGCCCCAGATGAAAGACACTCGGTCCCGGCGGCGCGCAGGGCTCTGGCTGCCTGCGCCGCTGCTAGTGCACGTTTACTGGCATGTCCTTGGAAAAGCGCTTGGAACTTGCTCGGGAGCCTGCGTGCTCCCTCGGATACACCCAGAAGGATTGCTCGGAGAGGTGCCGGAAGAATTACCACAGACCCAAGATAAAAAAAAAAAATAATCAAAGACTAATCCTAAAACTCTCCCTCAATCTTTGTGCTTCCAGACCTAGTCTCCCTTTCATCTAGGGCTTTGCCGTTCTCTCGTTATTCTACAGTTGGAGAAACCACAAGGCTAGAAGAGGGGAAGAAAAAAGAAAAGATTAAATTAAGGAGCAGGTAAGCAGGTTTATCACTTTTTCTGTTCCTTCATTCCTGCTAATTTCTCTGTGCCAATTTGGGAGGTAGAGCCCAACGTTAACTTTGCGACGGACTGTTGTATCTGTTTTCTTCCTTAAACCATTTAGCGGAACGATGCTAAGGTCCAATTTGCATAGCTGCTTTAAGGAACAGCGCAGCGAGGGTGTAGCAGCCCACCCGTGGCGTCTGACGAGAAAAGCTTTTGCCTGCATAAAAATAATGAAAAGGATACTTCGGGCTTCTGGTAATTATATACGTGCTATGCCAGAATTACTCACTATAGCAATAGCATCAGCAGCTGAAGAACAGTGAAGATCTGCTGCTGGGAAGCGCTACGGCCTTCTTCAATACTCTGGGAAAAGCATGCGCTGCCTCTGAAATGAGTGGGTAGAGCTACAATTATGGGAGAGACAAGAAGGGAGCAGGAGCAGAGTCCGGAGAGCGCTTTGAGACGTGGGAGGCAAAATGCCTGCATGGAAAGCGGGGGAGCATCCTCCAGCCTGTTGCTGAAGGCTGTCCTGAGACTCACGTGAAGATTAAGGTCGAGGTTAGATACCTCTGTGCGCTGGGCGTGGGAGCAACGTCTCCACAGGACCTTGAGATGTCCTGGGCAACACCTTGCATCCGAGCAAGGACACAAAACAGTTTAAACTGGAAATGCGGAAGGGTGTGGGAGAGGAGCCCGCCCTGTCTCTTCCTATCTTCTTCAAAATACTGCGCTTTCTGAAAATGTTCTGACTAGTCGTAGCTGTTCACAGCTCCATGGTGCGCAGGATGCCCCGATGCTCCAGGCGCGCAGGGCTCTAGCCTTCGGTCTCGGCTGCCCACGGGGAGAGAGGCCACATCGATGCCATTAGGAAGAGCGCGTTGCCACATCCTGGATCCTCCGTCTCATTAATCCAGCGAGTGAGTAGGCAAATGCGAGAGGCGATCGATCAAGCCTCAGTGGAAGCGTTTTCTGCCTGGGGCTGGGACACTGCCATGCGGTGACTGCCGCAGGAAGAAAGGCCACCCCTCACGGGTACATGTGCAACAGGGGAAATGGGTTCTTATAACTTACAGAGGTTATGTGGCCGTGGCAATCCTCAGTGACCCATTCAGAAAAGCACTTGGAGCGGTAGATGCTCGAGCAGCGGGGTCTTGCAGGCTGATAAAGCTTTAGCTTAATAGTTATGAACTGGAAATGGGAAACAGTCTGGTGCAACACGTGCCGTGCCGATGGCTCATGGTTTTCAGCCTTCCTGCTCTACAGCAACGGTTTAAATTAGTTCTCCTGGTGCCCTTTGTCATACTTGTGGGTCAACACCCAGTCCCAGCCGGCAGAACTGAGAGTGAGCGTCGGACCAGGCTCCGTGTCCCTGCCGTCATCCGTATTCCTCTTCCCTCCTCCCTCCCCAGCTTCTCAGTCCCGGCAGGGCGCTGCCCGTCCTTGCGCAGCCACCGCGAGGGAGGAAGATGAAGGAACGCGTAGCAAACCGTTTAACCACGGGGGCACTTCGCCGCCAGACAGGTGGGTTCGTAAATCCTCCGGCCCCTTCCAGGTGAGAGAGGACGACTCCCTGCCTGGGATGAGCTTCACCCTCAGTTGCTGCGTGAGAGCCTGAAGGGAGGGGTCCTGCTCATGGACCTGCATGCATCCTCCCGCGCCACACACCGGCTTCTCAGCTCTGCTCCACTGCGGCGGGCGGAGGATCCCAGTGAGCCGCCGCAAGCCGCTGCAGAGGCAGGAGCGACCCCGGCCCCATGACTCCCTGCCATGGGCACAGGCACTCCCAGGCGGTGCCGGGGCGGGAGCGTCTCCTCCAGAGCCACGCTCCCTTACCTCCTGGGCCAGGACTTGCTCCTCTTGCTTGCCAAAACTTCTAATGATGTTTGTTCCAAAGCTGTTTTCCCGCTTTGTTTCTTTCCATCTGCCGCCTCCTTGCAGTCCAATTAGTGCCTCGTTGATAGTTCCTGAATTTCAGTGATGGTGTCCGTGTGACCCCTGGCTTCAGGTCCGTCTCTCGCACCCCGTAAGGCACTGTCTGGCACGTCCCTTCATTTCATCTTCACTTGCCGGAGCTGTCTGGACTTCTCTGAAGTGTTGGTGCTGTCTCCAAAGTAGAAAGCTTTTCAATTAAGAAACTTACTTTTTTTTAGGGCTCATTAAAAGAGAGAGAGAAAGAGAGAGGGGTTTTTTTTCTTCTTTGTGGGTAATTATTATTAATGGCCTTTCTTTTTAGCAGAGGTTTGTTACACTCGCAAAGAAGGGAATGCTGGCAGGCTCCTGCGCGGGGGCGTGTAACTGGAAGTGACGGAGAATGATGTCTCTTACATTATTTCATTAGCGGCAGAACACATCTGAGGGAATACGTGATGGGGACGCGGCCGGGTGCGATTCCCACCTCCGGGCACCTCCTGCCATCGCGTACCCCGGCGCAGAGCACTGCGGGGCCGGCACCTGTGTGCGGGGGCAAGGAAGAAGCTCAGCACCGGGCAGGGGAGAAGCTGGTTCCTGCCTTCATCTCCTGCATCTCCCCCTTGTCTCTGGAAACAGGCAATCTTCCATTTCTGTAGAAAGCCTTTTGTCCCCGTACAGCCCTGCGAGCGCACCAAGGAAAACTCCCGGTAATTCAAGGTAAAGCGCAGCCAGGGCGGGCGGACGCAGGCTCGCCGGAGCCTGCACCATGCGAGCCACGAGCGGTCAGTGCCTCCATCCTCTGCCGGCCTCCCCCCTTTCCCTGTGCATCAAAGCATCGCCAGCACGCCACCGCGCATGACCCACTTCTGTATCCAGAGCATCCACTTCTGTTTGAAAGCTGATAATGCTGCAGTAATCCTGGATGATCAAAGAGTCCTGCATCCACCCACAGGTATAACAAACAACCAAAAGCCCGGAGCGAGGCTGATGGAAGAGGTGCTCTGGGCAGGGAACGGTACAGTGCATCCCTCTCCGAAGCACCGAAGGCTCGCTAGCTCTGCTAGAGCAGAAAGCAGAAAATGGGACATGTCCCCGGGAAGCCCACGTCTCAGGCTCAGCCTCGCCAGGAAATTCCAGCTGAGCAGGATGACTGCATGTGCCAAACACGGCAAACTCCTCTGTCCCCTGGAAGACAGACATGAAAAAGGCCAGCGGTGGATCTGTGCAGAACAGGAGAAGTGGTCCCAAGGCTACCTGGAAAGGAAGGACATGCCATTTGCTGTTGTGCTGCTTGCTGGTGCTGACCCTGCGGTTCTGTTCTGCCTGGAAGAAATCCGTTTCCTGAGCAAATCTGTAAACTGACTCTACATTTACAGAAATTAAAGTCCTCCCATGGCCCGGTGCTGGCAGAGGATTAAAAGCATTAACAGTGCAACAGCTCTTCAGTAGGCTCGGCTGCAACACCTTGCTTCCCCCTGGCTCCATTGAACGGCGATGCATTGAAGCCCCTTCCCACCCCAGCAAATGCCTAACGTGGGGGAAATCCCCCTGCCCACCCCGGACTGCCGCTCTTCTCAGTGGGGAACCCCTGGTTCAGGCTCTCTGCAAATGCAGGCGGGAAAGCAGCATCAGCCGTGTCTGCTTCTGCTATCAAGGAGTGCTTTGCTGCAAATGACAGCTGGAGAACTGCTTTATTATTTTGGTTTTACGATCCTTCCAGTGCAAGCTGAGGCTCTGGAGAAGCTGTCCGATGACCCCGCCAAACTCTCTCATTGCCCTTCAGGGGTGGGCAAACACCCACGCCGATAAACACTTGACTGATGGATGAGGCTCTAATCATAAACATTGCCTCCCCGCTCGCACTAATTGTCCTCCTTGTCACCGCTCCTTGCAGAGTGACAAATGATTTGGTTTTAATGGAGATCAAATTCCCCTGTCACTCTTAAGTAATCCCTCTAAGCCAAGGATGAGTCATGTTGACGGGACAGGGCGCGAGGGGACCAGCCTTGGAAAGAGACGTTCCTTCTGCACCTGTGTCATCCATAACAGCGCGTCCAGACCCTTTTTCCTCCCAGGTGTATTTTCTCAGCCAAAGCCACTTTGTTTCCTGTAGTGGGAGCAATATTTATCCTTCCCTGTGCTGCAAGACCAAGCGAAGGCTTGATAGAATTCAGAGGCAACTCATTTACAACTGATGCAAGAGCAGCAGTTAGATTACCTGGGAAACTCATGGCCGTAGGGTTGTTTTCCGGTAATAATTTGGTAAGGAATGAAAATATGACCGGTGTTACTTTTGTAAGTGGTCTACTAGACCAGAAGCTGGCCAGACTTACAGCGTTCGAGCGATGGATGGGCGCCCAAATGGTCCCAAAATCGCAGGTCTTGTCTGCGTGGTGGATTTCTGTGCGCTCGGCTCTTGGAACTAATCATTAAAGACAAAAAGCATCAAATCCCCAAGTCCTCAGCTGAAGTTTTTAAAAAAAAAAAAAACAAACAAAAAACCCCAACCGGTTATACGTGCGGCAAAGACCGTTCTTCCCATGTCTAGGAGGGAGCACAGCAGCAGGATAAAGTCCTCCATTATCTCAGGCATTCACACAACAGTTCAGAGGAGTTTACAGAAAACCTTCATTTACCAGAGGCCACGAAACATCTCGCAGCACCTGTTACAAACTTCAGCTCTATAGAAAAAGAGAAGTGTAACAGATGTGTGGCAGTGAGAGCGGGAGAAAGGAAAGCATTGACCTTGGGCCCTGGCAATAGCGAGGAATTCCTGTAGATATAAAGAAAAAAGAAAGACGACTATGATTGCTGTTAATGGGATCTGAAAGAAAAATTTCTTCTCAACCCCGAATCTGTCAATTTAAGTATCAGCTAAGGCGCAGGACACAGCAACCAAGCGGCTGGTGCCGCACCAGCATCCCTGCACCTTGGCTTGCGTTGCATCCTGCTGAGACCAAGCTCCGGCGTTTCGAGGACGGCAATTAGCAGAGCAGCCGGAAACCGTCAAGCAGGAGCCCTTTCTGCTGCTCATCGGCAGGGGCCGGCAAAGGAGCCATGAAACCTGGCGTCAACACACCCCTCACCCGGGAAAAGTGTGCTGGCCCGCATGTCGGTCCGGCAGGACAGAACGACTGTCAATCAGGGGCTGCCTTCTCCCTCGGAAAACAAAAAAGCACCGAGATTCACTTGGCAAGTTTGTTGGGAAGGAAATCAAACAAGCCCCAAACAAACCCCTCTTGAAAAATTATCCTGGGGAGTTAATGATGTAACAAGACTGCAAGATCCAGCTGGGTGAAAAAAAAATCTTCCGGCTGAGATTCGCTAACAGCTTCCCGTAGCTAGGAGGTTATTCAAAATCTGGCCCCAGGGAAGAGCCCCCTCTCTGTGTTACCAGCTCCCATCGCCCAGATGATGACTCTGTGATTTTCTCAGGTGCTATCATTTCGGTAAATTAAACAGATTTTTTTTTTTTTTTTTAAAAACCCATCCCTAACTTAGCTTCTCCTCTATGATTTTCTTATTCTCTATTTTTAGCTGCAACTGCAATAAAACCGAATGGTAATTTCCCCCTCTTCAGCAGCGCGTTTCATTGTGGGGTGCCCTGCAGACGTGTACCTCCACGCGTGGCCGCCGTGCAGGCAGCCCTCGGTGCAGCCTGCAGCTCCTGCGGGGCACAAAGCGGCGTTTTCGGCAGAGCGAGGCAGAAGGGGCAGGGTCTCGGGCCAGGAGCTGTTCGGTCGGCGGGGGAGATGGCACCCGCCCATGCATCTCCCGGCCTCTGCATCTGGCGGGGCTAGAGCCCGAACCGCAGCTGCTGGGAATGCGCTTGCGGAAACAGCGTCTGCTCTGTGCGCTGCCGCGCTGGCGGAGGCGGGAAGCAGAGCGGTGAAACAGGGCCAGCAAAGCGTTGCGTGTAGCAGGACGTAGACCAGCAAAGCTGCGATTAGCAGGGGCGTCCTGCTCGCATAAGGTAATTTTGTTATGCTATTTTAGCAGGCACGCTGAGAATACGGCCTCGACCATGCTAGGAGGAGGCAGCTGCATCCCTGCTAGAGCGTCTGGGAGAAGATGACTTGCGAGGGAAGGGATCGGGCTTGTACAGGAGGTACCTGCCTTCCAAAACATACAGTATTTTACAAAGAGAAGAAAGAAAGAAGAAGATGGCATTTGGCCACTCGGAGGACACTGGGGACAGACGGGAAGAAATCAGTTGAAATTAGTGGAAATAAGGTGAGCCGTCAGATCGCTATAGGAGCGATGCTGGAACCGGCCTCCAAGGGAGGGCAAGAGGTGCCTGCGGCTGAGGGTCTCCACGAGCGGGTAAAGACCCTTTTCCCAGGGGCTGTGTCGGTGCTGGGGCACGGGCTTGCGCTCCCCGAGACCCCGTCCAGCCCCCCCCGGTCCAGCAGGCAGGCGTGGCAATTGTCCTTTCCTGCGGTGCACCCGTTCTGCGCCCCCAGTTTGGATTCATTTCCCTCTTAAAGGCTATCACGTTACTGTATTACCACAGTACGCGCACCAGACGTCACGGAGAGGCAGACGGACTGGGAGAGGCTCCTGCCTCATGGCCTGGCCTCCTTGCCCACCTCTGACCGGGGCGGTGCGGTTTCTGCGCCCGTGCTGTCCCGGAGGAGCGGAGCGGCATCTCAATTACCTCTCTATTTCTTTATCACGCTGCTGGAGTAATCAGGGTCCTAAGCTCTAACCTGCTAAATATCACTTGAACTCAGGGAGACAAACAGATGCTAATTAGAGAGCAAAGGCAGCGCCTGGCTCCGGAGCTTCGCTCCTCCGCTGCTAGGCGTCCGCAGGCACGCGGGGCTGGCTCCCCGTTCTCCCAGGCCCTTCTCCGACCGCCGTGCACGGTTTGCGTGGCAGCGGGACCTCAGCTAAGCCCAGCGGGGAGGCGTGCCAGGCTTGCGGAGGTGAAGCGCGTGAACTGGCAGAATGAGCACGGGGGCTTGGCAGGGGTTTCCTATCCGAGGGTGGGACCTTGGGGATAGGGGGCTGCAGAGCAGCTCCCTGCCCTCCCAGCAGGATCTGGCCATGGAGAGCAGCCGCTGCAAGAGTGACGAGCTGCCCTGCTCTGTCCTCTGGGTCCGGGCTCTGCACGGATGCTAACAGAGGCCACAGGCACGGTTTTTCCCGAAAGCCACGGGTTTTCCCCTAAAGCGCTGCCCTCCTCGGGAGCTTGCAAAGTCCGCTCTGGCGAGGGTGGGGAGTGGAGCCCCTGCCCCTCGCTCCCGTGATGGTAGCTGCAGCTACTGCTCCTTGGATCATCCCACCTAAGCTGTCGGGCTGTAAATCGCTTCCTGCTGAGCACCCATCACAGGCAGATTGGAGGTAACTTTACTCCAGAGAGCCAATTAGTGCAAATCTAGGCCTGGTAATTACAGTGTGATAAGATCCGGGCTGCTGATATCTCTGGGCAGATAAGGCACTAGGAAGAAATCTCTTAGCGCAATGGCAGTTACTACTGCAGCTTCACCTCCGTCCTGCCAAGCCTTTGGGAAGTTCAGTGTTGGGCACCGTGCTGGCGCCGCGGCTCCGGGAGCAGGGAAGGAGCTGCAGCCGAGAGCTGCCCGTGCAGAGCATGGACATTGCCCCACGGCAGCTCCCCTCTGCTCCAGCCTCTGCACGGAGATGGACATCTCCTCCTCGGTTTGCAAAGCTCGCTTTCAGTCCTCTTGGTGGCGGGCAAACTTCGGTAGGCAAATATTCATCTGCTGGCACGTTTGCGCTGTGCCTGGTGGGAAACCGAAGCTGCTGGGGGGACCACGGGGGATTTCTGCAAGCCCAAGGAAGGAGGGATGCACCCCGGCGCTAGGAAGGCTGGAAAGCCCTCGGTGTTGCCTTTATTTTAGCCATGGGGTACACTGTGAGTGCTCCAGCTGATGCCTTTGGTCTACACGTCCCTCTACCAGGGGATAAGAAGTGGTGGGTCCTGAGCGGATTTGACTGGGGGGGGGGGAAGAGGTTTTCTGTACAGGAAAGTGCCTGGGCAGGACTATCGGCTATTTAAAGCCTCCCTGCGGTGCTGGAATAACTTACCTGCGTGCAAGTGAAAACTGGGTTAGGCATGCGCTTTAGAGGTGTTCGCGTCTGCGGAGCTGATGCACTTTTAAGAATGATAATACATCGCCCCATCTGTGAATCTCGGCGTAATTTGCAAACTGTCCCAAATTTCTCCTCTTATTCCAGCCCCCAGCAATCAAATGAGATAATTATTCCCACATTATGAAACCTGAGGCTCATGCATCGTGCTTACAGATGTGAGGGGGGGCTAGAGCTCTCCTAGGTTCGGTTACTGGAAATTGGGATTGATTCAGAAGAAGCCAGCATGGGCGGTTTTGTGTTTAAAAAAAGGGAATACTCTCAAGGAATTTGTGTTCTGAATTAGCTGGGTAGAGGACGTTGAGCGCAGCAAAGAAAGCATAAATGCCACCCCGCAGAACGTCGTCAGGCTACATCGTGCGCGTGGGGATGTTGCAGCGAGGCCGAAGTGAAGGGCAACGCAAGGCTGCAGCCAGGGCTGCTCTGCAGTTGGGCTCTGGGTCTTCAGTATGCGTGAAGTGTGCAGTTTGGACCAACCGGTTAGAGGAACTGTTATGAAATTAGAAGCCGTATAACACCAGGAACAGAGCAGTAAAGGATCCTAAACCTCCCTGACGGTTCTGGTTGTTAATGTCTGCCTGTAGCTTAATTACATCATCAATTCCATTAAATAATGCAGTAACTAACTGGGATTTAATGGATACATAGAAAAGAATAAATTGGACTTACACTGTAACTGATACCCCTTTATGGAAGCCGAAAGAACTGGAACGGAGATTCAATTCCTGCTAAGTAAAATCAGGGAAATAAATAAATATAAATTAAAAGCCTGACCCGTGGCTGCCGCGGCTCCGAGGCTGAGGGGCCTTGGGGTGCCCCTGGGGTGGCAGTGCCCGCTGGCTGTGACCCATGCGGGGCGCGGGCTGGAGCGGCGGCTGCCCGCAAAGGGGCAGGAGCCCGGGGAGCGTGGCAGAGCTAGCTGGGGGCCTGCCTGCTGGCCAGCGCCCCGGCTCTGGGCGCTCGGCTCCCTCCAGGACGCAGCAGATGGTCCCGGCGCTGCCGGGGTGCTCCTGATGCTCTGCATCTTCCTGCAGGATATGGGAATGTCCCTCCCTTTCCTTGTTTTTCCCTCCGTGTTTCAGGGAAAGAATGTGTTTGCTTTTTTGGCTTAAATAACTACACGCTGTTTGCTCTAGAGGTGTTGAAGCAGCCGGCCGTCTTTCCTCTGTGTTGACAAGGAGCAAACAGTCCGGCGGAACAGGAGTTCCCGGCAACAAGCGGTGTTTGCAGGGAAAATCCAGAGGCATTGCGGTGTACTCAGAGCTGTTGCCTCGTCGAGAGGGAACGCTGACACTGCTTGTTCTGTCTCATGATAAACCCTACGCGAGAGAGCCGCAGCATCCTGGGATAACTATCGGAGGGACGGACGCTGCTAGGCGAGCTGGCGCTGAGGAGCGCCCAATGCCGGTTTTGGCACGAGACGAGATCTTTCCAATGGGGACCACAACAGGTTGAGTGGGAGGGTCTGTCGGGAGGGAATGAGCGGTTCCCACAGCGAGCACACCGCACGGCTTCGCTCTTTTGCTTTACAAGGCGGTGCAGATGAGACCCGAGTTTCTGGAGAGCGTCCCCTCCTTTGGCGAGCGCGTTCCGCGTGCTGCTGAGTCATCAAGTGGCCAAGTCAATTGGAAAAGAGAGGATCTCGGCCGCTCGCCCCGCGCCCCTGCTCCCGTGGCTTTCCCCGGCTGGAACAAGCCGGGGATTGCCGTGTCCTCCTCCCTCTGGGCGATGAACCCGCCGAGCCGGGGGTTGCTCCCATTATCCGGGCAGCCATCCGCCTATTGTCAGTGCTCGGCAAACAGCAGCAGCAAGCGGAGCGGGAGGGCAGCGCGCTGGAGGCATCGCTCTGGGGCTGTCAATTCAGCCTCTCGCAGGCGCTAACCACGCTTTCAAATTATAATAAAGCACAAAGGGAGCTCAGGCAGAAAGGTAACAAGCTGTGCTGCCGGGGAGCAGCCTCAGCCGAAAGCTTCACTTTGCAGAGCGCCGCAAACACGGCAGATTGCAAATTCTCCTTCTCCACTGCTCGTTCGTCGTGGCCATCTCCCCAGCCCCCCGTCTGTCGGCCCCTCCACAAACGGCTCCCGGGCTCCTTCTCAGCGGATGACACTGGGTTTGTTTTTTTTCCTTTAAAACCAGTTGAAATCACTGTTTGCCGACAGCTCAGCCTCCCGCAGAGGGCAAGAATAGACGTGCTACTCCCTGTGCCTCCTCCCAGGGTGAGGGGTGCGGGGGGAGCCCCGAGGGCTGCGGGCATCGCGCGGGGGTGAGGCTCAGCAGCTCTCGCCTTCGCTACTCGCTCTTCCCTGCCCGCCTTCGACTGTGAGCTGCAGGCAGGAGGGGTGGCGTGGGCTGCTTCCCGATCGTATAATACCCTTCTTTCCGCGTATCCCTGTAATAAGGCGGGGATGTGGCGAGCGAGCGGCAGTGACCGATGCGCGGGGCTGATTGTCTGTATGGAGATGCTGAAAGGGGTCGCGACTCTCTAAGTGCTCGTCAGGATGAAGGATGACAGCCCCAGACAACGAGACACTTCCCTTCCCTCCGCTCCCGCTGCTAATGAGTGCTCGGGCGGACGGGGCTGCCGGGGGTTTTGGTTTATTTTCCCTCTGTTATTTCTCTCCTTCTTTATTTGTTTAATTAATTTATTTATTTTAGGTTTCTCCCTCCTTTTTTTCCCCCCTCCATCCTTTCCCGGCCTCCCCTCTGGCTCCTGCAGCTGTTTGTGTTGGATCCCCAGCAGTTAGCACTCTGAAAATGTAATCAGGCACTCGGACGAAAGCGGGAAGCTGGGCCTCTGCCGGAATGGAGTCTGCAAGAGCCCCCCCGGACCCCCGCCGCTCTCTCCTCAGGCCGCTTTGCCGTGGGCAGGGGTGCGGGAGCCCCCGGGGCGCTGGTGGCTTTGTCCTGGCCCCGGGGGGGGACACGCAGCCACCTCCGCCACCACCGGCAAATACCGTGTGTTCCCAGCAGAGGAACTGGGGTGAAAATGGTCAGAAAAAGCCTCTTCCCAGCTGCTTTTTCCCCACGCAATCCGCAGGTTGGCTGGAGGGTAGGGGCTAGCGATTGCTCTGCTACCCTGCAGCAAAAAGCAGTGGATAGCTTCTCAATTTCCAACCGCAGAGAGGAGAGGGGGAAAAGGCTGGCCCGTGCCCGCAGCAGCATGTGCTGCCAGCTCCTCGGATGGTCCACGGGCAGAAACCTCGGGCCAGGCAGAGGAGGATGCCTGGGTGCTGGCGTGGTGGCCGGAGAGCCGGAGCGGCTCCAGCGGCTGCGACCGAAGCCGGTGCAGCAGGCTGAGCGGAGGAGGAGGAGATCTCTCCCAACCTGGGTTGTTGCTCTTCCCTAAAGTTTTGCTTTCCTGCCTTTTCTCAACGCCTTTCAGAAATGAGCTTTACCTGGCTGTGAAGGTCTTACGCTGGGGACATTGCCTTTAAGAAAAAAACCCCACAACCTCAGCGGCAGCTTTCCCCAGTCTGCGGTGACACAGATGAGCGATTCTTGTGCGCTGTTGCGAGTGTCTTTCAGAGGCACGATGGAAGGTTCCCCGGCAATGTCAAAACAACCCGCACCCACATGTTCGCACGGCGCTTGTTCTCCACTGCGAAAAGGCACGCTTGGGTTTTTTTCTTCCCTACTCGAGTGGTGAAATAATTTTGGTCTTTTTAATCCCTGCCTTTTTTGATCATTTTATTTTTCCTCCTCCTTACTACCGACCAATAGGACTTGTTGTGCCAGCAGTGATTACGTGATCTTGTGTTCTACAAGCTCGACGTCAGCAGGGAGCTGAAGAGCAGCTGAGACGGCTATGGGAGGGATGCAGCGGTACCCGTCAGCAGAGCCGGGACTCCAGCCCCTGGACAGCCCCTCATCTGCCCCTGCTTCAGAGGTGGCCCCGGAACAGTCCGTAGTGAGGAGACCACATCAGCCCTCTCCTCATCGGCTGTTAAACAAGTACCCGCTGGAGGAAGCGCGAGCACTGCCTCCCCCCGGCATTAGCACATAAAGGCTTGGAAGTGTGAGCAGACACTAATAAATTACTCGCCGAATTGACAGGTCGGGTTTTTCTTTCTGCTGTAAAACTAGTAAAAAATATGCCAGGCTCTTTCTTGCCTCTCCCTCTGCTTCTTAAAAGGATCGCTTAGACACAGGGACTCCAGCGTGAATAAACTGGGATTTATGTCCCCGTCAGCCGGATCCTTAAACTTCCTAAGTACTTAAAACGTACACATTTTAACTTGAAAAATTACCAGGTTTGTCTAAAGGAAAATTTCTAACGTAAAACAGGAAACTCATTTGAAGGGAGAAATTCTCCAATGAAGCGAACCCAGGCAGTCATAAAAAAGTTAAACCAGGCATAAAGGGAAATGTCAGATGTGTGGGAGAGCCAGCTGTCTCTCTATTTTTTTCTCTTTTTTTATATTTTATAACCTAGATCAGACTTTAGGAGAATATATGAATGTGTTAAGCAGGGAGGGGTATGTGGCAAGAGGAGGAGAATTTCACTTCCAGCCTTTAACTTGATGTAATGCGGAGCGCTCTACAAAGAAAAACATTTTTTTACTTCTAAATAAAGCCCTTCAGAGTGACACATTTATTGCTGGCAAAGAATTACTCAAATAAGAGACATTGTCAGCTATTTATTTTAAAAGCTTTTTCTTTTTTTTTTTTTAGTTTGGGAAAAAAGAAAGCTCAAAACCCCTTTCCATTCTTCTCAATATTCCCTTAAAAGCTTTCAAATAAAGTGGTTTTTCCACTTCTAAGTTGCCTTTCTGGTGTTTCCAGGGCTCCGCGGGCACGAGGGACCCTCGCGGGGAGCCCGGGGTCTGCGGGGATGCGCGGGGGCTGCGGGGCCGGCGCAGCGGCCGCAGCCCGGAGAAAACCCCACGGGTCTCACGGGGGGTTTGCCGAAGGTTGCCCGCCTGGGTTGTGCTCCTGCCACTCCGCAGAGGTTGAATTAGGATATTCTTCAGGCTTCCCGCATGACGTGGATGGCCAAGCCAGGTTGAAATGCTTGGGCGCTGAGCTTCTGAACCCCCGAGGCAGCTCGAAAACGGCCTTTGCGCCTATTTCCACCAGCACTGGCGTTCCCAGCTGCCTGTTCCTCGATGCCACCGAGGCCGGCAGTGCCTCCACGAGCAGCTTCCAGGAGAGGAAGAGAAATGGAGACCCCGAGGCTTTCCCGGCTGGGAACGCAGCAACCTGTAAATAACACGGCGTGCAGGTTGAGCTAAAGCACTGCATGCTGTGCCGTTCCCCGGGACTTTACGATATTAAATGCACACTGGCTCATATATCTATTTATCCAAAGCAGTGTGAGTCCCCAGAGCCTGTTGCTAAAATGCGCCACGCTAATTTGTTTCCCGAGGAATGGGAGTAAAGGAGGCGAAGAGAGGACTGCGTGACGGTGCCTTTCCTGGGGCGCGCGGGCGTGGATGCGAGGGGTGGGATGTGGCCATTTGGGTCCATGCTGACGTTCAAGAGCTCACATCTGGGATGGGAGGTTTCAGGGTGCTGAGAGACTTTTGCAAGATGGAAGACCCCATCGCTGCTGTGTAGCTCACCTTGGCATGGCCACGCTGCCCGCGCTGCCCACGCAGGGGAAAGGCGCTCAGGTTGGCGGCACATCCAGATGTCAGAGCAAGCGGCCAATGCAACCTGAAACATTTGGAAAGCCGTGGTCGTTCCTACAGGGTCGGGCGATGTGAAACACCTCATTACACTGCTCAGACACTGAGCCCTGTCTTTAACCAAAGCCTTTTAATGTCAGTTCCTACAGTCGAAACAGCAGAGCATTAGCATACCTGTCAAGGCTTCCCGGTCAAGCTCTCCTGCGAGCGCTGCTTAAGCGCCTTTCTCAACCTATGGCATGTCTCTCCTCTCTCTCTTGTGAAAAAAAGAGAAGGAAAATAGATCTTTCCACATCAGGCTGCAGAGAGTCTCTCTGGTGGCATGCGGGCTTCTTTTACAACGTGGCAAATCTGTTTAACCCCATGGAGACGCATCCCTGTAGTGCGGAGCCAGCGTGGCCGGTGCCGTTTTGCGGAGGGAACTCAGGGCAGCCCCCCTTTGTGACGCCTGTGATCCCCCGTGGGCTCAGGCGTTAGCCTGAGAGAAGGAGCGTGGACCAGACAGAGATGCGGGAGGCCAAGGACGAGACCTGAATCCTTGGCTTCACCCTTGGCCTGCCCTCCTGGCTCTGTCTAACGCCAAATACCCTTTAATTCGCCTGTGCGGTGATACATTTGTCATTTCATTAGCTTTTCATCTCAGCTGCTTTCTTCCCCCCTAGATTATTCCATTTCTCTTGCCTTCCCCCTTTTCTGTTCCTTTTACTCCATAATTGGATCATTTGCAGTTTATGGGAAGGATGAGAAACAAAAGGTATTGACAACCCAAGCATCCAAAATCATGTGTCAAGCTCAAAAAAAAGGAGATGAAAAGAAAATCTGGATCCTCTTTCTTTGCATTCCAATTTCTGAATCCGCAGAGCTCATTAGTTTCCTGTGTTCAGGGCTTTTTTCGTGTCTGTAGAAAGTAGAAGCCTACTTTTAAGAAGAGCTGTAGTCGGTTGCCTCCAGCGGCTGGGGATTGACGAGAAACAGCGATCTAAAAGCCCGTGGTCACTGTTCAGCGTTAAACCCCTCTTCTCTTCATTGGGTGAAGCTTTACATTCAGGCCCAACCCTCTTCACACTGGCCCTTGAAGAGGACGATCGGTTATTCTCTGGGAGAAAATGAATGGAGTTTTTAATGTGGATTTCTGCTCGGAGTGAGTGGCTCGTCGCTAATCGGGCAACCGCTGTCTGCCAGGACGGCACTGCACAGAACACTTAATCCCAGCAACACAGGCGCTCCCAGCAAACCTGCAGCTGCAATTCCCAACTTCCAGCTTCGTTTGCCGAGAAAGCCAGCTGCTGCCATTCCTGCCGAACTTGGGGTTCGGCAGCTCTATCTCCAAAGCGTGACTTTTATCGGCTGAAGCCCAACGGCCCGTTCCCGGCACCCCGGCGTGGAGCCAGCTGGGGCGCCCGGAGGCAGGGACCGAAGGTGGATGCTGGCGTGGAGTGGTTGTTTTCGGGACAACCTGCCGGCGTCTGACCAAGGCTCAGACCAATTACTGCTGGCATGAGCCCAAGCCATCCATCTCAGCAAATTTCCCTCCAGGGGCCGCCCCATTAGTAGCAAATAACTAATTATTGCTGTCAGCTTTAATAAAAAAACATTAGTTGAAAGATATTCCCCCCCCCCCCCATAACTTTCCAACGCTGTATAAATTACTGGAGTCAAAACTAACTTCTAAATTGAGTAATTCCAGACATTTGTCAGACTCCAAGAAATGCTTTAATTAGCGTTGGTTAATAAAGTGTTTAGGTAATTAGGAGAACATTTGTCCTGCCTGAGCTTTTTTTTTTCCTCTTGCTTATGACAACTCAAAAAAATTAATTGGAGTCCAGGCTTCAAGGTTTTTTTTTTGTTGTTGTTTGGTTTTTTTTACTCTCCCTTTGTAATAAAGTGTTGGTGAGACTGTTAATGATTACTAGTGGAAGTTGTCTCTGCTGGTCGAGTTCGGAAAGTTTTTCCTCCTTTTTCTGGCTCTTTTTTCCGACGCAGGGAGGGCGGGGAGCGGGAGCGCGCTGGCTCTCGGGGGACGGATCAAAAGCGGCCGCAGCAGCTGATTCCCCCTGGGGTGCCAGGGAGGATGCGCTTGGGGAGCATCTCTTGTCTGTAGCAAACGTGGCGGTGCCAGCGACGCGTCTTTCTGGCGCTCCTCCCGGGTAAGGAGGCAGGAGCCTCGCTGCGCTTCCAGCCCAGAAACCTGTCACTCCGCCAGAAATCGGCATTTAAAGCCTCACCGTGCCCCCGCAGCCTCGCGCTGCCGCTGACAGCTGCCGCCAGTGGCGACGGTCCATGGCGGGCGCCGCAGCAGCCATTTCGTGCTCGCCTCTTGCCTTAGCTTCCAACGGCTGCCCGCGCCCCTCGCCTGGCTCCGGAGCAAACGACTCCGGCGCAGTGGTTTGCCACTGGGTAGAATATTTCATCTTCACCTGTCTGGACAATTGCGACCCTCACCAGCCAAACTACCGCTTGCTCTGCCGTAACTGGTCTTTCCTTTGGCTCGCCGGCTCCGGGTGGCTCAGGGGACCGGCCGGGATGCAGGAGCGGGGGTGGCGGGGAAGGAGTTAAGGGCAGCCTTGGCTGGTGGAGGAGCACAGCTGTTTGCTGTGAGCGGGGATTTGCAGACAGGCTGTCAGGAATTAGGGCCTGCCATGGCTATAAAAGGGCTGGTGCTGGGGGCATGGAGGGCTCTGGCTGCTGGGGGGGAGCTTTGTGTGCTGGAGAGAGGACAGGAGCAGAGAGGAAGGATTGTTTCCAGAAGTGTTTGATAACGGGGCTTCAGCAAGGTAGCAGCTAGCAGACCTGTAGTGCTTTCTCTGGACAAGGCGATGGAGGCGGCAGGGCAGTGAGCAAGCCTGGGAGGTGAGCACGGCGTCGGGCACGGAGGTGAGGCTCTTTGGTGCTTGCTGGGTTCAGGCTCTTCCCAAGGTTTCCACCTTGCACTTGTGCTGTGGGAAGCTCTTCTCTGCTCTTGAAACAGCTTCTTCTGCCTCTCTGTGACTGCCTCTCCCACAGCTCTTTTAGCAGCCAGCCTAATCCCGCTCAACTCATTGGACTTTGCTTGGTGGAGATCAGAGGTGTCTGACAGATGCTTATGCTTCAGATTTGAAAAATTTAAGGGCCAGTTAATCCTGAAGACATCCTCGTGGAAAGGTCTTCCCTTTCTGCGTTTAGAAAAACCTGTGTAGGTGTACTCTGTGTCTTGCAAACTGCTCTTAGAGAGAGCTGGAACCTGAAGCTGTGGCTCTCAGCAGGTCCTGGGGCCGTGTCCTAGCTGGATGCTTGCATTGGTTATTGCGTCTCAGCCTTTCCAATCAATACATTAAATGGCTCTGCAATTAATTTGCTTGTCTGGGTTACAGAAGTGTGGGAACAATGAGAAACACAGGGTTTTCTGGTCTAGTTTGGGCCAATTGCAGAGAGGGGTCCATTTGCATAGCGCAGGCAGCCCTGAACCCCTCTGGCTTTGCAGTCTAGGAGTCCTTAAGCTCGCTCTGCACCAAATCACAGGTCGCTGTGTTGTGGTTTCCTCCTTGGACAACCTCTGTTCCCAGTGGCTTATCCCCTCTGGGGAGAGGATGGCTCCGAGAGGCTGCTTGGCTCTGCAATGCCAGATGCATGTCCCATCTCCAAGCCTCGGGTTTAGCAGCTATGTGCAACCTGGAGGGATGCGAAACGCTGTGAAGAGCCCTGGCAGGGAAGGGCAGGGCTCAACTTCCAGCCCATGTATCAGTTGAGCAGCATGTAAAGATCCCTGGTGTGTTAAACCCAGTGCTTCCCTGTCCTTTAACCCATGGTGATATGTCACTGATCGGCACAATTGGTTCTAATAGCTCCCCAGGTAGATTTGGGAGAGCAACGAGTCAAACATAAAAATCCCTTTATTATTGCCATTTTGCTTTTATATACCCATCAAGCTTTCATATTTAATCTCCTACATCACAATAGCTGATCATTTTTAACATTTGACATTGATAAAGTGCCCGCTGCTATTATTCTGACATACTATAAAACATTACACCCATTTGCAATAGAAAAGGCAAAGAATCAATACTCAGCCCCATTTTCCAGCGCGGCAGTAAATCACGGGAGCCTAACAAATTGTTTTAAATATAAGCACCTTCAGAACCAATAAAGAACCCGACCGATCCCTGTCCGTTGTCATATCTGTCAAACATCTTTTCTGTTAAATGGGCATGTGGGTGCTCACCCAAAAGAGGCCAGCCCACCACCTCGGTCCCCTGGGAAAAGGTCTTGGGGGGCGCAGCTGGGGGTACTTGTTGTGGGATATGCTGTAAGTTCCTTTGGGCAGCTGGCTTGGGTGTGGGGGGATGCCTTACAACTTGTCTCTGGCAAGGGTGAGGGTTAGTAAGCCCAGAAGCTAAACGAGATGCAGGAGGTGAAGTGCTTCACCCGGTGCTACAAAGAAAATTGATGCTCCTGATTCTCCCCAGCTCTGTCGCTGGGCTGCGAGGTTGGTGCTTTCCGCAGGTGTCGCAGAAAATGCTCCCAGATTGCTGCTTTTTTAATGTGTTTGTTGCCAGAGAGCAGTGAACTTGCTGTAAGTGAGGGCGTCCACCTTTTCCCCAGGCATTGCTCCTGTGGACGGTGTTACGGCTGCGTGTTCGCAGCCACCGCCGTGCCGCCTCTCCCGGCAGCGCGGGTGGCTCGCTGTGGGCTGCGGAGCGCCGCCCCTCGGGGTGTTCTCGGGATGCGCCTGGGTGCTGGGTCCTGGCTGCACAAGTGCCTCCGTTGGGTGAGGGCTGAATTTCCCCGCCAGAATAAGGTATCACCTGACATTTCGTATGTGGTTGTCCCTTCTTGTCCGGTCTGCAAGCTTATCAGTCCCTGGGTTTACCTGCGCGTTTGCTTCGCTGTGAGTCATGTGCGTCCCTGTGCAACCTCTGCCTATCCATCTTCCCCCCTGTATACCTCTGCGTGGTGGGTGCTTAGTCACAGAAAGGTAAACAAAAAAGCGTATAATTTTTACGTCTGAGATGATGTAAACCTTCTGTGTGTAGTTTAAAAATATTTTCGGTGGTCTGCTATCAAATAGCACCTAAGTAATGCGGTTTACCTGGGTTGACTGATTTATAGGAACCTGGCTCCCAGACCCCAAGGATGACATTTTAAACACATCTTCCTTTCATTTGTAAGGGATTAAACGAACATGTTTTGACATGATTGATCATATGGCGGTTCAGACGATTTCTCTTTGTGGCTTCAATCTATAGCTTGTAGAACTGATAGAATATTATTGTGTCTCATTAAAATAATGCATGGCTGGCAGGCACCGCTGCACGCAGGAAAACAAATGTTCGGGGAGTTCCCTCTGCCGAGGCTGCCCCAGAGAGGCGAAGGCAGCGCGGGTGACGCAGCCCCTCGCTGCTGCTGCTCCCGCCCCACCTCCCGTAGCATCCTGCGGAGATTCGCTTGGTCTTTATCAGACATTTATTTAACGCGTGCTCCTCGATGCTGCCCTCTGAAAGGATTGCTCTGAGCTAAATTGTGCCATCAACATCAGCTGGGAGTAGGAGGCAGATTCCAATTCCTCTGTTCCTCTGCAGGGAATTCCCTGTATTCCCCCTCTAGTGATAAAGTTCCTGTTATTCTCACCAGTAACTAAATTTCAAGAGGGGGCTGGGGCCACAGCCGTGTGCCAGTGCTGGCGGAGATGCCCCAGGACTCCGGCTTTCTCTTTCAGGCCCTCATCCTGCAAAATGTTCCGCAGCTTTTTTGCGCTGCAGCTTGATGGCAGGATCAGATTCGCCCCTGCAGGATGAGGGCTTTTTGGAGTTTATACTCTTTGTTTCCATTTCATAACTTTGTGACCACTGTCATAGGCTGTTTGCCCTCCATAGCCTTAGGAAAAAATAAAGGAAAAAAAAAATCTTTAAAATCAGACAAATGTCTTTAAGCACGTAAGCCTTGGGAGACCCTAACTGGCTTGTTCTCGCTCAAGCAATACTCGAGCCTTGCAGTTCCTTTCACAGAGGGAGTGGTAAATCGCTGTCATCCTCCTTAGAGAGACAGGGAATCGCTGGTCTGGCAGATGCGGAGCACTGCCTCGGGGCTGCGGCGGGAGGAGGCAGCGGTGGGGTGGGGGTCTCCGGACCCCCGTGGCATTGGTAACATCTTGTTAAGGTGCTGCGTGGAGAGGCCATTTAAACACCAGCGCACGGTAGCCTTGGATGCCGTGCTGGACGTCCGCCCTCCAGCACGGCTTTCAGCCCGAGCACGATGACGATCAGCTTTTAAACTGTTTTCTGTGAGATTGCTGCTGGTGCCAGCAGGACCACTGGGGACGGAGTAGGAGTGTGGAAAGAAAAACTGCGTTTCTTCCACAGGCTGAATGCGGTCACCAGAAGGGTTTGCAGGGCCGGGCTGGTCCCGGTCCGTCCCACGCGACTTGTGTTGTCCCCTCTTGCTAAGTCACGGCTGTTGGTGACGTTGCCCTTAGGCACACGGCCAAATGGAAATGGCAGAGGACTTTCTCTCCATCCTGCTCTCGGCTTGTAGACATGACTTATCTCCTTCCTGGCTCGGCCCAGGCTTAGGAAGCCATTACCCTTGGCTAGCAGGTGAAGGCAGCAATCTTCTCTGTATTCGCAGGCAATTTGCATCGCTGCATTATGCATGGGCAGAAAACACAGAAATAAAGTACAAGGAACAGGAAATCATTGTGGTGTTTTTAATCTGAAAGGTGAGATCGAACTGCTGTTTGTAGGTTCCCTTTAATGGCCCCTCAATTGGTAATTAGTGTTATATTATCACATATCTTTAATAGAATATTGATGCTGTTGGCAGAGATATAATCCCAGTGTCAAGAGCAATTCCCCTCTTTCCAGCGCGTTGCACTTATTACATACGGGCCCAGCAGAGCTGGTCGTGAGGCTCGGCTGATGCATCTCAAATCAATTAGACGCAGCACTTCACCACAAGTGACTTACCGTACGTCAGAGAAATGCATATTAATGACTTGCTTTGGGAGCCTGAACTGCCAGGGAGGAGGTGCCGGCTTGGTCAGGTTCAAGGAGAGCCGCCGGGATCCAAACCGCATCCTGGATGTGCGGGAACGCGCCTTCCTCGGAGGAACGCCGAAGCCAGGCAGAGCTCTTGGTTCATTTATCAAAGCGCCTTCAGTTTCCATTTGAAAGCAGGTGAAACAATAATAAATACCGAGCAATGAAAGTTAATCTCTATCCGCAGCATTGTAATAAATGGGAAGTTAAACAAAAATCAATGTGGACCTGTTAATTCCGGCCAGCTCCCGAGTCCTCTGGAGCTGAACGCAGCCCTGGTGGGACGCTGCGGCCAGCCCTTTCCCTTGGGGCACGGGCATCCCCTCCGTGAGACGGGGCGTGATTCCCATGGCGCTGGGAAGCTACGCCTTCACAAGAGCCTTCTCTGCCGGAGCCCGAGAGGTCTCATTTGGCGATGAGCATCAGGCCCTCAAATTATTTAGCTGAGGTCATTTTACTGCTTATACCTCGGGACTATTAGAAGAATTGCTTAATGAATCACAGCCCATCTCTTCCTGACGCGTGCGCACGCAGGCAGGGATGGAGAAGATAATACAGTCCTCCAGCCATCGCCTCTCAAACGGCAGCAACGGCAAATTGGGATCAATACTTCCCCTGTTATCTCCACCCGCTAAAGACTGTGGTGTTCCTGGCCCTCCGTGTGCTGCTCTCCCTCCTTCCCCTCGGCTGCGAAAGCCAAGCACGCCAGAGCCCTCCTTCCCCTCGTGCTCGTCAAGGATTTCTCAGCCGTCTTTCAAGGGCACTCGCAGCCCAGGGGCGGTGGAGTGCAGACGCATCCTTCAGCCTGTCGGATGGCAGCGATGCCACGGGTCTGGCATGCTGGGAAAGGCTTGCCGCAGCACCGCATCAGCGGGAACCTTTAACTCCCGCTTCTCCCCTGCTCCCTAAGCCCACAGATGCGCAGCGAGGTCCCTGGTGGGACTCCAGCCTTTCGCTCTCCCCCGGGACGGCTCCTCCGTTGCTCTCTTGCTGGGGTGGCACTCGCAGCTCTGATGGATGTGTTTGCGGGAAGAGCGTTGCATCCCAGCGGAGCGATGCTATGCGTGTTCCCGGTACCTCGTAATGTCAAATATCAATCATGCATGATAAACACAGCTTGAAAGCAAAGGACACTTCAGAAGAACGGGAGAGAGGAATTTCAGGGCTAATTCAGACCTTGGGAGAGACGCAGTTCCCCCGGAGAGGTGACCCCCAATGGTTGTTCCTGGAGGAAGTGGGTTGCAGTGCAAGCTCAGCACCTCTGTTTTCCCCTGGGATGAAAGAATTTGATTACTGCAGAAACCGCTGTACCAAGACAGCCGTAAACAACATCCCACACTCAAGGCTGATATAAGTATCCCCAAACCCTGCGGACTTCTGGATCGGTATAATCGCTTCTGGGCAGCCTTTCAGGACAGCGAGGACTTCTCTTTCCATAGGACCTTCGAAGTCCTTGTCCGACTCGCCCTTGTCCCCCCGCTTCCCTCCAGCAAGGGGAGCTGCAAACCCGTCTCAGAAGGGAAGATGGTTCAAGCTTTGGGCTCAGGCTTGGGCTCCTGTTCTGGCGACAGCGCCCTTCCTCCCGAGGACGTTCCGGCAGCCATGGCTGCATCGCCTCCGGAGCGGCCCATGCTCCAGCCCGACCCTCCCTTCGGATCCGGCATTGCTCGCTCCTTCACCCACGAGCACTGATTTAAAGACGACCCGTGGATGGCTCCTCCGACATCAGCCTGCATCAGGCCACCTCCAACAACCTTGTGCCAGAGCAGGCGCGGTAAATCTGCTGGGGCTTTGCCGCTTCCATCTGCACGGCTCCCTGATTTATTTCTCTTTTCCCTTTCAGTGCCTCCAGCCTCAATTAAGTAAAATAGCTTACTGTGTGCCTGCATTACAGTCATAGTCCCATTGACATTTACACTGGAGCATGGGTTTTTTAAGCACCATACTGTACGGGAACCTTTAAATAGCCTTGTTTCCATTTTGTTGCATGTCAGTGCTGATGACAAGGTACAAAACTCTCCGGGAAGCGGAGCAAGGAGTCCACGTGTGCACGAGCCGCAGAACCCCTTCCTCTTTCTACAGAAACCTGCTTTTGAGAACTCATTTGTCTCCTATGATTTTGGCAAAGCCCTGAGGTATACTGCCCAAGCTCCACGGACACGAACGAGAAAGCCTGTGAAAATGGATCATGACTACAAACTCTGAAACTCAGCGGGCAGGAAGCACTCGCACCGTCGCCCACCACCCCGTGCATATGGGGCACGAGTCATCGTGCCACGTGGCATGCAGCCACGCTGCCACCGGAGAGATGCAGTGCGGCATGGCATCCTGTTCCCATTGACCTCCGGTGGGATTCAGAGCTCTGGGAAAACTTGATCCGTAGTCTTTAAAGAAATCCCGGAGCTGGGGTACAGCGGACAGGAGCCACTCCCGGGCAATTTCTGCTTCAAAATGCTGGCAGTGAGCTTCAAAGCCTGGATGTATTCAACTTTTAGCAAAACACCAGCAATCAGAAATCTTTTCCTCATAGATGCGAAAGCGTCTGCGGCGAGGTCTCCCAGATAATGACGGCGATGCGCATTAGCATATATTTTCTTGAGAACTGAACTGTCATAAGGCCAGCCTTGAAAGCTATTTAGAGTATTTACAGCTTTTATGAGGCCCCCCGGGAGAGAATAATCTTAAAGTACTGCAGACACTGCTTGGAAGAACTGTGAAAAACATTCAATTTAGGAACGATTTTGCCTCCGTCTATCTATTTTCTGTAAGCGCTTGCTCCCACCGCTGGTTATTTCCCCACCCGAAGCTCGGATCTCCTCTGCCATAGCAGTGGGTTGCAGCAGAAGCGACTCTGATGGCACAAGCAGAGAATTAAGGGTTTGGGTAGGGAAAGGGCAGCAGCAGGTGGAACGCTTCGGGAAAGAAAGCAACGTCTTCATGCAAATACCTCTTTGGAAATAAGAAAGAGGGAGAGACGTGCAAGAAGCCAAAGCAGCTGAATTGTCTCTAAACAGCGTGCTTTTCATACTTTTCCAGGAGGCATCAGCGGATTTCTGAGTCTACCCGAATGCATGTGTCGTGTCCTATTACCCCATCCTCGGGATTCTGTAACCATGTCAACCAGAAGGGAAGACTAGGAAAGCCAGCAAAAAAAGGAAAAAGAAAAGGAAGACTCCGCCTGAAACCCACTATCTTTTGGATTATGCAAAACACATGAGTACCTGATCCAGCTTTCTAAATTACAGGGTTTTACAGCTTTCTGTTTATAGTGGGATGTCACAAGTTGTAATGATCTGCTATATCATTATGGGAGCAGATGCCAAACTCAGAACTCTGCATGTTTATAAAAAGGCTCTCGCTTGCTGTAGTGCTGCAGAGGGGTTTCAGAGCTCCTTGGCAAGTTCGGAGGACAGGGATAACGCTTGCCCAGGGGCGCGTGCATGTGCGAACACAGCTGCGAATGCGCCGGCACATGGAGCTGCTCCCCCTCGCCGGCACAGGCGTGCACGGATGCTGCCGCAAGCCGTGGTGCTCTGCCAGGCAGAAATACCTATCCCATCCAGGAGTTGCGTTCTCTGGTCGCTTAATTACAGCTGCACTGCCACCGTCATTACTCGATTGTCGTTTTTCTATTACTTAAACTTTAACACGAAGCACAAACAATCCGTTCTGGCCGTATTCCCTGTAAGTAAATGAAAATGGCAAGTCAGGAGACTCTGAGCGGACAGCTTGGACCAAATATAATAGGCAGAAAATTCCTCTAGCTGTCTGGCAGATAATTTTTAAACAGTAACAACAGCCATGGAAATGAATAGCTGTTTAAACGGTCTGAAGATGTACAAATGTCCCTGCCGAGTAGTGTGCCGCGCCTTAGCCCAGGCATAAATGGAGCTCCATGCAGCAGGCAGAAAACAAGCCTTGTCTGGCCCTGGCTTTGCTGCTGGCTCACCCCAAGCCGTGGAAATCATAAGGGAGCTCATGGCGTGATTCACGGGGCAGGTGCCAGCACCCAGCACCCCGTATCTCCCGGGTGAGCGACGGGAGGCTTATGAAAGTAGCGACATCATTCCCTGCACAGAACAACCCGGGAGGAGTAGCAAGTGGTTCCCCTCTTTGCAGGCATCTGCCAAAAAAATAAGCATGTGCCTGGACAGAAAAAGAAACAAAAGAATTCTTGGAGCTCGTCTTCGGGGTGCAGCAGCATGAACGGCATGTTTTATTCAGCGAGGAGCAGCTGCACTACCTGGAGCAGAAATTCAGCTTGTTGAGGCCTAATCTAGGTAGATCACTGAAGCTTTGGCGAGTCTAAAGAGCCAGAGAGCAGAAGATTTCTGCTTTGTTGCAAGCAAGATGCTTCTGCAGGAGGGGGCTGACCTTCTGGCTTCGTCTGGCCCAGCGTGACCCCCGTGCACCGGCAGCACACGCAGCGCCTTCCCTCTGATATGGATGGTCACGAGCAGAGACACTTGGGGGGCGGCTTCGCCTGTACCCCCCACAGCCCGAAACCCCCCAGTGCCTCACTGTCACGGAGTTGGTCGTGCAGTTGCCCTCTCCCCATCTGCAATCCCCCCCGACCCGTGGGATCAGGGCAGGACCCTGAGGACGCGCTGCTCTTCCCGGCCTCTGGCTCAGCTGGAAACCCGGGTCCGGGTCTCTGCCGGCTCCCTGCCTGCTGTTCCACATCCTGGGCAGAAATGCAGGGTGCGTTCGAGCCTGCAGCCTGCCTCTGCTGCTTGAGGTCAGGCCGATGAGGTCGTGACACGTTTTTATTCCGCTTTCTTCTGCCTGCTGGGAGTCGGAAGATAAAGTTAGTAAAATTCCTCCTGTTCAGGGCAAAGAGCAAAACCTGCGAAGGCAAAAGCCTGGCAAATAAAATCCCTCACGTGCCCAGAACACGGGGCACGGGGCCATGTGCCGGGGCTGGGCTGGAGGGAGGCACGCGAGACCCCCCCAGCACCAGGGCTGTCTGCGTGCCTTGCTTCCCTAAGGCAGTTATTTCAGGTCCACAGTGCCTTTTGCTTGCCTGAGTTGAAGGATTCCCCCTCCAGCCCTCAAGAGCATGTTAGCAGAGGGATTCCCCTTTTTCCCCTCCCAGCTGTGACCCCAAAAGCCTCTATCTCCCGCCGAACAAACACAGAGGCAGAGCTGAGCCCTCCTTCCCGCTTTTTCTCCAACTCCCAAAGTGCCGACAGCTCCGTTCTGAGCCTTCTCTTCAATATTTTGTATTAAGTGCACACCAAGCCTGCAGTTTCTCTTGGCAGTTTTGACCTGACTCTCTATTTTTAAGCTACATCCAGCTTGGCCAAGGAGCAGCACACACTGCTCCGGAGACGCATGTCCCAGCGCAGCTCCCAGTCCCCGTACGCGTGGTGGAGCCCGATTCTGGCCAGACCTCCGCATCCATGTTAGAGGAGTTGCGTTGGCAGGGATGGACCGGAGAGGATGGGTCACGGAGCCCGCTCGTCCTGGCTGGGACGCCGGGTCCTGCAGAGAGAGAGGGGCTGGCCAGTGCTTGCGGTAAACGGCTCCCCGCGTGAAAAATGATGGTGGGGAGATGGTTTAAAAGCCAGGGTGATTAATGTATGTGACTTCTCCGGCATGCTGGAAAGGATAAATCAAGAGGGCATGGGGAAGCAGGGCGTAAATTCAGAGGGAGGCTGGCGTGGAGGAAGGCAAGGCTCAGCCTGGGCCGCCCCCAAGGCCTTCATACCGGCTGGCTGAGGCCGCTGCTGACGAGGATGAGGAGGGTGTGTGGTTACCTATGCAGTGCTCCACTGTGAGGACCCCATGCGCGTGCAGAGGCTCCTCCGGCTGAGGGCACACGGCATTGCTCAGTCGGGTCCTCTCCCATGGCGTCCCGACACGGGCACGTGAGGTTAAATTATCTGTGTGGGAAGGATCCGGGAGGTGTCCTGGAGCCCCTTCCAGAAACCCAGGAATAATCTGTGAAGATGAAGGAAGCGAAAGGTCTGCGTGTCTGGAAAAGGAGAGAAGAGGGGGGGAAAGGGACATTTTATTACCGAAATTTGTCAGAGAGACTCTTTAATAATGTCATTCATCTTTCTGTCAAATACGTCACATTAGTGTAGTGAAAAGGAACTTTGGGAAGATGAATTAAGGAATATTTAAATACGATACAATTTATTTTTTGTGTAGGTTTGTTTCATGCTGAAGTCTCTCTGCCATTTCAGAGGCCAGTACAAAGCCTGTGAAGTATGTGTGCGGCTGTGCATAAGCAATGCCACTTCCAATAGAAACGAGACTTAAATCAGTCTTTTCTTTGGCCCAGAGATAAGCTGGATGCAATTAGCTGGCGTGGAACCGTTGCCAGCAGTGAATGCAACAGCTGAATTCCCCTGCAGAGCTCCTGCATCCCCCCTGCCCCTCGTGAGCGAGGGGGAGCTCGGAGAGGGAAAGGTGGTGCTTCGGCGTTGGCCGCGTTTCAATTCCAGTCCGCTGGTGACCTTCACCCCAACGCTTCCACCTGCTGCTCCCTCGGAGGGACGGGCATTAACAAGGGCAAACGTACCTTGCTGCGTGAGACACGCCACCCTCCTTTGCAGTATTCTAGAAAGAGAAACACATCTCAATGTATCGGCTCCAAGGCCGGGATTTCGCGCAGCGCCCGGATGGTAGCAGCTCGGATGGTGCCGACAGCAGCTCCCTGCCCCGGGCGCAGCCCGGCGGGCACTCGGCTGTGCCGGTGGAAGGTGCCCCCACCACGCACAGCTAACCGCGCTGCGGGCGAGCGCCGAGGAAAGAGAGAGCCCCCTCCTCCCAAAACACCACTCCTGTTCTGGCTCTGCATGGGTAAATGCGAGAAAAGGAGTGGGGGGGATAAGAAAAAGAAAATTGCCTGGAGCTGCTTCTTGTTCTGCGACGTTAGGACTAAAAATAGCTCGGCAGAGGCTCTCTGCCTGTCGGTGCTGTGCAGGGAGCAGGCGCCCGCTCCTCCCCGGCGCAGGAGGCAGAGCGGCCCCTACCTCCAGTTATTTATTTGTTTGTCTGTCTCGTGGCAAGGGCTCTGCTTGACTTTTGGTGCGTTGTTGCTTCTCACCCCTAAGTGCTTCATCAGGGAGAAGCCACAGGAAAACGCTGAGAATGATTCAGCCTCTAGGAAATAAAAGGGGGGGGGGATGATGATGCCGAAGCACAAAACTCAGTGAATGCAGGATGCGCCGTGCTGCAAAAATTGAACTTTCCCTGCCATACAGTGCTCTTTGAAAGCATTCAATTATCTCCCCGCGCCTATAGAAAACATTGGAATTGCTTCCCAAAGTCTTTAAAGGCTCTCTGTATAAAAGGCACACGGCTGCTCCGTGGCGGAGGAAATTAAAAACCCTCAACAGCCACCTGTTTGTTTACCTGGGGAGAGGTGGATTCGTCTGGAAACATCCACGCCTGTGCCTGCATCTTCGCCCCGCTCTCCCTGGGGCCAGGGCTGCTCCTGGCCTCGGCTCTCCGTGCCGACGCGCGGCTTGCCCAAGGAAAAGGTGGAATATCCCTAGTCGGGCAAGGAGAAGGGGGTAGAGGACAGCCACCCCAAATATTTGAGAAGAGGACGAATAAATTGAGAGGCAGATGCTCCCTGTTCTGTGAGCGTGGGACCGCTGGGGGATGGAGTGCGCGGGCAGGTACGCCCGTCCTCACCCGGCATGTCGGCAGTTGCAGAATTAGCGGCCGCCCGAGGTCATGAAGTTAACCGTAGCCGGGCTTAAAGACGAGCTGCCTAATTTTATGATCAATAATAACATTTGTAAGCGTGCATAGGACACAGAGGGCTAATCAGCTCTCGCGCCGAGGGCGGCGAACTAATGGTTGCGGAGGTCGGGAAGGGTTTCCCCCGCGGCACGCGGCTGCCCAGGTGACTCTGTGAGTGGTCACGGTTTCACCTCCCGCTGAAGCAGGGGACACTAGCTGCTGCCAGGGGCGAGGTGTCAGCCCGGACGGAGGTGGAGGGATGCGCCCGCCGCTCCTCCTGCGACATCCCTCCCTCCATGCGGCAGGGCAAGGGGAGGGGGGGATGTTCTCCCTGCGCTCAGACTCGATCCCCCCGGAAAAGCGTTTTCTCGGCTGGCCTCCCCGTCCCTAGCGCTTGGCCGGTACCGCTGAGCCGAGTGGAGGGCAGGGAGATTTCGGTGCCGCAGAAGCACGCAGCAGCGCTCTCGGTCTGGGTGACCTTCTCGCTGTCAGAAAACGTATCCTTTCTGAGAGTCCTCTGGCTGCAAACATCCCCCACCGCCAGCTTAAACGAGACAAGAGCCTTTCGCTGTATGGATAATGTCATTAGGGCAAACTAGTTTTCTAAGATCACAATTCTCCAGCTATTAAATCGCAGGTGCAGTAACTCTGGCTTTGTCTCCTTTCCTAGAGCCGACTATTACCGGGCACACTCATTACTATACTGTGCAGAAATCCCTCGGAGTTATTCCAACATATAATACATGTCAAAACGCAGAGAGACCCCGTTGCCATGCTGCATGCATATTTATGGAGCATCATCCCGGGGAGGGGGGGGCCGGTGCCGGGCGAAGACTTGAGAACAGCACCCTTCTGCACCGTCAGTCTGCCCCGCTTCCTCGCTGCCGTCTTAGCTTTAGACACAGCCTCCTGCCTGAAATGCAAACTGATGAGTTAACAGATGTGACAAATAACTGGTATATAATTGGTGTAACTTGTCAGAGGCGTTCTGGCGTGCTCCCGGTTGTATGTGCTGCAGTCATGCTGCATTTTAGACTCCCCTGATCTCCGACTCCTGTCTCCGCGGAAGGTACAAGAAGGATCTGAGCGCACATACACGCACAAACGCGCGCAGGAAGAGAGCGAGAGCTCGCACTTGTCTTTCACTTCTTAATCAGGAGGCGTTATCCTCCCCCCAGCCCGAGCCACGGGGAAGTTGGGGACAACACGGCAGAGCCTACCAATGCGATGTCGTTTAAAGGCGTCCTGCTGGGTTTAGATTTGACGCCCGCTGTTTCCTGGAACACGACCCAACGGCTGGGGGAAAGCTAGCAGATTAGAGACTATCTGAGAGCAAATGGTTTTGCGGAGCGGGAGCAGTGCTTTGCAGGGCACGTCAGGTCCGCGGGGAGCCCCGGGGCTCCTCTCTCCCTGCTGCCCCGCTACGGCTCCTGACCCTGAGCAATCCCTGGCCGTGCAATCGTGCTTTCGCAGGCCACCGAGTGCGGGTCTAACATCTCGGCACCACAATGGCACCTTCCCTTCGCTCTAGTCTAAGCCTCTCTTCTCTCTGTCTCTTTTTCCTCAGCAGAAACATTACTGCCTGTGATATATTTTCGGTCAACGTCAGATAAGTTTTCCCCCTTGCCTTTATTTTATGTCCTCTGCAGGATTTCATGAGCTTTAGAATATTTTGCTTCCTTTTCCTCTGATGTGTTTTATGAGGTTTTAATTATTATTGTTTATTATTATCGCGCTTTAATTGTCGCTTGGGTCCCTCTGAGCCCTTGAGTGAGCAATTTATAAATAACACTATGTTTATTATTACTATTATTTGTCTAGCTTTCTCATATTCTCCACGTCTCCCCTCTGCCCCTTTCCTCTTTTACAGGCCTGTATGTTAAGTTCCTTCATCCCTTCTCGTAAGTCAGACCTCCCGAGCCCTCTCGGCTTTGTTTCCACTCAACTCTAATGCTCTTTTTTCGTGCTTTTAGTGAGATGCTTTGAAGTGTAACCATGCTGGAGGAGTTATTACCGGGTGTAGCCCAGCAGCGACGGAGCGACCAACCTCAGGCACCACCTTGGACTGAGACCGCGCCGCGTTTCCCCCGCTGCCCCCGAGGAGCTGGGATGGATAATGCTCATCGCTCTGCCACAGCAGCAACTGGCCCTCGGTATGGGTGAGTGCTGGGGGACACCACACAGCCGCCCTCCCTGGGTACCCCCATCACTGGGGCCCTGCCGCAGGGTGATTAACGAGGGGCGAGCGGAGGGGTGGGCTGGATGGTAAGGAAGGGGTCCCTGCCCCATGGCTGGGGCTCTCCGGCAGTGGGAAGGGTGGCTGTGGGGATCGGCAAGGTGCGGGTCTCCCTTGGGTGCTCGCACGGGTTCAACGCTGCAGGTACGTGAAGGGATGTGGGGCTGGGGAAGTGAGAGAGGGTGGGACGCACCTCCTTGCAGGGGGTCAGCCCCTGCCAATTGCTGCTGAGCTACCTGGCAGCAACGCCTGGCTCCTTCCCAAAGGTCACAGCTTTGCCGGTACAGAAACAACACCTGGGCTTTGCCCTGCTTCTCTGTGGGCGACCCGCTCTCAGCCTCTCCTGGACCCGGGTGCCGCGTTGCGGAGCACTGCGGGCTCCCTTGCTTTCCTGTCTCAGGCTGGAAAGGTGGCCGTGGCCTGGTGTGATGGGCAGGCAGGCGTGCGCGTGTGCGAAGCTCTTTCTTTACCCCAGGAGCCGCAGTCAGTAGCGCCTGGGTGGCTGAGTTCATTTCTCCTGTACGTTCGCTCCCAATGAACATCTCTGCTAATGAGTTTGCTGGCAGGAACAACTGCACGGACAGCAGTTTTGAAGTCACTGCCTGCTAGAAATGAATTTTTAGCTCATAAAGACAAGGGTTGTCAACCGAAGCCTGGTGCTAGGTGTGCCAGCCGCAGGTGGTGCAGCCGGGACCAAAATCCCTGTGTGGGGTCAGCCCCACGGTGACTGGGACGCGCATGGGAGAAAATGATAAGGTTTTGCTCCCCGACAACCGGAGAAGGGAAACAGAGAGAAAATGCAGATTATTGTTTGCTAGGTACCGTTTGCCGGGCTCTGCTTCTGTTCTTTTATTGGAGGACTAAGGTGCGTCTAGCACCGCGCTCCCTTGGCTCTCTCGGGTGGCCGGGCAGCCTCTTCGCTCCCCCCCAAACCTAGGTCTCGCATCTGTGAGCTCTAACGAGGGGGAAGCAAATCCAGGCTGGCAAACAAGCGCACGTCGCACCTCTCTCTGCAAAGAGATTTTTAGAGCCAGATCAAATGGGTTTTGGGAAAATGTCTTTGGGATTGGAGCTACAAATGGCTTTTTGATCGAAACAAAACCATTCATTATGAGAAGCAAAACTGTTTCATTAAACATGTTCGGGCTTTGTTTGTTTATGTCAGAAGCGATAGGTTTGCCGGGGTCTGAAAATTGAAAACTTTTAAGTCTTCTTCTATTTTGGACTTTCAGTGAAAAAGCAAATGTGTTTCAAAGGTGATATGGAAGAATAAGAACAATTAAAAATTTATTTCCCGGGAGAAAAAGGAATTATTAGAACTATTGGAAAAAAGTTCACATGTCTATTTTCAGGCAAACTTCTCTGGGCTTTAAAGGTAGGAGATCGCATCTGGTATGAATAGAATCGCACAGGGTCCTTTTGTGTCATTTGAAGCTGGAGAGGGGAGTCCGCCCAGGGATGCAGAAAGGCTTTGCTGACACCTGACATTTGAGGCAATCTGCCCTTTTCCAAAGGCAAACGCCTTAGAAGTATTTTCATGAGCGGTAGCGATAATCAGGCTGAAATCCCAGCTCCCCTGAAATCAATGGGCTCTTTTGCAGCCGCTGTAATGGGGCCAGCGTCTCTCCCCTACTCTCTGCCAGCATGGGGCAGGGCTGTCGGAGGAAGCGACCCTGGCGATGCCCGGAGCCGCCGTCCTCAGCCCTTCGGCAAGGAGCCTCCCAAACCTGCAGGCAGGAAATGCAAAGGAAGGAGCAGGGAGAGGGACCAGGGGGAGAAAGGAACGTACTGAAGGGAAGCGGGTAACATGATTAAAACAAAATAATTCCATGTGCTGCAGAGGACTAGAAAGAAAACACGGGCATGTGGAGTAGGAGAAAGCAAGCAAGGCAAAGCCCAGGCTTGAAAGACAGAAAGGAAAGGCAGACCTCGCCAAAAATAAAGGAAAGGTGGAGCGAAAGGCAGCCTTGAAGCTGAGATGCTGTTGAGGAGGTAGGGGAAGAGCCTCCCCAGCGAGGAAGGATGCTGCACGTGGGGGAAGAGCCCCGGGAAAGGGCACAACATGACCCTTCAAACAACCTGCCACCTGGGTGTCCATCCCAAAATTTCATGCTGCTTATTTTTACATCCATTAAAAATAAAGGCAGCTTCTGGCTGTCTTTAGTACCTAGGAAACGGTTAAAGCTGCCTGCCTGCCACGTAATTCAGCAGAAGATTTAAGGATGGGCCGTGACCTCCTTCCAGGGCTAAGACAAGTCAGAGCGAACCTCGGGCTCCGCAGATGCAAAGGCATCTCTTCCCTCTGCGCTGCCTGCGGGCCTTCAGCCTTCTGCTGCCCGCCGTGCCGTGTCAGGAGCCTGGGGAAGGACAAACACAGCTCCGGCTCCTGGCTGGCCTGCTGGGGACCGCTTTCAGATGCGCCCGGGTTTGCGCGTGCCTGCAGAGCTGATGGGAAGGGCTCTCCCAGCACCCTTTTGCTCGTTCTGGGCTGGTCACGCACGACCTGTCCCCGTGCTGGCATGACGCCTCCTCTCCGGGCTCCGCCGTTTTGGCCTCTCTGCTAGCAAAAAGGGACCTCTCGGTCCCCCTCTGGTTTTCCCGGAGGGTTTTGCACAGGCCAACAAAGTGGGAAATTGATAGTCGGCGCGCAGCTCGCTGCTGGCGGTCTGCTCTCAGGTGAGGGGCCCGGTGTAACCGGCACTGCCAACGCACAGGTCCCTCTCCCGGGACAGGCTCTGCCTGTCCCCGCACGGTGGAGCAGCCCCTCTGCCCCGCGCCCACCGCGGCGGGTTCCCAGGGGGATGCAGCCTCCCCTTGTCACCAGAGAGCTCTCCTGTGGCCCTTCCCTGGGGGGTGTTTTGAGCACTGCCGGTAAAAATTCAGCGTCTTTCATCCAGACAGGCGGCGATTACGCTGCAGCCGGTGAGACTGGCCTTGCCGGTGGAGCGGGATCCATGCTCCACCATGACTGAGTAGAAATCTCTTCCTTCTGCTCAGTGAGTCCTCTGGTTTTCATCCTGTTTCCAAGGGACGATAATCTGCAGAGTGTAAGGTCGCTCTCAGCTCCAATTCAGTCGAGAGGGATGAAGAGGGGACGTCTGGCAGCTCCGCGCCTTGCTGTTATCCCAGCCCAGGCTGGAGCCCAGGGCAGCTTGCCTGGCACCACCCGTGCAATGCCCGTGGCTCCCAGCGCGTCCCTGAACCCGGCGTTGGGAGCACAATGCAGCAGATGCACGGCGGCGGGCGCTGGGGTCTGGGCTGTGCGGCTTGGCCAGAGCCTGGATTGATCCCGCTAACAAAAGAAACCGGCGTTTAAAAGAAGGCAAAACTGAACGGCTCTTTGCAAAGCAGGAGCAGCTGGCTCACCTAATTAAATGTTAAAAATTCCAGCAAGACGAGCGTACCAGAAAACAAACAGGCACGGCAGCCAGGGTGGAAAGAATTGGAAAGGATCTGTGCCGTTCCCTGTCTCTCCCCGTATGTGTCTGTATAGACGCTGGCACCTGTGCAGCCATGTGTTCACACGCCTGTGTTGATGTGCGGTAGCAAGCGTGTTTCCATATTGAGCTGTGCAGAGCAGAAGCTGTGGGGCCGTGCACCCCCACATCACCCCACGCCTTCCGTGTCTGTGTTGGCCTATGCGTCCGGCTATAGACCGTCGGCGCGCGCCCTGCCGCGGTGCCCGCGCGGGATGGCTGCCGCCAGCAGCTCTGCCTTGCCCGCCCGTGCTGGGAGGCATCGCCATCGGTCTTCATTTAATGGCTTGGGGGAGGGGGGTAAATATTTGTTAGCAGTGGTTTTGCAAATCGCCACTTTGCGGAGAGGAAATAAGAGCCATCCATTTGTGCTAGCGCTGTTAAAGATTTTCTATAAAGTGCCTACATTTCCAGTACAACTGAATGGATTTCACTGCAGAAAACTGCTAGGACAGAGAGGCACAGAGGAGGGAAGTATCATATACAATGATTCACAAACACATAAAAATACCCTTCCCAGCTCGTCTATTCTTCCACCGTACAGCGAACACCTTGTGACTCATTCTCGAATGTATGGACACATTCGAAAATGAAAGTTGAATTTGAACATTATTCATTAAGACCTGGGATTAGTTCACTTCTCCATTTAACTCCTAAAAGCTGGCACGCCAAGTCAGGCTAAAACACATTTTAAGGCTGTCTTGGTTGCAAGACGTCTCTAACAGGGACGGTGTTTTTCTACATCAATGTTTCTGTATTCAGCTTAAAAAAAAAAAAAGAAAAGCTTAATTCCTTGCTCCTTGTGTTGAATTAATCAGATGTCTGAAGGTAGGTGGAGGGAAAAAAATCAACATTTTTCTTGGCAGGCACGTTTAACTTGAAGGGCCGTAGCTCTTCCTGTAGACGACAAGATCACAATGTTGAGAAGATAAAGAAAGGGGATGGAGGGCATCCGTGGAGTGACAGCCGTTTGAACGCCCTGCCGCTGGCAATGGCAAAAATCAAGATATTAGTCCAGAGCCAGTAGGATGATTTACAGCCACACATTGATGCAGCGTTCTTTTTACAAACACGTTAACTCCCACCTCGGAAGAACTGTTAATGAAAAGTTGCATCAGCTGTTCCGACGCCTGTCAGACAGAAAGACACGGCCGAACGCTGCTGGACGTTGTCGTCAGAGCCAAGGTTGGGAAGAGCACAAGGGCTACGCCGCCGCCCGTGACAGCGATAGCTGTTTACCCACCGCTGCCGCGAACCGGGGAGCCCCGTCTTCGACTGCAGACGTGTAAGCACCTTCCCACGGGAGCACGAGCGCACTGGAGAGGAGGGTGGCACAGGGAACGGCTGAAAGGACACGAGTCACGCAGAAAAAACGGCCCAAAGCAGACGCAATTTAGTTCACAGCTTCCACATCTGAATTTCAGGCAAGCTTGTAACTAGCACTGAGGTTACGTGTGAGGCTGCAGCATCCTCTCCTTCCTCTGCCAATGGGGAAAACCAGCACAGCTGTGCTTACTGCTGCTCCTAGGTATATTTAGTCTCATTTAATGACAGCATGGGGCTGTTTGGTACAAACATACGGATGATGCGACCACGTTCCGACGATTACTCAGCTAACCGGTTGTTGTACCTACCCTTCAGATGCCTAATTCTGCGTCGGGGATTGGGAACGGCTGTCCTCGGCATGCGGGTAAGGTTTCTATTAACAATGCTCTGCCCGTAGGAGATGCCCTCTAAGGTTAGATTTCTCCCAGGCTATCAGCAGAAGAAATACCATGTGAGTGAGGCACCTAATCGAAAGCAAGCAAGCGTCCAGCATTGCAATGCTTGGGGTGTCGAGTGCTCGCTGCCAGCCGGCTGAGCGAGCTATAGGCCAAAGCGGCAGTTCCCCTGCATAAATTCATAGGGCCAATACCTTTGTGAGAAGCACAAGCTGCTTGTGGGCAAAGAATCAAAATTCATAGAATAAATTATACGCGCTAAATTATTTGCCCTGCTTTGTTGATTCTCCGCAGTTATAAAGTTGGAGAGAGCTGAGCTCCTCCACACACAAACGCCAGACGGACACTCGCAGTCAGGAGGTGGTCGGGTCTGGCAGAGAGAAGAGGCGGAATTCTGGCCCCGGGGAGGAGCCGGCTGCCTGCGGACCCCTCTCCCCTCTGGCAGCCCCCGAGGTCAGGACGGGCGGCAGCCCCATCACGCAGGCGAACACGAAGCTGGAGCCAGCAGCTTGGTAGGGTTTACTACAGCATTCCTCAGCTAGCTGCAGCTTGATGGTGATGCTCCTACGTGTGAGGGGGATTTACTGCTTGCTAACTGAATGAAATGAGGTTTATGGTATTATCTGTATGTTATAGAGCATTTAATGGCGTAAATACAGCTCAGCGTAAGCATCTGAGCAAGCACTCGGGTTGCTGTGCACTGCTTTTCCAGCCCTAATCCCTAGAAAATAGTGCCAGTCCTGCAACAGGGGTTGCGGGAGAGGTGCAGGGGTTTCAGAGATACTGAACTTGGATTTATTCGTTTCCAATTCAGCTATGAGGACTGGGGGAAACGGTGTTCTGTCGTTGAAATCTGCTGTGAAGATGACTTGAAATATCCAGGTGATTCTCCAAGCTCCACGTAAGACACCTGGCGTGGTTTTAGTCCCACCAAGAGCGTGCCCTGGCTTTGCGGACCAAGCCCTGGATGCCCCGCACGCAGAGATGAGGAGTCCTGCTCCTCGTGCGGCTGGCCGCGCTCCGCCGAGAGGAGGAAGCACGCGGTGGGTCAGCGTATTGAAGGTCTTTGATTGAACCGGATGATGAATCGCAGCTTGATGACTTCCTCTACATCAATGGAGCTGAACTGGCTTGGGGAAACTGTTTGATTTAAGAAGAATAGGCCTAATTTTGGAAGTGCTTCACACCCATCAATCTAAGTGAAATTCATTTATCTGAGGCACAGCTGATATGTCTCCCATTTACATAGTATTAAGTGCCTCACAATCCTTGATATATTGAAGCTCACAGTAGGGGAAAAGGATAGCGTTGCTATCCCCGTTTCGCAGCCGGAGAAGAGAATTTTCAGCATAATCAAATGAGTCACCAGAGTCAAACCAGCGCTCTGCCCCGCACCCAGAAATGGCAGCCACCTCCCCGAGATGCGCACGCCTCTCGGGCACGCGGCGGCTCCGAGCAAGTGCGGACAGAGCAGCTGAGTATATGTTCGGGCGTGACGCAGGCAGGGGAATAGACAGAAGGAGCCTTCAAAGCATCTTCCATCTCCGACCTAACATGGGTTTATGAAGTGTTTGCAATAGTGTCTCAAAGGCAGGGGTGGAAGGCAGACTGGGAATCACAGCGGTATCTGATGGAAGAGATATTTAGAGGGAAGAGACATATGGCATCTTAAATAAAAAGAACCTACTCAGTGGTTAATCTCTACTTGAAAAACATCCAGGACAGACTCGTCATCTACCGTTGCACTCCCCGCCACGCAGCCTGCTGTCCAAAGATGCAGACGCCGCAGTTAACGCTGTGGCTCTTCCCTGCCACTGCCTGGCCAGGCCAGCCCCTTCCGAACCCCGTGCCAGATCGAGACCTCCCTGGCACGCAGCCCGGCAGCGCTCTTCTCATGGGAGGATGGAGTACGCTGGCAAGCAATCCCCAGCCCCCTAGTCCCCACCGCCCCGCTCCCCGGGGCGGCTGTCCAGCCCGCTGCCGAGATGCCACGCGGTGGCAGGTGGAGAACACTGGACTCTCTGTCCCCAGCCTGGCGATTCCGGCCACGCGACGGATGGCGTACGCTTCGGAGGGAGTGGGACGAGTGATGACCTGGAGCTGACTGCGAAGTGCTGCTGTTTCATCGGCTAATGTTCCCCCAATGCTGGCTGCTTGCCGCACGCACCAATTTATGGTCCGGCTTGAGACTAGCAATGCTGCCGCGCATCAGTGGCAAGGTGGGGGTTTGTCTCCCCGTTGCCCCAGCCGAGGACGAGGCCATTAATGAATGCCCGGCTGCAGGTCTGGTTTGCATAGAAAAAGCAAGGTCACTCAAAGGAGGAAATTCCTGGGAGCCCTTGGGCTGGAGGGTTCAAGGAGGGAGCAGGGCTGGGGTTTTCAGGGGGACCGAAGCCCGTTCCCCACGCCTCGCCGGGTCCTGCCCGGGCGCCTCCGAAAACTCCAGCCCGAGCCAGCAGATCGAGGCGGAAGGGCTGGGGGGCCGGCGAGGGGATGGGGACCCTCATCTGCAGCCTCAATTTGTCAGCCTCCTTTACGGCTCTGTCCTTGGTGGCCTGAAAACAGGAGGCGGCAGGAAAAACAAGTGCCTCCTTCCCGCAACTCTCTGTGGGCACTTAGGACAGTGATGAAATACTCGGGCAATCACACAATGTTTATTTAATGCCAAAACTATCCCAGCCGCTTTATAAACAAGCATGAGTAATGGGAGGGGAGGGGGGCAGAAGTTTCTCTCTCTTCCTCTCAGATCTTCTGAGTATGCACTTCTGCCGTGATTTATCCTTGTTGCAACCTTATTGACTCGCTGGGGATGTAAATCAAGCAACCCAATGCTTTACCCGGAATTCCAGTTATTTATACACAGATTGAAAGGGTATAATTACAGCTGCTAAATACGGCCCGGCAGAGAGGACAGACACAGGTGTCCGTCTTCTCGGAGGTTAGGGATGGAAAAGTCCACGCTGGCTCCCTGCCCGTCCCTGCGGATCGGAGGCTCGCTCGCGCTTTTGCTGCTCTGCCGACGTGGAGGGCCGGGGAGCAGAAGCCCTGGGCTGACATGCGGAGCGGGGTTGTATTTAGAGTTCGGCAATTAGTCTGTCGGTCCTTTGGAAAGGACCTGACAGTGACTCTTTCCCTTTTTTCCATCTCGTATGTCCAACCTGTTCTGGGAAGAGGTCTGGAGAGGAGAAATCAATGAATCCTACGTGTGATTCTCTTCATCTCTCCTCCGGGAGCTGGTGTTTCTCGGAAGGGGATGTCGTGCCATGTACTTGCTGTCGCTGGGTGTTCATTAGCAGGCACGGGTTTTGTGGACAGCATCCGTATGCGCCGCATCCCTGCTCCCCGCCGTTCCCAGCACCCGGGACCGAGGAGCTGACCGGGGACGGTGGGGGCTGGGGGCAGGATGGCCCTGCCTGCTGGCTGCCTGCGCCGGGCACCGCCGGGCGGCGGGGCTTTAATAGCTATTAATAGCTTTGGAGGGTGTCCTGAAAGGCCGCTCCTGCAAGGTCCATTGATTTGCAGAGCTCGCTGGCCCTTGAGCTCTCTGTGCAGAGCCCGCGTGGGGATGGGCAGAGGGGCTCGGGGAAGCCGACGCTCCCTGCAGATGCCCCATGCCCCTGCGGGGTCTGCCCTGGGGAGGTGGTGGCTCTGCCCCGGCCGCCGCGGGGTCCTCGGCGTGGCATCACGGTAGGCAGCATTGCTGGTGATGGCTCTTCCCCAGCTGGGTCTCCTGGTAGGAGCCCAGGGAGGTGGCTGCGTCTGCGGGCGCAAGCAGGATCTGTCCCAGCTCACCTCGCCAGAATGCAGCATCCCGTCTGGATCTTCCTGCAGGTTTCTTTTGCGGTTGGAAGCGGAGAGTGGACACGGGTGCGGTGTTTTACGTCCCAGAGGAGGACCCAAGGTATCGGGGAAGCAGCAGCAGCCACGGCCGGTCTGTCGGAGCGTTCCTGAAAATCCGCATGACATCACCTTCATTAGCTGATTTGCTCCAGCCATTGGGGAAAAGCTCCTGACAAGTGATTTAGCATCCCGGTGAAGGCGTGACGTGGTGGGAGCCGTCCCTGGCCGCTGGTGCCTGGCTGCCAAGCAAACTTTCCTTGCTCCTCTTCTGGGTGCTAAATTAGCCTCTCTCCACAGAACAGCAATCTGTTGTTAATTAAAGGATAACCAAGGAGGTGACAACACCAACCTGGGTGAAAAGTAAAACATGTGACCGCTTCTCCCTCGTTGTTTGCTTCATCCTGTCAGCCCATCCCCACCTCATGTCCTCCCCCCCCAATTAAAGCTTCCCCAGCCGGGGCTTGCGCTGGGGAGGCAGCAGAAAGCCGGCGTGCGAGTGGCCCACGCCGCTGCCGTCCGCGTGCCGGTGGGACGGCACATTAAAATAAAACTGTTACATGCTCGAAGGGATTTCAGCTATGGCTGGGATGGTGGGAAAGAGATTAACGGCACTGCTTCCCCCCTGGCACCGGCTTGACTGGCAGCTTGGGTAAAGAAGAGCCCACTCTAAGCGCTCCCAGGGGTCCTGGGAGGAACTCATTACGTCTAGACTGGCAGTAGCCGGCAGTTCTGCTTCGTGAGCTGTGAAACTAATGTTTATCCACCACCCAGTTAGATTCAGCGCCATTTAAGGAGGCCGGGGTATTAAGCAGGAGGAATGAGAAGTACATTACCTGGCGTGCTACTGAAGCAGACCTTGGTGAGGAGGCTGGGAGCGGGACCCCGTCCTGGCAAGCCAGCGCAAGGAGTGACGGAGGGGTCTGCAGGGTCTCCCATCCTGCCCACGCTTCAGCCAGGCTTGTTCTCCGACAGCGCTCCTGCACAAGCCCACTGCCAAACTGGCCTTCAGCTCAAGGCAGCCGCTGCCTGTTTCATCTGTAAGTTGCCATGTAGTTTAAGAGCATCTCCCTGATCCCGTGTAATCTCAGTTTTTTCCACTGGTCCCAGCCACCTCTCCCCCTCCCTCCCTCCAGCAGCTGCAGAGCCAGCAGCAGCCCCACGTGCCTGTTAAAGGCTGGAGAGCATCACGGCAGAGCCCGCGGTACCCGGGCGTCCCACGGTTGGGCGAGCACAGATGGTCCGGCAGACAGGCTGAAGCCACATCCCTGCGGGATGCCCCTTGCGCAGCTTCACCGGGAGACAAAGCGCAGCGCAGGGGCCGCCACGCATTTCGCCAAGATGCCCTTCAGAGGCCCAGAGCGAGAGGCTTCTAAAATTCATAAATGTCAAGGAGGAAAGGAAGCGAGGGCAATGGAGATGTCCAAACGCCTCCTTTAAGGCTACAAAAGCAGCATGATATACACAGCCTAAAAGCCTCCGTAGACTCGAGCCTGGGGACCCCGCGGTTTTGCATGGGTAGGTGGACGCCGTGCACCCACAAACCCACCCTCGCCCCTCTCCCGCGTGCACCGCGATGCTCCTTATCCCAGCAGCAGCGCGCAGGGGTGGGGAAGGGCTTCTCTGGCTGATCCGAGTATCGCTGTCCCCAGGGCCTCGCAGGGCTGCTCTTCCAAAGAGAACTTCACAGTCAGAGCCCGCCGATGGCCAGCGCAATCAATGAATGCTGCCGACGGGTTTTCTTCGCAGACTGGGGCTGAAAGCGGGTTTCGGGAATTGCTCACGGCAGCCTGCCTGGGCAGCTGGGGGAGCGAGCCTGAGAGCGGCTGTGATGGGAAGTGGCGGTGGGACAGCCAAGCCGTGTGCCCGAAGAGGTGCTTTGAACTTCTTTCCAAATGTTTTAAATAAGGGAAAAAAATACCGGCCCCCTTACTGGCTTCTTCCCTGACCATTTTCTGCTGGCAAATACAGAGGGACGTGCCCAGCACTGCCAGCTCAGGAGCCATAGGGAGAGGTCTGCCGCGTCCCATGCGTCCTGCCTAAGGAGGGGGGCTGCCTGGAGCTTCCCCACCGAAAGTGTTCCCGCTAGAAACCGGGGTGTCGTCAGCACTGCAGGTTTGCATGGGAAGGTGGAAGTGAAAACCGCCACGCGTTTCTGAGTTGAAAATGTCTTTTCTTTCCGTTCCACAGGAATCGTTGCTGTTTACTTCTCCATTCCGCTTCAAGGGGAACAAAAACAGGTCCTGAAACATCTGGGTTTCCTACGGAAAGGAGATGCTGATGTTTCAAAAGGGAATTGCATTAGCAGAAATAGCTGAAACCCGAAAATATGTCCAGGGTTGTCAGAGTCTTCAGGATCTGTTTTAATTATTACTCTAGTGGCATTTTCTCAGCGTTTATATTTCCACAGTGATAACTGTTATCACTTTATTTTATAGCCTCGGCTATTTGCAAGCCAGGACGAGCAGGATCGGTGTCGAGAAGAGTTTCCAGGACATGTTCAAAAGCAGAAGGCGCTGGCTTTCATCTGCCCCGCTTACAAGGAGCACGATGTCGTCCCCAGCGCTCGCATCCCAGTCCCGGCTCCCCTGCAACCCTACGGCCGTCCCCTGCAAAGGCTGAACGCCGAGGAAGCACCGAAATCAGGCGGGCGACTGGCATGCTTCGCGCTCCAACACCGTGCTAGGGCAGCGCCTGGGAGCAGGATCTGGCCCTTGTAAGTTATACGCCAATAGAGCGAGGGAAATGGGATGCCAGGGACAGCTTGCTGCAAAGCACAGCCCGCGTCTCTCTAGTCCCATAATTTTTGTTGGGAAGTTTTATCTTTTTAATTTGTTACATATCATGCATCGTCTGATTAATTATTGCTTCTCTGCAGGGAGGCCTAGAGTTTATAGAGCAATATAGCATTAGTGTTAGCTTTATACACCCTCAAAGCCCAGAGGAAGCTCGGCAGAGTACTTATGCGATGTTCTGTCGATAATAATGACTCAGCATTTGGCCGGTTCAGGGGTATATCAGAAGCGCTTTATTAAAACGCACACAGTCTACGCATCGAACATAAATACGGCCAAGAGATGCGGAGCATGCCGTGCCGCATACATTTCAGGCGGCGCCTGTGCCGGGGCAGGCTCTCTGGGAGAGCTCTGGGCTGGCGCTGCTCACAGGCAGAGCCCTGCCTGCCTCTGCCTCTGCCTCTCCCTGCCTGCTCCGCACATCCCCGCCAATGCAGGAGTGTAATTGCCACAGTGGCCTGGGATGCATTGAGCTGCTTGGCAAGTCCTTCAGCTCCGCGCAGGCAGAAATAGCCACAATGAAATTCCCTTTACAGCCACATCTCTCCGTCGGCTGAGCGAGAGCCCTCTCCCTGAAGAAGCCTTCCCATCCCGCAAACGATATTAAGGAGGTTGTATAACCGATTGGGGAAGGTACTGCGGCAGGACTAACAGCAATGAAATGCAGTTGAAAGTTTCCAGCGCTGGGTAAACCATATGTCTTCATAATTTGATTGTGCCCCGGTCCCCCAGGTACCTCCCAGCTCTATTGAACACCGATGGAGTTATTTAGAATCATAAATAATATTATCAAAGAGGGTCTGCTGGATAAACAGAGTCGGCGTATAAATTGTCGGTGCGCGGTATTGATTGTTCGGAGCTGACTAATGAATTATTCTGTTTAAGGGCCCGTGGAAATAACGCTCAACATTTTCAAGGCAAGGGCCCTTTGAAGAATTTCCCCCCGGCGCTGCTGGGCTTTGTTGTCCCGGCCACCGCAGGCAGCCAGCGCGGGCTGCCAGCGACCGCCCCAGCACCAACCCCCACGGCCGGCGGACCCCTTGGCGGCGTGCGGCCGGGGGGAGCGGGCAGGGATGTATTAGTGACGGCAGCTTGGCACGGCCAATTCGCAAAATGTGTCCCTAGCCTTTGATCCCACTGGCTTCATCTTTTCCTCCTCATTTCTCATCTTGCCTTCTTCCTCCTGTCTTGGTTTACACAGCGCCTTGCGGAGGAGGGACCTGATGCAAGATTTGGGGCTGCTCGTAGAGGCGCGCCGGGAGCCTCGCCGCTGCCCTGACCCTGTGCCGGCCACCCCAGGCTTCCACCACCTTCCCACCTCCTTCCTGGACAGAACATTTTTCCCCGCAGGTGGTGAGCCTGGGCGCCTGTCGGCATCTTGCTTTTTTGGGGGCTGGTGTCTGCTTCGGTGGGTTTTTTTCCCCAGAGATGTATTAGCTGCCTTAAGCCCTGCCCCAGACTGAGAAGAAATGAGCTGTCCTTTTTAACTGAACTTGCTTTCTTTCTCCTCACCTGCATAATACGTTCTGTTTAATGTATAGTTTTTCAATCCCTTTGATGTAACGGCCTCAAAACACTTCCCCGCTAATCTCACGCAGCAGTGCCTGAAACGCTGAAGGCGCTGGCTGGGGATATGGCAGGGAACCAGACAACAATTACTGGTATTTTGGGGGCTGGGGCAGCATGAAGAGACAGCTCATTTTAAAATAAATCATGCCATTAAAATGCTTTTGTTCTTTTGCCCTGCTTTTTGGGCTACAGGCTCACCAGAGAAGAGGCAAAGCCGGAGCATCCCAGCGGAGCGGCCGCGCTGGGTGTGGAGGAAGCACCGGGTGTTCGCGGGCAGGAGGAAGAGGAGGGCAGCTTTGTCTGGGAACAAGCCCCTGCGCTGGGCAAATGCACTTGCCCACCAACCATACCAAACACTTGCGCGGGGACTGGCCCATTCCAGCTGGTCACGCAAGCCTCCCTCGCAAAGTGCTTCCCGCTGAATCACCAATAATTTGCACACTCCAACCTTGCTTCCATCTTACATTTGGCATGGGATTGTCACAAGTTATTCAAAGTTGAAAGCAGAGAAGAATAGTACTGTAATTCTGCCTGCCGCCAATTCAAAGATTGGGGCTTTTGCTGGCGGAAGAGGAGTGACAAAAAAGTATATGATGCAGGGCCCCGCGTCTTGAAGGCACATTAGAGCTTTGCAGAGAGGCTTTGCGTGGAACGTAATTTGCTGTTATTGAAAAGCTGAATCGCTAGAACAGCATTCCCCTGCCACTCGCCCTGCCCCAGCCGGTGCCCAGATGAGTGCCGTGCCGCGTGCCGTGCTTTGGGGAAGAGCGGCAGCCGCCGCCTTCCCTTCCGAAGGGGGATGCTAATGGAGACGTCAGCCTGTCGCCAGAGCCCTTTCCCCGGGAATGGGGCTGCGGCTGCTGTTCCCAGGGCAGAACTTTGGCTCCCCATAATTAGTACTGATTTTGCCATATTACCTTGTATTTTAGTGCCTTATCTTTCCTCCTTTCCACCCTTTGAGCTGTGATTGCTACTCCACTTTATAAAGGAAGCCCCGTTGTGTGCCCTCACAAATAGGGCTGGGCCAGTTTTCATAGCCCCTTCGCCAGCCCGTTAAGCGTTACTGAATTCACCGTTTCTCACTGACACGACAGTACTTGTGTCTCCACTTGGTTTTCCTTTCTTCCTGAAGCTCAGGAAGACACTTGCTCATAACGGTGGGTTTAGTGTCCAACAAACCCGAGCATTTGCTTAAACTTAAGCAAAATTTAAACGTCTTTACCAATGGGCAGGATTAGCCACAGCCCTGGCTTAGCCTCTTCGCAGAAGGAAAGTGAACTTGTTCTCTGGATGCCATTTATTTAGTTAATGAAGATCTCAGGGGCTCCTTAATGCTGCTCACCCATCAGCTGGGATCAGAGAACGCAGCTTTCTCCCAGTGGAAACACATGCACGCCAGGCTCCGGAGCGGGATGGAGCGGGATGCCCGGGACCGCGCTGGACCGCGGGACCACGACCTCCCGGGAGCCTGGCTGGATGAGCACGCATATTTGCGCCGGATGTGCGAGGATGGGAAGGAGTTAAACCAAGCCACCCCAGGACCTTAACGTCCAGCGTAACTCAGACCATTTAATTAGTGTCCCATCCTTGGCATGTTCGATAGTGTTTTCCCCCCGGGGAGAAGCGCACCGGCTCACATATATTGCCTGTTATCTTTCGAGTACTCAGAGCAGAATGCTTTTTCAGTAACCTCATCAAAGGATAAGCCAGGATTCAGATAAGCTTTTCAAGGAGGAAGTCAGGGTTATAATTTTCAGAGACTTCTGAATGTCACCTCCAATTTTCGGCTCCGCCGTTGGAGCTGCCGTTTTTGGAAGCCACCCAGCCTCAGATATTGAAATGGGTGACCTGTGGACTCGGGCCTCCTCAGTTCCTGGTCATCGTCAGTCTGGCAGATCCCGGAGTTGAAAGTGCTTGCGATTTCTGACTTTATAATAACGCGGCTTCTCAGAAGTGCAAATTACGGAGGAATTGGTGCTAAACTCCCCATTAACTATAGAGGCCGAGAAATCCTCAGTGTCCCAAATTACCTGTCACTTTCTCTGTAACATGGCATAATTCTGTTGCTTAAAAAAAAGAAAGAGGGCGTAATTTGAAATTTCAGTGAAATTCCTAATTGACTGCGCAGCTCGCTTCGCAAGCGTGCCGTTCCACCCTCTCAAGTGTAGGGCGGCGTGTGTTCGGCACGCCGAGGCCGACAGCTCCGCGATGCTCCCCCAGGCCCCCACGTGGGACCCCGCCGGGGACACTCCCCCCTTCTTCGGTCTCTTTAGGGTGCTGGGAACCCTTCCGCAGCGCTCAGCTTCCAGAAAGCATGGGGATAAGGGTGTTTTCAAGGATGCCCAAGACTGTACGTATCCTCCGTTAGCTAATGGGATGCCCAGAGTGGGGGCACAAGCTTGAGGCTGAAGACACTGGAGGGAGAGGGCGGCAGGAAAACTCCAGCTAAGGCTAATTTCAGGGTTAAACCGGCTGCTACAATAAACCCGTGTCTCGTGGGAGAAATTAGTCCATTAGAAAGGATTTGAATATGGGAAGGTGGGTGGTTTTCCAGGGTGGGAGATGGAGGACAGACATAGGTGACGGCATCGACAAGCACGTAAGGAATTAGACTCCGAACTGGTTTTTTGAGGGGGACAGTTTGTTGTGAATTAGAAATGGCTTTTGACCATGTTTCTGAGAGCATGTTTCTAGCTTTCATTCAAGACCACAAGATGTTCACAAAAAATTACCTAGGCCAAATAAAAAGCACTTTTACATAAATACGGAGGGGGAAAACCCAGGAGAAAAACAATGACCAAACTGTCGTCGTCTTTCAGCAAAGGCCTGCCGGGAGGGATGGCAAGCACGTCGCCAGAGCTGGCATTACACCTGCTACTTCTGACGAAGCTTTTGGGTTTGGCCGCACGCCTTTGGGCCGGCTGGCGAAACGCCTGGCCACCCCTGAGCCGGGGGGGCTGGTGGTCCCGTGCCCCGGTGTCACCACCCCGGGGGGACTGTCCTCGACCCGGCAGCTCTTTGTGCTCGTCCGCAGCCGCAGGCGTCTCTCCCCCTTTGTTTTTCCGATGCAATTCCCATAACTTCAAAACTGCTGGTTTGGACTTACCCCGGCAGGGGAAGAAAAGGGGGTCCCTGGGGTCCATTTGCAAACGCACTCCTGCTTCAGTTTCTCCCCCTGTAAACGGCAGCATCGTTCAACTGCTTTCTCTGAGAGATTTCCAGCCCCATGCTAGCGTATAAATCTGGTTCATCTACACTTAAAAACTCACTCCTGCTGCAGTTAGCGGCAGTGCTCCCAGGCCTAATTGCTCTCTCCAGCCTTAACTTGCCATCGATTTCCTATTTTCCGTCCCCTTCCCCTGCTTTCCGAAGCGGTTTCCCTGCTGCGGCCAGGAGCGCAGGTGTGCTCCGTTAGCCCCGTCAGCACGGCCCGGGCCCGGCCCCAGCTGCTCCTGCTTCTGTATAAATGCCCGGTGCAGAGCCGCAGCTCCCCTTGGCTCAGCCAGGGACGACGTTGCTTCGGTGCTGCCGGCTCTTGCAATGGCGACGGGGATGGCTGGGGTGAGTCGCTCCCGATGCCGCGTCTCTCGCCGCGTCGGCTGCTGCGTGCTGGTGGGCTGGCGAGAGGCGGGAGCCCTCCCTGCGGGGTTGTAATGCAGATTGCGAACCTCCGGCGTGAAAAGATGTGCTGCCAGCACGGGGCCGTGGCGGTGGGCTGTTTCCCTCTGCACTGGTGCTAAGGTGTGTCCTCCCTGCGCGTGGCTGGCTCCGTGGGGACGGGGGGAGCCTTGGTGGTCCCTTTTCCTGGATTAACCAAAAGTCAGAGGTTTGAGTTGGCTGGGTGTCACCCTTGGGGGTGGCTGGTGTCGGAGCTCTGTGCGGAGGGATGCTGGCAGGTGCCCAGGCTCTTTACCCTAGCGTGCTGTTTAGCTTTTAGCCCCCGAGAAAGCATTTCTGGTTACAAAGAAATGTCAGCTAAAATCTCAGTGCAAAGCTAAAACCGGCTGAGGTGATCCCCGGCCAGGCAGGGCAGGGGAGCCGGGGCGATGAGCATCCTGCCAGCTCTCTGTGCGAGGCTGCTGAAACGCGTTTCGTGAGCCCGAGCCGTGCCCAGCTCTGCCAGCAGCCGGCTTGGCACGTGGCTCGTGCCGGGCGAGGGGCTGGCTGCGGCAGCGGACGTTGGCCCTTCGCGTCCTCCCTCCCCTCCTCTTCCTCACCCTGTGCCCGAGGAAGAGCTTGGACTGCAGGCAGCCAGGACGCGCTGCGCTGCCTTCCTCTGGGAGAGAGGTGGGAAGCTGCGCGGGTTTAAAACGGCAGCTCCAGGACAGAGAACTCGGCAACAGCTCGGTGCCTTTCCTTCCCCTCTGTTTTTTTTTTCCTTTTTCCCTCCTGGCTGAATCAATAATTAAGCATATTCTAAGTAGTGCAGTTTTGCTTGAAATTTTCCATTTGGCTTGTGCATTAGTTGGAAATGAAATATTTAGAGGACAGAATATAGTAATAAAGCCAAGACACATTTTCTGCTAGTATATTTTATTTATTTTGTTTAATAATGAGGTTCTGTGTCTGCCTCTACCCCCCTCTGTACCAGTGGCTTTCTCCTCTTCCCCTTTCCTTTGGAGGCAGAAGATAATATCCCCCTTTTAAAAAAATGATAAAGTCGGGCTTGTCTAACAAATCAGGTCCTATGCTCTGATGTTGTAAGTGTTCAAAGGAGTTTCCCAGAAGGCCGAGGGAGAGGAGAAACCCAGCATCTCCGCACCGATGCTCCTGCTAACTGTGATTTGTCTGCAAGGGCAAAGCAAAAGGGATTCCTTCACTTAAAATTATTTGTTCCCCGGCGCGAAACCTTTAATAATTCCCTGGGAAGAGAACGGATCCTTTCCACGCAGGAACACAACCTGCCTGGTGCCGTCTCCTCCTCTGTGTCTCTGCGTTTCCACTTGCGAAATACCTTTTGACTCATTTGGGGCCTTTTTCTTACCTCTGGCTGCTGTGTCGAGACGTTTTGCAAGAATTTATTCCCCAGGGAATTTCATGAATACATTACCGATGCTAATAGTGGAGCAGGGAGAAAGGGCTGAATGCCGAGTAATTGGCCTGGCGAAGGCTGTGGGACTCTGTGCAGCTCCCAACCCTTTACGTGCCGCCGTGTTTTCCGGGCCGGTCCCCGTTCCCTCAGCTGATGTAGGTGGGAAATGGCTGCGCGGTCCCAAGAGGCTCTTTGCAGCCACAACCTTTTTTTTCCCATTCTGCTTTTGGGATGTAAAAGCAAACGTAAATCCCTCGAATAGAAATTACTCTCAGGAAATTCATATCATGTACAGCGAAGCACTTCATCCCAACAGCTTCAAAATATTTCACTGAGATTTTGATCTTTTCTTCAAAACCTGTTTCCAGTTAAAAAAAATAAAAAAAGTGCATGTATGTATTGGAAATTGTGTATGTATTTGAAATGGAGTATTTCTCACGAGCAGCCTAAGTGTGTAGAGACTCTTCTTGTCTGAAAAGCAAATGAAGTTTTCCAGCAAAGGAAAGAAACCCGGAGCTTCCCTGGCTCCGGGCAGGACCGGGGGGGGAGGCAGCCGGCCCCACTGGAGGTCTGGGCGTGTTTTCTCGTGCGTGAATTTCCCCGGGTCTGGGCCATGGTCCTTCCCTCCTGTAACAGGGATTTGTCAGGACCCCGCAGGGTTTGCGGTGGCGGCGGAGCCGGGTCCCGGCTCCGGGGCTGCTCCCGCCCGCGGGGCTGGTGGTGCTTCCCAGGCTTGGACTGTGCGTGTCTCTGCCACGAGAAGGGTCCCTGGTCCCACCTGGGTTTACGCAGGCGTCCAAAGGCATTTTCTGCTGGTGATACCAATCCCCGACGTTTCTCAGTCACTGCTTCTGCTTTGCAAAGGTGTGATTAAATAAATTTAAAAAAAAAATAGCAAACCAAGAAAACCAGCGGCCTTCTGTTTCAGGTGTGAAGGCACTTAAGATAACTAATTATTTGCACAGCTTGCCTCTCTAAGCTCTTCTGCGCTTCAGATAAACATCTTGTATACATTTGAACTCGGAAATTAGGAAGAAAGACGAGCCGTGTTGATCTGTTCGGGACCTCGCCCTCTTCGAGAAGTCAATCCGTTCATCTTCAGCAAATTAGGGGTGCCGAAAACTGAAATTTTTCTAATATTTGCTCAGGCTCGCGTCTCGTGCTGTGTACTCCCGGGAGGAAAGGATTTCGCAAGAGTTTAATCACCGGCTCTTACGACTTCCTCGGCTTGGCAGCTGCAGGGCATGTGAAATAGAGCGGGCGCCAAGACATTCACGGGCCTGATTCTCGATTCTCGCACTACCCCAGCAGGGATGCTGCTCCGAGCGAGGGGCTGTGCTGCGGAACCCTGTCCGTCTGTCCTTCCTCAGCCGCCGTGTGTCTTTCTGTGGCCCCTGGCAGCCTTAGCTTATGATTTCCTCTGCTGGTCTGAATCTCGACACTATTTCAGGCAGCCCAGGGCGAGTTTGTATTTCCTTTCCCGCACTGGTAGTGCCAAAGCTGTCCTGCAGACAGAACCGCTGCTTTTAACTCTCCAAGCAAGTTTTGAGCCAGGGCTGAGTGAAGCAAGAGGGAGGACAGGGGAGCAGGTCTCTCCCTTGATGGGTCTCGCTGGCAGGCAGGAGGAACCCTTTCTAGTCAGCTGGTTGTAGTTAATTCTCGATAATAGTCCTCCCATTGTTAATATTGTTGTTAAATTCCTGCATTCTCACTGAGCGAGAGCTAATTATAATAATTAACAGAGAACTCATGAACTTGTCAAACTGGTAATTATAAACCACAGGGACTTTTGTCATTAAGAGATGCCATTCAGGAGGGGGGAGAGGGGGTGCAAAGCCTCTCATGATTAGACCTGTGCCCGTGATGAGCCTCGCCTCCGCCCAGGCGCCTGTCTCCCGGGACCTGCATCGCACTGCTCCAGCTACCGCAAAGCCCGTCTTCGCCGAGCCCCGGCTGAGCAGGGAGTTGGCACTGCAGTCTCCAAAATAAACAAGGGACAAAGGCAAATGCTTCCCTGCAAATCCACGGGCAGCCCCAGGACAGGCAGGCAGGGCTGCTGCCAGCACGCACGCCGCAGGCGCTGGCTGGGCTTTGGATCCAGTGGGGCGCGGGGATGCTCAGCTGGAGCTTTTCTCCCCTCGGCTTGCCCTCCCTCCTCCAGCCGTCTCCTTCCACGGAGGAGGACCCTGTGGTCCATGATGCTCCTGTGTGCTTCCCGCTCCCGTCCTCCCCTGGCAGGGAGGTGGGCTGTACCCCGTGCATGGAAAAACTTCTCATGTAAATTCTCCCTTCCCTGTCCCCAGAAGACGGACAACCTGTACACCTTGCTGTTGACTCAGCACCGGCACTCTCTTACCGTAGAGGCTACAGCTCTGGTCCGCAGGCAGAGAGCTGCACTGGCCTGCGAGGAGAATGTGGTCTGCAGCTCGCCGGCATGCCGGTCACTGTGGGCTCGAGCCGTGGGGAAACATCCATGTGTTCCCTGCAGGGCTGGGACCCAGGTGGGCACCGCGGAGGGAGGGAGGGAGAGGGGCGTCTTCGTGGTCGCCTGCCGCAGGGTCCTGGGCAACCTGGCTACCAGCGAAGGGCAAAGCCAAAAGCGTAGGGCGCATCTCCCGACTTGGAGCTAGAAAACCACCTCGTCGTTTCCCTTCCACGTGCTTCAAACCGTCACCTCCGCCTCCCCTCTGTGCCTGGAGGTTTTCCCTGAGGGTCTTGGAATTGGGGAACAGGAGCCGTTTCCTTGGAGGAGCTGTTTAGGTAGTTGGTAGAATGAATTCTCTGTTTCACTCCATGTGTGCTATATTTTAGCTCCATGTGCACATTTATACCTTGCTGAAAGAAGGAATAACAGTGCACTCTTGTTTTGACTTTATTAAAACCACAAAGCTTGAAATATTTAGGCTAAGCAGAGCTCTGGAGCTCTGATTCGCTCAAGGAGGCGGCTCCAGCAGAGCCCACAGCTTGGGGTTCGGCAGGGATGAACACAGGGGCCGATTTTAGATTAACCTGTGGATCTCTGCCGTGCAGCCTTCTGGCAAGTGGCCCCTTCACCCGCAGCAGTTGGGGCGGCAGGGGAGAAAGCAGGCGCAGGAGACAGCCCTCATCCTGCGATGTACGATGCTACCCGTTTTCGGACCAAACACGGTCAGTGAGAAAGTAAGCGTTTGTCGTGATCGTTTAGCTTGTGGCCAGGCAGGGTTTGGCTGGCTCCCCTTGAAGAGCAATGCTCACGGGTCATTGCAGCGGCTGCTGTGGCAGGATCTCCCGCTCCATTCTTGCCTGTTACTCACTCAGTGGAAACGGATGATAACTTCTAATGAAGGTTTTGTTCCCCTGGAAGCTGCCTATGCCATGTTTGCTAGGACAGCACCCCTTCCCTGTGCCCCGCCCTGGTGCAGCCGCATGCCTCCCCAGCGAAGCCCTGTGCCTGTCAGCAGCATCGCTCCCTCCTCGCTCCGCTTCGCACATCGCCCGGCAAGTTTTGCTCAGATATTCTCCAAGTTTCCTCTCGTGCCTATTGTGAGCTTTCTCTCCCGGACGGTAAACAGCAAATGGTCCTTTTCACCCAGGAGATAAGATTGTTCATCTTCCAAAGTCACCGGCACTTGTGGCGCTGGGTCGGGAGCAGTTTGAATAATGAGCCTTCGGGAGAACTCGTGTTTCTCTTCGTGTCCTTTTCTTAACAAAGACCTGAGGCTCCCAAGGCAGCGGCGGCTCCGCCAGGCGCCGAACGCAACAGGGGCTGCTTCTGAAGGGCACAAGTTACAGAGAAGATTTTCTTTTCTTCGTTTTTTTTTCTCCTCCACTTTTCCAATTGTATTTTTGCCAGGCGCCGTCGCCGAACAATCGGTCCTTTATAGAAAAATTCCCACCAGGAGCGACACGAACGCTGCTGCGCAGATCCCCCTCCTCCCTTACAACTGCTATCTTTCAGTGCCTCACATACACATTTCAATCTAAAAAGCGAACGAGAAGTTCCCTGTGTCCTTAAAGCCTTGCTTTTGTGGCACTTCTGTGCTGCGCTTCCCACCTCCCTCGGCCTCTCTCCTGTTTTGCACCTCCCAGCTGCCTGGCTCCTGCATCCCGCTTCCCTCTCCCTGCCCCGTCGGTGTCCCTGCCAGCTGCCCCGTTCCTCCCCGGTCTGCTGGGCACCTGCCCTCCCGCATCCCCTTGTAGCATCCCGCTCCACCGCATGCCTTGATGGAGCGGTACCCAGGCAGCAGAGGAGGGAAAGGTTTCCAGCAGAGGCATGTCTTAGTAAGGAGAAAAACCATCTGCAGCCATGGCAGAGCCCACGGCAGCCGAGACGGTGGCTGTTACCAGCCACTCCAGCGTCCTCGGCCGTGTCGAGAGCCACTTGACGCACAGCAAACTCGGGTGCTACCGAGCGCGGTGCCGGGAGTGGTGTTGTGTGGGGAAAGCACTTCGGTGCTCGCTCAAGACCATCCATTTCAGGGCTCTGTTTGAGCACCTGCTTGGCATCCAGCTTTTGCAAGGTCCTGTCTTAGTGGGATGCACTGCCCATCGTCTCCCACCTCCTCCTCCATCCCCACCAGCTCGGTCTTGTCCCTCTGGTCCTTTCCCTGCACGGTCTCATCTCTCCCCCTCTTCCCATCCCGCTGCTGGCTTTGCCCTCTCCTCCGACTAAAAGGAGCGTAACAAGAAAAATAAAGCTGTTCTCACAGTGTCTGCATTAAGCTTTGGAGGGGAAAAAGCATCACAGAGGAATTAGGGATGCTCGCCCACTGTGACTGTGGGGCTTTAGTCCAGGTCCCTGCGCTGGGCAGGGCACGGGGTGAACCCGAGCGGACGTGTGCATTGCTCTGCTACCGCTCCTCCCGGAGAGCCGGGGCCGGAGGAGGCCACCGTGCTGGGCTCTGTCCTCCCTCCCGCTCCCCCACCGGCGCCTGGGGCTGCGGCTTCCCCAGAGGAGGAGCACCACTTCCAGCTGCTCTTCAGACCGCTGGCTGAGCACCCCCGGCTCGAAAGCCAGCTGGAAAAACTCCTACCAGAGCTACACGGCCTTTTGCATTGGCTACCTCTGAACTGGAACCTGCCATTGCCCTGAAAATGAAGACACACAAAAATATGCGAAGTAAAAATAAAGGAAGGCTTTCTCTCAGCGGTGAGGCACTGAAAATGGAATTCATTCTCTCTGCTTCCTGGTGCGGCCACAGAAAAGGCAGAAACACTTCATTTCCCAGCCGCCGAACTCGCAGAGGTGGATCGGAAAACTCAAGCCAGGCTTTTCTTCCTTACGTGCCTTCCAGAACCTCTCAGCCACCAAACTTCCCAATTTCTTGTGCAATGCAGCCCGGTCTGACACAGGCTGAGCGCCCGACAGGACCGCGGGAGGGATGCGGGCAATGGCCGCGGATGATGCGCAGCACCCAGTCAGGGGACGAGCGGGATGAAAAACCAACCCAGTCACTCAAATCATCAGGTCATCCTGGATGCCATGATCCCTGCTGCCGGAGCGGGTGCCTCTCTCCGGCCGGAGCACACGAGCGGTGTACTGGGCGGGACGCGTGCCCAGCCCTGCACGCCACGCTGGGGGCAGCGGGTCCCTTTGGGAGGCCAGGACGAGGAGGGGAGTGAGGGGCTCGCGCTGCCCTTGCCAGCCTGGCGCGCGGAGGCATTGGACTGGCACATTTGAGCATTTAAAATACATTAAAGGAGCCCTCCCTTTGAAGTGGGAAACTATCTCTATTTAATCAGAGAGAAACAACTTTTCAAAAGATTTTTTTTCCTCCTCTTTACCTTCAGCTGTCTGGCTTCTCCTGTGGATAGTACCATGAATAAAACATGCATATCCCAATTAAATCTTGATTTAATTTCTCTTCTTTGCAAAGCTGATGAACTCGAGTGCTTTCATAAAGACATGAACATTAGCATTCTTTTGTGATGCACAAGCCAGTCGGAGGAACAAGGGACTAAAATAATCACCCGCCTCTCCCTTGGCCTTGCCAAGCTCTGCAAGAGAATAAACCCTCGGCCGGGATCATCCTCCGGAGCAGCGCCCGTGTCCGGCTGAACTGGGCTGGGATGAGGGCATCCCGGCTGCTTTTTTCATAAAAACAACAGCTCCTCATCCAAACCACCTGCAAAAGCCGTGAGCGCGGGTCCCGTACAGCCCATCTCCATCCCGTCCCCGGAGAAGCTCCCGGGGTGTCCCTGAGCACTCGGCACTCTCCGACAGCGGTGGCACGTGGGCGTCCTGCTGAGCTAATTCTTTGGGAAAGAGCTTTAACGCACCTGTAAAGGAGAGATGATCAGCAACATCAAAACAGAAGCCCCCCCCCCTTGCAAGTGTATGTGCTGCCACTCTGTTATAGCTGGCCAATATCTTCTGATTCATATTTTTATAGGGAAAAAAAAAGGGTTAGTCAGAGCAAAAAAGGCTTGTCATGAATTTTCTCGCGTATGCAACCTCTGGAATAAGTAATGCCATTTACACTGGTGTAGCGCTGCCCATCGTTTCAGGCTCTTGGTACTAATCAATGCCCTCTAATGTTAGCGGATTGAGTATAATGCTTCAAATTACCTGTCTCTGTGCTACAGTGCATTCATGTTTTTCCCTGCTGTCTTGGGGCCCCGTCGTATGAAAATACCACCCTTGTTTATTTTTCCATGCTGGAAACATTTCCATTGTATCCAATGACCTTATATTGCAGCCAAATATGAAATGCTTCTTGCAGGAAAAATTGGTAAATGGTGTTTCAACAAAGTTTAATTTCTGCACAAAAATCCCTCTCAAAAAAGGTCTGTTCTTTCATTTATGATGAAACCCTAAAACCAGGACACTGCAAACTTTCTTTGCTGGAGACCTTTTTCTTTGAAAAAAGTCTATAAAACCTCTTAGAACAAATTTCCACCAGAAAATTGGTTTTGCCCTTCCATTTTTAATAGGGATTTTTAAAATTCATTTCCTGCATAGCTCTATATGGAGTTGCTGAAATGTCACCATGGTGATTGTCCTTGTGACATTTCCATTCAGGACTTACAGCAGGAAAACAAATATATCTGCCTGGCTGGGGCGAGGGCCGGCCGGGAGGTGGGGAAGGGCGGCAGGAGGGGGTTGGACTCGTCACGGCCGCCGATTCGGGAGGGCTGGGCTCAGCGGCTGCCCGTGCCTCAGTTTCCCCACCTGCACGATGCTGGCGGGTGCGGTTCAGCCCAGCTGGTTTATCACCTTACGGAGCCGCCTCGCAACCGACCCTCCGTGCAGCGAATGGTATGGGCTACAGCGGTATTTCCCCCGTGCCTCCCCTCCTCTCATGGCTGCTTGCGCCGAGCTGATCGAGGAGTATTCCGGGCACCTAATTTATTTTGTAAAAATAGTGTTTTGTTTACACCCAGAACAAGTTTTGCTCCGAGTTGCTTCTGATTTATGGATGCGCTGTTGCGTACGCACAGCCTTGGAAATATTCAATGTATTGGCCGCACCAGACCCGTTCTGCACTGGCCTTGGTGGCACGAGCACGTGTTTTCCCACACGGGGAGAGGTCCTCATCTGCGCTGTCGCTTCTGGGGGGGCAAAAGTTTCCTTTGCATCCCAACGCCTGGTCTGTGTGGTGGAAAATGGCAGTCTGTCCCTCCTCTTTGCCTGCACGGAGCTGCGGCAGCGCAGGGTGGACCCGTCCCCTGGTTTGGCGGCGGCAGGGAAGGGCGCACGGCTGCGAGCGGCACGGCTTCCTCCGCTGGACAGCAAAGGGGTGCAGGAGGAGCCCCCCAGGTCATTGCCGAGCAAAGGTGTTGAGGGCAGGGGGAGAAAGCAGGGAATAAAGTGCTTTTACCTGCTCAGCTGGATAATTAAAAGCTGCCTGAAGCACCGCTAGCCTTTTTTCATCACGGCATCGTTCATTATAAAGCCTGAAAGAATTAGCTATGCTGCATTATCAGATAGAGAAAAATATTAACAGCAGAAGTGGGAAAGAGAAAGGAGGAATTTTGGGTAAGTTAATTAAACTACACATCCTCAATGACTTATTAAATAGCTGGACGGGCTTCCTTGGGCTTAGCTGGCCCCCGAGAGCGCGAGATACTGTCTTTGAGGAAGAAACTTGTCAGCTCGAGCAACTTTTCCATCCAAGGACCTGCACGCGTGTGGTCTTCCCAGCTCTCAAGGCAGGGTGAGAGCTTCTAACAGTAGCACATATTATTTTTTTTTATCCCGATGTGGTACCTTTAGCACAAGGCAAGCGCAGGCGGTCGGAGCCGGAGCACATCTCCGTCGGGTGAGGCTGTGGCTGTTGAGGGCTCTGCTCGTAGCACACCTCACCAGTAACGACACTTGACAAGCCCGTCCCATAAACAACCACTGACAGACTCTGCAGCTCCTCCTCGCACTCCGCAACCGTGCAATGTCATATCCAGCGCTGCTGAACAAAAACAGGGACGTTTTCCTGGTGACAGCTGAGCTCTCAAACCCTGATAAATCAGGTCACGTTGGTATCGGCTCTCAAACTAACCTTTGGATATGTGTGTAAGCGGTGGTAAAACGCTCTGCAGCCTGCATGGGGTTAATTAAGAGAGGCACCCTTGTGCTAAGTTACAGGGCAAAGCTCAATTAAGTTGGGAACTGAAATGGATAATTCCATTAAAATGGATTTATTCACTGTGCTGCTGCGGATGCGCGTCATGCTGAGGAATATTTCCAATGAAGGTTTGTATTTTACCGACTTTGCTTCCCCATCCTTACTGTCCCCGAACACCTGCGGAAAGCGGAGAAGCCATTCGCACGTGCGGCGGAGCCCGATCCGCCATTGTCCCCTCGCCTGAGCCGGGAGCCTCGGCGGCTGTTCCCCATACAGCAGGCAGAGCCCAGGACCTGGCATCGGGCTGGTTTGTCTAGTTGCATGCGATTGCTCAAGGCCCCCAATAACAAGGGGAGGTGTGAAAAGCTGACCCTTGGGCTGGAGAGAGGCAAAGCTTGGTACACGAGGTACCTGTACATGGGACATGGGATGCAACGCGGCTCTCGCCCTACCTTTGCACCACGGTGTTGGATTGCCGTGAGGTTTCTATCCGGCAGCCTGGAGCTCAGGTTGTACGGCGCCGGGGAGATTTCCCTTCTCCCTCTGGTGCCATGGTTATACCCCTGCAAGCGCCAGAGCCCCTTCCCGATCCCCCGCCCGCCTGCCGTGATGGCGCACCGGCTCGGTGTGGAAGAGGGACCCGGTGCGGACCACGCCGCTCGCCTGGCAGACGAGCGCATCCGAATGGCGGTGATCAATAGGTGATCACAGAGTTAAGCAAATACAGACTGACAGCAGCCCTGGCTTGCTTCTAACCTGTGCCTTCGCTACCATTAGTTCTACAGCTAGACCCGCTGCCTGTTGGCATGTTGTTTCTCCTCATTAATAAATAACTGCCCGAAACAATTATCCTGCGAGAAACCAGCCTTATTATTTTTACCTAATCATTTATTTGTTTGTTTGGCCTGTGAAAGGTACGGGAGAAACTAACAGCTCGGGATGCCCTTGTGTGCGAGAGCACTGCTGTCCCTGTGCCGGCCCCTTCCGCCCAGGCACAACTCTGGAAAATCTCTTGTTTTAAACCCTAACGCGGAAGGCATTGCCCCCCGCCCGCCCATCACAGCACCAGCCCTCTCCTGCCGGCCCCACTGATGAAGTCTGCCCGGAGCAGATGCCTCGGGTCTGTGCCGCAGGACCGCTGCGGGGACGGGCTTTGCATGCGCGTGTGAGCTCCTGGGAAGAAGCGGGTGAGGGAGTCGAGCCCTGCGGTGTGGCGGGCACCTTCCTCCGGCCAGCCTGGGTCCCGCGGAGCAGCTGTAGCAGCATCTCACCGCCGCCTTGCTGGCCCGGCGGCTGGAGCGACGTTTTAGCTCGGCTGTGCGAGGACCTGGCGAGCAGAAAAGGGATCGCCGCCTCCTTCTCGCATCCATCGCATCCGGCACCTGAACCCAGCTCCTGAGGCGCTGCTGGTCCGGCTGGCACAGCCGATCATCCGAGAAGCATCAGGCTGCAAAGGAGGAAATAAAATACAAGCCTTGAATGTTTAAGAAACGAAATTGTTTCATTCTTTCCAAAGGTCAGTTGCTTTAAACTCAGTTCAAGCCACTCAGTTTCATTTCTTCTGCTTAATTCTCACCAGTTCGTTAAAGTCTGACCTTCCGTGTTCTTGGCAATGCTTACGGTGGCCCGCGAGAGACCAGCCCTCCTGCTTTCGAGGCTGTTACACCACCAGGGATGTTTTAGGTTCTTTTCTTAATGTTTCTGATAGCAACTTGTCAGTCGCTATCGGAAACCTTAGCATGCAGCAGAGAGTAGAAGAAGCAGAACATAATATGAAATAATAGAAGAATGAAGCCACCGAATACCGTTTCTTGTGAGCTGAGGAAAGGTCAGGCGAGATTCTGGACGGTTATCTCCTTGCCGTCGCTGATAAAGCATGGGAGAGCTCATAGCCACCAGCAGCTGCCTTCGAACAAAGAGATATTTAATTAAAGCCCACGAAAAGAGAAAGAAGGAGAAGTGCTTGAGAGAGAGATTCCTACAACCTAGCCAGGCTTTAAGATACGTGAAAGTTAAGATCTAATCCTCCTGTAACCACTCGGCGGGCTGCCTGGGCATCGGCAGTGTGCTACGTGCCTGGTTATGACCCGGAGACACCCCAAGATGGGGCTGTGAGGTTGGGGGGGGGCTCAGGAGAAAACCCCGCGTTTCCTGGGCGGTGCACGCGTGTGCTGTTTTATACCGTGGGCGAAAGCAGAGCCGTCGTGAGCCAGAGCTGCGGGCTCAATGCAGAGATGATGCGGGCAGCTCCTGCCTGCCCGAGCGCAGGGGAACTCCGCTCTTGCAGGGATGTTACCGTCATATCAGTGTCAGAGGCAATATTAATAACGGGGGAAAGGGCCGCGAGGATGCTGTAGAGCCAGAAGCTGCCATGGGAGGAGGCAGCCCTGTCCCTATGTCGGCTATGGCTGCCGAGGGTATTTAGACATCACGTTTTATTTGTTTGTCTAATTAAAACAGAGGTAGATCTGGCTCTTCTCTGCCCAACTGTCCGGTGCCGTTTTGTGGAAGGTGTTGATTGTACTGCTGCAGCTCGCAGTGGAGATTTGCGGTCCCGTAAGAGTTGCAGTTTAATAAAACACTAGCGTGATTTATTATCTCCCATGCTAAGGGAGCAGCCTCTCTCCCAGTAAAAAACACCCTCTGAATCCGCTCTCTTAATTTGCATAGGTAATGGTCATATCATTAACAGCTCATTAGGAACAGAGCGGTGTGACAAAACAAAAATTCAGAAACGCTGAGCTACAGAGGAACCCAGTCCCCTGCTTGGCAAGGAAAGGCGACCGTGCTCCAAACTGCTGGTGAAAAAAGCGAGAGCCGTGTTCTGGGAGGCAGGAAAATGTAAAGGGAAGAACCACGGGTCATTCAGATCTTATGAAATGTAACGTACGAGGAGTGATCTGCAGAACGAAGGTTAAAATTGTCCTGTTGTGGCCGTCGCAGCCCTAAACTGCGCGTGACGGGGAGCTTGTGTGCTGCCTTCAAGGTGAACGGATGGGAAGGAGGCAACTGAATTGTAGCGGAGAGCAGAGGGAATGGGATGAACTGATGCATTGGTACTGCCAGGCAATTCCCGGCTCTTGTCTTCCCCGAGCCCTGGCAGGGACCGGCAGCGGGCTGGGGACAGCCAGTGAGCGGATGAATTGTGACCTCGCCTGGGCACCGCCGGTCCTCTGCTGTAACTCCTTCCAGCCCCAAGGGACAGGCACCGCACGTGGGTTGTGGGGCTTTTTCTCCAGAATTGATCCAGCGTCATCGCGAATAACATGACATTATTATACCAGAGCCATATTAAATATCATCAGAAGAGGCATCTCGCATGGCGGGTGAGCTGTGACTGCGGGCAGGACTTGTTTGAGCAGGGACATTTGCTTTCCCTTTTGTCAACTCGGGTTCGGCAGCTCTCTGTCTCGCCCAACTTGCCACAGCAGCAGAGTTTTCCTGATTGAAAAGGCTGTTGAGGGGAAGGGCACTGCGTGCAGTCAGATTAAAACAAAGGGAAAAAAACCCTCTCTTTCAAATGACTGATCTGTATGAACTGGCAACTTTTGTACAAGGGTTTTTCGTATGTCAAGCGCGGGCTGAACTCCCCGGCGCCCAGGGCGGGGGAGCGCAGGGCTCCCGGGTGCTGCCTGCCAGGGGGATTTGATGCTCCCCTACACCAGGGGCTCTTCAGACCCTGGCAGAGCTCACGGTATGGGTCAGCAAAGACATCTTTCTGCCCGCAGAAACTTCTGAGGCAAAGAAAAATATCTGTTTGGAAAGAATATTTTGCTTAAAAAAGCTGAGGGTATTTTTTTTTCCAAAATGCAATAAGCATATATTTCGGTTTAAAAAAAGCTATACGCGCACGCACTGCTGATAATGTGTGAGAGCTGTTTTCGTGGAGAGTTCTCCTCCATTTCACAGAGGCCGGGAAACGGGTGTCTTGTGTTTAACATGGTGGGTCATGACTGCCTTGGGGTGGGTGCAACTCGTGAGATGGCAGCGAAAGCTTCCAGCCTGTCGTTTGAAAAGAAAATAGCAAGTTTGGGAGTCTCTGGTTTTGGACGTCCGAGCGGGAATGCTTCAGAGGTGGGAATTTGCAGGAAGGATTGACCAGCTGCTTTTCCTCCTGCGAGGCCAGGTGAGGTTCCAACAGCCCGCAGCTTTCTCTAGGGCATTGTGTCCAAATAGAAAAGCAAAGGTCTGCTGGTTTTTATTATTAAGATTTACAGCTAGGAGCTATTTTCCTTGGCAATGCTGTCTGCTACCTATATGAGCAGCAATTACAAAGCGTTGGGTATCCTGGAAAGCAACAGGCTGGAGACAAAAGTCTCAGCGCATCGCTCGGAGGAGCGCGGGCGGCCGGTAGTAAATAGGGGCGTTCATTAGGGTGAAACACGGGCTGCCGTCCTCCCTCGGGAATCCTTCGTCTCCTGCACACCCCACTTCCCACAACCCCGAGGGTACTCGTTCCCTTCAAAAGGGAAGGGAAGGAACGCCGTAAAATAAGGACAGACTGCAGCAGCTCTTGCAAATGGAGAAGCTGTGGTTCCAATGCAGTGTTAATGACCGAGGCGGCGACCACCTTTGAAGCGGGCACCCCAAACCAGCTGCTAGGATTTCCACGCTGGCGTCCCAGAGTGCGTTATTAAGGTAACACTTTACCGTGAACTCGAGTAGCTGAGGGGCTGCTTGCTTAATGCATCGCATGAAGATTTCTCCTATTTATAAGCAATAATTCCTTCCCTTCGCCTAACCACAGGCAGAGAGGGGAAAATAATCAGCAAACTCGGAGGCAACGTTTTTGTTATGTCTCTTACAAATGAAAAAATGAATTAGACTTTGAGAAATAAAAGGTCTTGGGAGCCCCGTAACTCCTAAAGCTTGTATTTAAAAATAACCCTCTCGGAGTGCCGCTGCTGTCATCGTGCCTTTGCTCCAGCCTCTGCGCAACTCAATATTTATACATGAGAAAGTAAATGTTCGGAAGATAAAAAATAAATCAGGTTAAAGTCCCGCTGCGGGAGCTGGGATTTAGTAGAGGAGGAGGAGAGCTCGGGAGCCTTCCTGATGGGGGAAGCATCCGTGCTGTACCCCTGCGCCCAGAAAGGTCTTTTTGTTGCTTGTTTTTCCTAGGGCTGAAACAAACGGGCCGTATTCCCTCCTGCTGGTTGCTTGTGTTAGAGGAAAGCAGTTGGCAGGTCTTGCCTCCCCCTCTTCCCCATGCACGGTCTGAGCCACGCTGCTCGAAGAGCCCCGGGAGCCTGGCGTCTCTTTGGGGAGAACCGGAGAGCTCGAGCCCTGCTCGCAAAGCGCTTGGGGATCCTCTGGGAAGACAGGCACACGTGAATGCGAGGCCAGGGGCCTGGTGACCTCCCTGGGCTGCGGTTCCCCATCCCCTCGCGCCGCCCTACCTATTCCGTGCTCATAGATTAATCTCCCAGGATTAGACTCCCATTGCTGGTAACACTCCTGGGGCACTTTATTTACACATCAATAATAAGAAGAAGCAAGACAAGTTCTGACAACTTGCAACAGCAGTCTGAAATAAAGGCAGGAACAGGCTCCTCGCTGTCCTGAGATGGTAATTCTGTCCCCTTGGCACAGGGGGTCGGTCTCTCTCCTTTCCGGGTACCGTTTCAAGACACCATTTTCTTTCTGGAAAACACCGTCACCCAGGAGGATGTCTGGCTGAGTAACCCGTATCGATGCTTTGATTTGTTTCTGTTCATTGTCACTGCTGCTCTTCTCTTCTTTAATTGTTGTGTTATTTTAGGAGCGAAGTGCAGTTGGGGGATTTATTATTTATTGCTGTGTTGCCTATCAGGCAATTCTCTCAAGCTGTTAAGCGTAAACCCAATTCTTCGTTGAGGAGATGTGTTGCAAACGTAATATAAAGCTGATCTGCTGTCAAAATTGAATTGCTCCCCAGCCCTCGCCCCATCAAATCGGAGACGGTCCCTCCCTCTGCTCTTCCCAGGGATGGGTGAGGAGCATCCGTCGCTTCTGCAGTGTGCCCTGGAAATCCCCTGGGGATCGATCGATGCTCCTGCACCGGTTCCAGGGTCTTGCACGTGGGGAGTCCGGGACTTCTCCGGTCTCCCCTCTCCTCTCCTTGTGGCACCGTTTGCTCACTCATGGGGACCGAGGAGCATCATCTCCTTGGCATTTGGAAAGCCGCTTCACCAGCCAGCAAAGCACCAACAGCTGCCGCCGCCGCTTGGAAACGTTTGGGAGAGCTGGCAGCGGCGAAGAGGCGCCCAGCCAACGCTTTTGTTTCTGCTTTCTGCTTTCCTGCGTGCGTGTTTCTTCCCAGGGCGGGAACGTTTGAACACCTCCGAAGGCGGAGGGATAATGCCAGGCAGGAGAGTTGTACTCCATTGACTGGGCTGCGAAAAAACAGGACTATTAATGCTAAGCTCCAGCCCGTGGAACACAGAAAATGGTATTAAAGGATTTGCTTTTCATGACCATAATTCAGCGTTAATGTACATTTGATGTTTAATGTATGAACCACAGGTGATTTCAAACTGGCACGGCCTTTTCTAAATAGTGTTTTAATCTTAGGGGGTTTTTTCAGTTTTTTAAGGTTCAGCTACTCAGCCTGTCAGACAAGAGGAGAAAAAAACCACAGCAAAGCTAGGTATGAGAATCCAATGTGGGCAGAGGCTTTTGTTCCGTCTTTTATTGAGGTTTTACCTCTAATCTCTGCCTTTTTGATGCAATTTAAGATTAAGGAAATGAAAGGCAAGGCTGCCTGCGAATGGTTATACAAACAGGACAGCCGAGAGGCGCTTAAAGGCAGTTTTGTAAGAGGCTTTGGGCGGCTTTCCCCTGAAGGGAGAAGCCAGAGGCTCGGCAGCGGCCGGCCCAGGGTTCCGGGGCAGCAGGAACCGGGCATCTCCCGCTCGCCGTCAAACCTCCGACCCGCAGCGGTCCCGTCCTCATCCGGCAGGAAGCCGTTCCCGGGCAGAGCGGGCGTTGGGATGCTGGGTGAAAGGGGCTTCAGACCCCAAGAGGCGCTCCTTGTGAGCCGGAGTCGAGTCCCCCGTCGGCCTCTGTGGGTATTGTGCACGCCCTTTATCATGATAAGCATCGACATTTCGGGCTCTGCAAGGAACTGAATCGGCTCTCTGAACACAGGTACAGCCGGCTCCCACTCCAGTGGGCTCCCAGCAGCTCGGCTACGTGTGCTGGAATAAATGCACCTCTCTCACATCTGCGCCGTCTCCGGTGGAAAATTGTACTTGATGCCCTTTCGGGGTTGCCCCTGTCCCCAGGTGAAAATCCATCGCCATGCGCAGTCGGGCAGTAATCATATTTGTATTCACAGAGGGTGGATCCCTTGAAAGGCTCAGAAAACAGGGGGGGAAAAACAAGCTCCTGCCAGGAAAAACATCTCGAATAATCAAGCCCCCTTCGCATGGCTCTGGTGATAAATTGGCACCACTTATCCTAACGAGCTGAAAGGTCATGAGCAGACCTTCCAAAATAATTATTAAATAACTTTGCCATTTGTTCAGGATCAGTTGCAACCTCATTACAGGGACCGGGAGATGATATCTCTGCGTCCTGGGCACAGATCCAAAGAGGTCATTAGTAACAATCGTCCCAAATTTTGCAAGGGGAGGGAAGATTTATCTTCAATTAACACATGTAACTTTGCAGGCTTTTGTCTTTCTGGTAAACAATCTGTGAGGACTTGGGAGATCCATCTTCTCTCTTTATATCGTATATATTTCAGTAGCCTTGAAGGGGGCGAAGGGCAGAGTCAGAAAGAAATGTTCTGTCATTGCAAAGCTTTAAGCTCAGCAAAGAACCAAGAGCCATAAATTAAAACCTCTTTAGTCCACAGGACTTTTTGCCTTGCCTAGTGTGCGCTGCATTGATCGTAGCTGCTCGTTTGTATCCAGATCGGGTCTTTGGGCTCCCCAGGCAGCGTGCCGGGGGGAGCGCCGCGTCCCCTGTCCTCTGTTCCCAGCTGCCCTTCCAGCAGCGCCCGCCGAGCTGGCATCTCCTCCTCCCCTCCTGCCCTCGCTGCCCTCGGGTGCTGCCTGCAGCACCAGCATCACCCGCACCCCGGCTCCGCTGCCGGAGCACGCGGGGCCGTGCACCAGCGGTGTTATCAGCTGGGCACGGGATGTGTCTGTAAGTCTGAAATGGGTTTGTCGATCAAAAATGGGCAAATGGGAACGAGTCCAATGAGGATTGCTTGTTTCGAGTTAAACCAAGATTCCTACAGCCCAGCACGAGCTCATTCGTATTTCCAGTCAATGAAACGTTATCTGAGGCATTGGCAGGAAAAAAAGGCAACATTTCCATGAAGCCACCCCCTCCAGCTTGTCAACACCTCCCGTTAGTCCGGCAACTATGAGTAAAACCAGCTAGTCCATCCTCATTTCTGGTCTGTAGCCAGTCAAAATTAGGTGGAGACTGAGCTCCCTCCCAGTGAGACATCTCGGAACCGAATTTGCTCTTTTTCCAGCCCTTTCCTCCTGGCAGATTTCCCCCCCGGCAGATTTCTCCCCTGCTCTAGCAGGCTCACAAACCGCAGTGCACGAGGGAGTGGAAGCCGTTTGCAAACCACGCCAAAGTGACCATTTGAAAGAAGCCTGTCAATGACAAAGACGGTAAGTTCAGGCTGAAGTTGAAGGAGGCTTTGGGTCCAAAGGGATGTGCATCGAGAACCCGGTGTGCGTGCTCTCTGACTGACTTCCAGCCCAATTCCCGGACTTTGCCGGGCCTTTCTGTGGCTCCTCGGCCGTCTGGATGTCTCTGGCATCCCCCCCGGGAGCCCTGGCAGCGAGGCTGCCCCAGCGCCGCGAGCCCAGCGCGGTATCGCCGGTAATGGGATCAGCCGGCGAGAGCCGTTAGGCGAACAGTTTGCCTTCACCTTCATTGTGCTGAAAATTTAATTGGCTGCTGATTCAAAGAAGAGAAATCCTTTCTCTTTACTTTAATCTGGCAGCCACTTTTGTCCTCCCAGGATTCCAGTATGGGCCACTGATTCCTCGAGGACAATCAGACGGCCTTAGAAGAATTTCCAATACCTTACATGCCTGATTCACGTTATTAGAAAGTTTATGTCACGCTGCAGCTAGCAGACGGCAGCGCTCCCATCCCAGGATTCAGCTCCCGGCAGAGCGGAGAGCCGCTCAGTAGCTCACCCTGACCGATATCCAAGTGGATTGGAAACAGATTGAAAATGCGTCTCCCCACCGCCTGTGCAGGGTTTGAGCTCGGCTGCCGCCGCCGTGGGTCTGCACAGACCCAGCGTGCCCGTTTGGGCTGAGAAACACAATGGAGAGCCGGGCTCTTGCAGCGCTGGGGTGCTTGATGCCCCCGTCCCGGTTCCAGCGCTCCAGGGAGCAGAGGAAGGAGAGACTCTCGAGCCTTGCACTCTCCTGCGGTTTCAGGGGTCAGATCTGACCTGGCTGGAGTAACCGAGAGCATCTGTTGTTTAATGCCCACGTGGTGCCCTGTGCAAAATAAACGATGCCCCAAGTCTATTTCTAATACATAATTCTTATCAAGTAGCTGCGTCTCTTCTCAGCAATAGTAGAAAAACCAAGGCAGGCTCTGGAACTGTCAGTTTAGCACCAAGTTTCTAACCCGTTCCTGGTGTCCCGAGCCGCTGCGTCTCCCACCGCTGCATGCTGGCCGCATCCAGACCGGTATTGCAAAAGACAGGGTTGGGCGATCGTCCCGCGAGGTCATCTAAGCCGTCCCCGACTCCAGGGCTCCATCAACCCACTAAACTGCTCCCAAGAGCTGCTCGTCCAGTCCGTCCCTGGGAAAGGGAGCTTCCACGCTCTCCCCAGGCCGCCCGTCCCAGGCCTTAACCAGCCGTGCCATTAGCAGTGCTCAGCGGGCGCTCGCTCTTCTCAAAGCCTTGCCTCGCCTCGGCGCTAGAAGTGCTTTTCTGATGTCGAACATGAATGCTCCTTGCTGCAGTTTATGTTTATCTTGTCATCCTCATAGTGAACATGAAAACCTGTTTATTCTCTTCCTTTTCAGAGCTTTCCTTTAAGTGTTTGAAGCCTGTTTTCACATCTCCCCTCATCTTTCTTCTCTGGAATAAGCAAACCAAAATTTTCTCAACGTTTATCATGTATCACTGTTTTGAACTCTCTGCCTGTTCTGGTTGCTCTCCCCCAAAGCGTCCCCAGTAGGTTCCCATCCTCGGGAGCAGCATCCTCTCCGGGCAGCAGGATGATGGGCAGGGGCCCGAGCAGCACTGGGAAGCTTTGGCGTATTCCCGAGCAAAATGCCCTTCGTTGCCGCTGACTCTGCCTTTTTTTTGCCTAATTGCCAAAAAAGCAGGAGTGTCGCCTGCCTCCTGGCCATGTCACCGGCACGCAGCGGTGGTGAATCCTGCTTTCCCTGCAGAGCCGCTCCCCTCGCCAGCTCCAGGGGAAAGGCGAAGTCGCGGGTAGGGGAGCAAATGAAACCTCGTTGCCTGTGCAGAGAAAAGCCAATGTTTGACTTTCTGGAGCTTTCCCCCCCGAGCGGCTCGGCCTGTGGGGAAAGAGGCGATGGGGCGTGTGGAGGAAGAGAGGGAGGCCGAGGGAACACACCACCGGAGCTTTCATTTAAATAAAGAGCAAAGTAACATTGTGCTCCATTGATTACGCATTTTTTCTGACTGTTGTGACATTTGCAGCAAAGCTAATTTATTCAAGCATGGAAATCTTTAAAAACTTAATTAAGTTATTTCTGCTATTTCCATGCCTTATTGTTTCGACTTCACATTTAACTTTTATTTCTGCTTAATGTCTTTTTTTAAAAAAAAAAAAACTACAAGGGGGGAAAAAAATTGAAAGAAAAAGGAAGATCCAGTGGAAACCCTGGTTTATACCTCTTGTGAGTCTCGTTTCAGGGGCCTGCCCCCCAGCAGCGGCTCTCTGGTTTTGGCTGGTCTGTGGGCACGCGTGTGGGTGTGCGGTCACAGCAATGGGTTGCCTGGCTCTGCGCTGCCGCTCTCCCCGCCTCTGGTGTATTCCCTGGGCCGCTCCTCCCTGCCTTCGCCTGGAAATAGGCAGCAAGAAGAGGGGAGCAGCCACCTGCCCCGTTCCCCGATGGCAAAGCCTCCTCTCTCCTCGCCACGGACCTGCCGTGGCTATGGCTCGCAACGGCCGCGGCGTTTTAGTGTCCCGTGGAGCTGGAGCAGCCGGGGGAAGGAGGGGAGCAGGAGCTGCCATCTGCTCCTCCTGGCTCGCCCCGGGCAGGATGCGGTCCCCATCCCGGGTCTGTGCTGTCCTCGCTTGACCATCTGCCGCCACCCCCTCCCTAAAACACGGCAGGGGTGGGTGCTCCTGGGCCCCAAGCAGGCAAAATAATGGCAGGAAAATACCCCCGGGCCAGCTGTGCCGAGCCGCGTCGTCGCCTTCGCAGGGGCTCGGCTGCCCCGGGAGCCGGTGTTTTGCTGAACAGGATGCTCTGAAGGGCGCAAGACGCTGCCAGCAGAGCTAAATGCTGCGTTAATAAAGTTTCTGTCAGTAAATTCACTAATTAAGGCTCACAGATGGAGCTAGAAGGAATGCTTGTGGTGAAACCCAAGAAGTGTGAAAATTGCCCGTTTTTGCAGGCATGCAGCAAGTCTGGGAAAAAAACAGGGAAGAAAGACAGACCTTCAGGAGAAAAGCATCGCCCGCGTCTCAGGGAAGCGGGGTGAGACCAAAGGTCGGGTTTGATGGCTGTGAGCAAGGTTGGGTTCGGTGAGCCGGGGCTTGGCCAAAAGACACGGCCGTGATTGTATAGCAGAGCCGCCGAGGAGCAGAGGTTTGAACCGAGTCCAGGTTTCTCAAGTCCCAGGTTAGTACCCTAATCACCAGATCTTCTTGTCCGTGACAACAAAGACGCATGCAAGGAGGAACAGCTACTGCTATTAAAACCCCCAGAGTCATAAAGAGCTCCAGCCGTAAAAGACAAAGTGCTATAAACTCTCCCGTGGCAGCAGCCGGGGCTGGGGGAAGAGTAATCCCCTTGCTGTCCGACATTTGCCGAGCATTAGGCTAATTTCCCTTGGGCTTGCCGACAGGGCGTTCTGTATTCTTGCTGTATTTCTGCGTATTATTTTTAAGTCGTTAGCCTCTACCTCCTATTCCAACTCCAACTTCTACAGGAGAAATTTATGGCGTGCCTCCTCCGAACAAGGCGGTAATTCCCGGCGGTGGCGAACGCCCTGCGCTAATGGATATTTCTCTCGGCTGTTTTTTCCCCTCTTCTGTGCTGGAAGGCGCTGGTCGGAGGGGAAATGCTCGTCCCCTGGCGCGGGAAGGGGACTGGGCTCCCTTGCCTCGTGCCAGCCTTTTCCCAAATGTCGAGGTATACAGGTAGTGTTACAGAACATTTTCGGTAACAGTAGGGAATGGGAATAGCAGCCGCACGTCACGGTGCCGCAGGGATCATTGTGTGCTGCCCCTGGCCGGGGAGAGCAAAGGGACCCGCGGGTGCTGGGGAGCTGCACCGCGCTCGGTGGGGAGTACGTCTGCTTTCTTCTCTGCCACAGCGCTTCTGCGTGTCCTCCCTCTGTAGCTAAGGCAACATTTGTATTTGTCAGCCTATGGCGATCCTTTGCATATGGAATACATTTGCTTTGGGTGTTTGCCATTAACATTTTCATTTCTGTTTAGTGTCAGGAGTTTTCGATTACTGGCCTTGCAGAGCAGCGAGCTGTTGTTTTCATGCTCTCTTCGTTTTCATTTCCACATACCGTCCGAGTAAATTACAGGACAGGAGCCCTGCCCCAGGGGACGCAGGGAGAAATCCAGTTACTGCACTGTATTTGGGTCTGGCCGTTCTCACGCGGTCGCTGGCTTGCAGGGCCTGGGTTTATCCAAGACCATGCTGTACTTAAGCGAACAAGCAGGGACTGAATAAACCCGTCGTCCCCTCCTTTACCTCTCCCCTGCGCTGCCCTCCGCTGGGGCATGTGCAGTGAGGGGCTGAGAACTGGGAGAAGCTCGGTGCAGGTGTGTCCCCCCCAGCCTGGCAGGACATGAGCATCAGGTCCATGGATGCTCTGTGGCAGCCTCCGATGCAAGGTGCTCCTCCTCTCCCTTATCCCCGCTGTGCTTTACTCTTCCTCTGCTGTGGTTTTATGTCTCTGCTTTATAACTTAGCTCTATGAAGTCGAGTAGAGATAAAATTGCTTTAGCCAGTAAAGAACTGAGGGCCAAGTAAATGCACATCCTGACTGAAACAGCGAGCTCCATATTTCTGAAGTGCTGCTTTCCTAAAATATAATTAAGCCATACTGTTTAGAAACGAGCAGTCGAAAGAGCAGTAAATGGCTGCCAGGTCAGGTAAACACCAGCAGCAGCAAAGTGTTTAGCAAAGCTGAAAGCCCTTTATTGTCAGCATAGGACGTGCTCCTAAACATGATTGCGTTACCCGCTGTCACCAGACAGCGAGCGGTAAGTCACTGGGGACCGTGGGGGGACGGTGGCAGTCCCCACGCCAGCCCCCGCGGCCACGGGTGGGTGAGGGACTGACAGACGGGTCCTCAGCTGAACCGTGGACCGGAGCCGGAGGAATAGATGCTTAAGCTCAGAAGTTTTAGACAGGTTACCCTGGTCGTCGTGCGAGCAATTAATAATCAAGGAGGGCTTTCCCTTTCCAACTTCTTATAGCTGGGGAGCAAAAATTCGTTTAGCATTTCCCACCGTCCTGCAGATATGCTCGCAGCATCTCCGAGTCGCCCGAGTGCACTGCCTCTCCCAAGCAGCGATGGTCTGAAGTGCTGGCCGCTGCTTGCGGCCCCGCTCCAGCGCACAGCCACCTCGCACGCCCCATCACTGCGCTCTCCAGCCTCCGCGCCTGCCCGGGCAAGGTCTCGAATGGCATTAAGGATGCTCATGGCACCAGAGAATGGGCTGGAATCTGTGCTGAGACTTCCAGAAAGACCTCAGAGGTGGAGCGAAAGCTGGTTTTCCTTCGCCGGTTCAGAGGCCGCTCCTGGGGAGCATGTCTCCGAGGGCACCCTGGGGATGCTCTGGCAGCCCCAGCTTTCCTGCCCTTGGCAAACCCAGCTGGGCTTCCCGGGGCGAGCGGCACGGGGCGCAGCATCCCTGCCCCGGAGCTGCTGTGGGACCGCAGACGTCCCCGAGGGCCGCCCCAGCTCCCGCGCAGCTCAGGGCTGAGGCAGGGTCTGGGCCAGAGCTGTGCTTTGTCCCTCGTCTGGTTTATGCGCGTTGGTGCAGCTGTTATTTACGAAAAGACAAGTGATTGGAAGTCAGTCCATAGCCAGCAGAATATATTGCACTACAGCATTGATTTCAAATGCAGTAAAATTTGACTCCTTTCATATAGTGCTAAATATTTTGTAAGTAATGCAACATCTCTTTTTAAATCAGCGTGACAAACATTTTATAGCATACGTAATACAGGCACGAGGAAATATACTGTCTTTTGCCGTAGCTAAATTTCGGAAGGCACTGGGCAAGCTCCGGCTCAGCCAAGAGAAATGAGGCAGATAAATCCAGCAACTATTTAATACCCGCACACACATCACCTCAACCACGCGTACAGCCTCGTATATACCACTGCTGGGCAGTCCAGGCGCCTACCGACGTGCCCAGCCTAACGCCGCACGCAGGAAGCCTGGCGGTGCCTTTTGCAGGTATAAATCGCTGGGTTCCTACCAGCAATGTTAGCAGGCTGTGCCCCACCCCAGCATCCGCAGAGCATCCCTCCGCCTCAACAACATGGTGCGAGATGCAGCCCCCACCCCAGGGCGGGGAGGGGAGAGGAGAGCTCAGCTCAGCTCCCCGGGAGCCCGCCAGCTTTCTGGAGTAAATGGGGAAATCCAGGGAAAGGCATGAAAATCATCCTCTGACGATCGTTAGCGCGCACAGGGTGCAAAGGAGATGTTGCAAGCTTGCAAGGCTGTAGAGTTTTGCAACTGTACCAAACGCTGTTAACCTCCGATTTGAAGTCTGGCTTCCCTTTGATTTAAAATGATTTTAAAGGTTCCTGCACTCCAGCAATCTAATTATCCAAAAGATTTCTGTCAGATTTTTTTTTCTCCTCCTTTGTTTCTAAAGAGGGCTTTCTAAGAATGCCACTGGGTTAGAGTCATTATGGCGTATAATGCAAACAGGGCCATTTATTGCCTTTTTATGAGGGTAATGCTGCACCATCTAATAAATTTTACAGGAAGGACTCGATACAGAAAACGCTGAGATTCAGCCACAGCAGGGTCAGCCAATGTGAGTTCTAATTTCAGATGAAAGTAGTTAAGGGGGCAAAATATGCATTTTTCACTCTCCTCTTGTGGAAAGGGCAGGGAAGGATGGAAGCTGAGGAAAAGCAAATGAGTGCAGAGACGGATGAGGAGCAGGTGCAAATGAACTAGCTCAAACCCAATGAGAAGGTCCCAAGCCGCCAGTGCAAAAGCTACGTCTTGACAGATGTTGAAAGCATCGCCTTTCTCCCCCATCACTTTGTGTGTCTTTCTGAGGTCTGAGAGGGCTGGCTTCTGCTTGGCAGGGGAACAGGACGTTTTTGCCACGAAGAAGTGTGTGCTGGGTGGGAGAGAGGTGCAAGAGTCCCCCCGACGCTCGTGTAGGAAATCCGCTGACTCGGAGGCCGTCGCCCGAGCGTGGTCCGGGAGGGAGCCCCTGCCAACCCCTCCGAACACGTGCCCGGAGCGGCGAGCCTCGCTTCTCCGAGAGCAGCGGCTGCTGCCTTCAGGCCGGTCTGCACTCGGCTTTGCGGCTGTCTTTCTCTTAATCAGTTCATTACAGCGAGCAGGGGAATCAATGAGAACAGGGTATTGATCAGAAATTCATAGCTTAAAATTGTGCTGCTGGCAGGCATTCATTTCTCCACGGCACAGACGGATCCATACCTCCCCTTCCCTGCCAGAACCCCAGCCAAGGCCCTTCGTAATCGCCCTCTTCCAACGCTGCTAGCGCATCCCCGCCGTCGGAAAGATGCGGAGTGGCTGCAACTCAGCACGCGCCCGGAGCCTCTCGGGCTGTTTCCCTCTAACCACTTCGGAAAAAGGCCCCTCGGAACACCTCAGCGGTGCCTCGGCCCCCTCCCCTCCCTCCCAGCTGCCGGGAGGGTGCGATGCCCGGGCACAAACGGGGCAGGCGCCTGCCCTCCGGCCGGCGAGCTGCGGGGGTAAAGCGGAGGCTGCAGGCCGCCGCCGGGCTCCTGCTTTGGCTCGGGCTGCCGGGCTGCAGCCCACCGGCGTCGCAGCCACGCCGCACCCCCTCCTCGTGCCAGCTGGCGCTCACATGGCTGCAGAGCGCAGCGGGGAGCCGGGGGTCCCGGGGCCGGCTGCGGAGAGCCGCTGGGGCGTCCATCCAGATGCGCACGACCGCTGGCAGCGTGGTGCCTGCTGGGCCATGCGTGTGGGGTGTTATGTGGCCCCTTCCGCGCCGAAGCATTCCCGGATCTCGCCCGTCCGCCTGGCAGCCCGGGTGGGCTGTGGCCGCTGCCTCTTGCTGCTGCTGCGGGAGCGAACGGAGCTCTGACAGCCGAGCTGATCTTTCACGCTTCTCTTGTTCTCCCCGCTCGGAACTGATAGATCAAAATTCCCCACAAATGACCGGTTTCATGGGCTGTTTCCTCTGCTGTCAATACAAGGAACTGCGAACTGTCATCGCCGTCCCTCCCCACGAAAGAAAGAGTTCAAGTATTTACCGCTGCCTCTTAGAAAAATAATTGTATTGCTAATTGGTTTTTTCCTAGGAGGAACGTTACGTTTTTTTCAGGCGAATGGCTTCAGGCAGTTTAAGGGTTTATAAAGAGTATTTCATCAAACATGTGATTCAGGAATGAACTCACTGAGATGACATTTCCTTTCCAATTTTCTGTTTATATTATCAAAGTGGGGATTGCTGGAAGCCCAGGGCTGCAGCTGCTAACCTGATTCATTCCCTACACAGGGACGGGACTGAACGCAGATGAATTTTAGCAAATTGGCCGGTGTTTATGTGTAACGGTAACCATAATGCATTTTAGCTATCTCCTCTTGAACTCGAGAGGCGTTTTCTCAGTGAGTTCAGCGGAAAGAGGATCAAGCTGCTACTTAAATTTCTCGTTGGAGGACCTCGGGGCACTTTTCTTCCACCATTTCAGCTTCTCAGAGGGGTTGGGAGCGGCACCAGGATCCCTGCGCATCCCTTCCACGAAGACGACCTGGGAGAAGGGCAGGGTGGGGGGCTGCTCCCCCCCAGGGCCACAGGGCCATCTGCCCCGCGCGGCCTGATGGGGAGGAGAAGTCCGAGCTGGAAGTGGGGTGGGAGGTGGCCCGCTTTGCAGGGAGACGGCTCTGGGGGTGAGCCTGCAGAGAGATGACGGCAGAGGATGTTTTTACCAGAGACCCCTCCAAGGCTTCCTGCAAGTTGAAAGGAATATTAAAGTCAAGGGCTTTATTCTTCACGTCTTTTTGACCGTTTCGCTCACGCTGCCAGACAGAGAACAAAGGAGCGGGATGCTGACAGCCTGATCAGCGCAGAAAATATGGCTGCGCCGCTCGCGTTGGCAACACGGTGTTCGTCAGCCGTGCAGCCAGCAACGTCTTTAAAAGGCGGATTATCATCAGCCGTGATGCAGCTAGGAGCCGGGGTTCTCGGGGCCGTGAAGCGGCGTCCTGCGGCAAGGCTGCAGCTCCGGCTGCGGGGAGGGCTTTGGCTCGCGCCCCGTATTGCACATGCACACGAAGGAGCACGGGGACACTTGTCCGGGGAGGCAGCAGGCCCCCCGACGAGGCGGGGGTGCAGGGGATAGTCCAAGGCAGAGGAATATCAAATCCAGCCCACGTGAAAACATCAGGCTTTAAATGCTTTCTTTTCCAGCAGGCAGAAGCTCTCCCATCACATCTTCCGGCTTTTCAGAACCACGAAAAATCTTCCCACTTAAAATACACCCCGAAGAACGACGACAACAATCATTTACTGACTGGAATTAGTTTACAAGCTTTCTAACCTCTTCCATGCTTAGAAAGCCTGCTGTCTGCCAGAGAAGAGACGCGTCTGTGGAGCCTCGGCGCTGCTTGTCCACGTGCTCCGTCTCCAGCTCGTCCTGCATCGACCCTCCCTTCTTCCCGACACTGTGCCTGAGCTTCCCTGGGGCTTTCAGACTGCCTGAGCTCCCAGGAGCAAACCGCCCCTTTCCCCAGCCTGGGAAGACGAGGAGGTTTGCGATTCTGTTCTCGTTTCCACAGCGTTAGAAGTAAAGCAGGACCTGGTGTTGGGCCAATTCCCTTTCCTGATTCTGTACAATGAAATGCAGCAACGAGGGAAACATAATGCTTCATTATGCTGCAATACAGACAGCAATTTACATGCTGCTCCTTTTTCTTAATGGTGCTGGCGCACCTGAAGATTGCAATGAGCTGTAAAAACAAACACACACATACTTATCCCCAAGTCCTCCTGCTCCGAGACATCGCAGACCCTGCGGTTCCCTGTAGTACCTGCTGCTGAGAAGCAGAAGCTGCCGCAGAGCGGAAGGAGGCGAGGAGAAGCCCCCGTTCCTCTCCCAGGGACGGCAGAGCTGGCTGAGGCTGCCGAGATCTGGCTGAAGACGCGCCCACAGACCATTTCAGCTCGGGTCCATTGCCCTGCCTCTCCTCTATCCCCTCCTTTCCATAGGATGCTCCAGTCCCAGTGCGTTGTCAGCACCTGACTGGGCTCTGCCGATCTGAGAGGAACCGCTCCTTGTCTGGAAAGGGAGCACGGTCAGCAGTTCGACGGCAGCAGCCTGATCCCACATCTTACAGTAAATCAATGAAACTTCCCTGCATTGACAAGCCCTTGCCACTTAAACAGACAAGAAACAGGTAGGGATGGATACTGCGGGTTCCTCCAGACCACGAGGCATAAATCTCAAGAGAACAGCACCGGAAAGATGAAACATACTGGAAAGACAGGATAGGATTTAGGATTTGTTTAGAGCTTTCCGTTTCGGCAGCAAGGAGAAAACAATAGCAGCATTTTTTCTGCCAAGGGTTAGCAATTAGTATGGCAGCAGGGGAAGGTAATTTAATGGTGAGCGTGGCAAAGACCTCAGTAGACGTGCCTTGATGCTGCACAGCTCTTCTGGAGGCGATAATTTGTAAAATCATCTTTGACAGCACATCGTCACCCTGGCGATTACTTCAGTTTTGCTTAAGGAAGAGCCGGGCAAGGCCCCCCCAGCAGCAGTCTGCTGCTTGGTGTGCTGCTCTTCTCCGGCAAGCAAGGTGCCACTTCAGCCTGCCCCGCTGCGTAAAAGTTTGTAAGCATGCTGGTGCCGGTATGAAAATGGTTAGAGGGCATCAGATGCTAGGATAATGAGCTTGGTGTAATTAGCCTTGATGGATAGGTAAGGAGATAGAGAAGTATAAATGGGGATTAATAGATTGAACAGCCAGATTAGCTATTACTATTTAAACAGTGGCTCCCGACCCAGCCCTCCAGCCGCAAGCGATCTGTCTTAGCTAGCTCCATGGTAAAGCAGCAAGGCAGAGCCAGCCGGCCCTTTGCCCGGTACGCTGGTTCTGTCTTTGGAAGAACAAATGCTTCTTGTTCGCAAGAACGAATGCTGAAGCTGTGTCGTCGCCTTCCTTCCTGTTCGGAGGGGCGCCGGGCTGAGCTGCTGTGAGTAGAAATGTCATTTCTGAAATGTAATTTGGCTGGAGCATGCTGCAGGACAGCAGCGGCTGCGGAGGCAAATCCAAATAATGCTCGGCATTATAATTGCATATGTAAAAAAATAAAAAAAAGAGAGAGAAAGTGGTCTCCTCTCCTCTGCTGGGTATTACAGATGTAGCTGTCATTCTCTTTTCCTCGCGGAGCGGTTGTAGGTGTTCAGTCCTGGTACTCCACTGGGTGTTGTATAGAGAGATTGGAATATAATTTCCGATGCGCAGAGGTCAAGCCGTGCGGCTGTACGGGCACGTCGTGGCTCTGACAGGGACTTAGCGAGCTTAGAGCTTGATCCAAAGTCCCTCTGCGAGGACAGCCAACCTGGAGCGGGCGAGCTGTGCGCGCTGCCGGTGGCGGGGCAGGCCAGCGGGGCGGGTGGCGGCACGGGACCCCCGCGACCACCCCCTCGGTTTTCTCACCTTTGCCAGCATCTTGGCGTCATCCTGCTCACTGTCCTGCACAGCCTTCCCTAATGGATGTGCAGATCCGTCCTCGTGCCTGCTGCCCTCCCAAAATAACCTGCGTCCTCCCCGTGCTCTGCTCTACCAACCACAACGCCTGTGAAGAACCGGTACTCGCTTTACGCTAAAATTCTGTGTTCAATCCCTTAAGGTGCTTTACAGAAATATAATATTGTTTCACTGTGTCCTAAATTAGATGGTATGCTTTATACAGACGTTAATCAATATATGAAAGAGACACCATTAGGGAAGACAGAGTTCTTTGCTTTCAGATGAACTCTTTGCCGCGTTACATCCCAGATTGTGAAAATTGAAATCAATTTATCAATCTAATTTTCTGTTCACAGTTTATGCTTTTATTTTTCAATTCACTCTAATCAGGCAGCAGAGCTAAAGAGAGCGGTTTCTTCTGCGTACGGTCAATGTCCTCTTCCCGGTTTGCCAGGAATTCACATTGCGTTGTTCGTGTTTGTGGCGGGGGACGCACTCGACTAGAAGGGGTGCGGAACTGATGTTCCCTCTTGCTACGGGATCATTAGAGTTTCTACGTTACCTTTTTTGTGATGGTGAGTTAACCCGCTCTGGTAATTTCAGCCAGCTTCCCTAAGTTACGCATCTTTTTCAACAGGCTACGGGAGCCTTCCGCTCCCTCTCCTAAATTGGTTTGCAGCAAATAGCAAGCGACTGCAGAGGCGGCTGTGGCTCAGCAGCAGAGGAAGAGCTCCACAGCTCCTCTTGGCCGTGGTGGGGGTACTTGGAGGCTCGGTTCACTCCCGCCTGCAGCCAGAGAGCCTCCCGAGGACGGGGCTGCCATCGAGAAGTGTACGACGTTCCTGTGATGGACTGAATATTTCCTTCCGAAGGTATTATCCGGGTAATCCCCAAGGGTGCTTTGCCGTTCTACGTGGTTCCAGCTCTCCGTTCCTTCAGGTAGTAAGCGTTCTCTATTTCTAACCAGCTGTGAATCTGATGAAAGTGTTGAAAACCCACGACCGAGCAGCAGAAGAAACAAACTGTGCAGCACGCAGTATATTGCTCCTGTAGGGTGTCTTCAAGTTTGCCTCGTAATGATCCGGCAGCTGTGAATCTATACAAACTAGCACTGTTCCAAAGGGCTGTAATTATTAATCTGCTAACGCAGACACAATACACTCAGCCTTCCTCTCATCCTCTCCTAGGAATGGAAAATAATGCTGTAGTGGCAATTACCTTAATGCAATTATCTCAAACGTGAAATTCCGTAACGGCGCCTCGCGCCCTGGTTTTTAGAGAGCGGAGAGGAAAGTGGGGGCTCTCCCAGAGCTCTCGCACCCCTGGGCCCAGGCTGGGGCCCCGCTCCCGGTGCTGGCAGGAGCTCGTGTCCCCGGTCAGCTGGGCTGTTTAAAACCACGCCGGAGGCTGAAGCTGGGCACTGCCACGTCCCGCGGTGCAGTCGTCGGAGCAGCAAGCCCGTGCCTGCACGGAGCGTTGCTGTGGTCGGCTGACGTGGAGGAACACCTTTGTACGTCTGTCTGACCAACGCTCTCGCCTCTTCCAGCTAGTGCTTTGGTTCCTAGGTGATGGTTAACGCCACGGCTGCTCGCGGAGCAGTGTCCTGAATAAGGATTCCTGAAATCAGATGGCATCGGACAAACAGCAAAGGCAGCCCTCACCCCAAAAACTGACGAGAAGGAGCTTAGACTAATCTGTCTTGTTTAGAGACAGCTCTCCGTAGCCCTTACCAAGGATAAAGGAAATATAGGGAGCCATGCTTCTGGTAATCCCTGGGTTAATGGTAAGCATTAACAACGTGATTCCTCCAGCTTGCAGAACCCATGGCAACCCGTCATTAAGGACACTCAGCAGGAAGATCTAAGCTAAAGAAAGTTCCTTGAAACACTTGCGCACGCACATACCAATCAGGTAAGAAAATATTCTGCAATTTCTTCAAGGCGAACTTGAAGACTATTTCAGTGTTCTCATCTCCAAGGAAGGAAGAAACTAATTGCAAAGGATTTTTAAAAGAACGATGGTGACTGGCCCAAAACAGTAAATGGATTTTACTTCCTCTCCTCTGATAAATATTTAATTATCAAATGTAATGCAGGGATTGGGTTTTGTTCTTGGTTGTTTTGATAGGCTTTTGTTTGTTTTTACACATATATATTTATTTATGTTCTGTATTTCCATTGCAACTGACGTCCTTGTGTGGCATCTTCAAGCTGATCTCTCTTATAATTAGAGGCAATTGTCTTTTCATACCGCTAATCTGAACTGACTAATTACTCGATGAATATTCAGCTCCTTGCACAGCAGACGCGAAGTGGGGAAGCGGTCTTTGCCGCCTGCCTGGCTCGGAGCTGGCTGCTGCAGGAGCGAAGGCAGGGCGGCGGGGCTGCCGACTGAGGTGGTCAGTCCCCGTCGTGCAGGAGGATGCGGAGCCTGGTGGCACCCCCGAAGAGCCAGCCTGCTCCTCTGCCCTCCCGACCGCAAGCCACCTGGAAGTTGTCCTTACTTCAGTACAGCCAAAGCGGCGGCGTGCTGAAGGAACTCCAGGAAAGTGGCTTTCCGCCAAAGCCCAGAACTGAAGAGAAAAAGCCCTTACAGAGATCCCGACGAAGACCAGAACGCTGCTCCGGACAGAAGGTCCGGAGAACAGCCTGCCAGCCTTCCTGATGAAGTTCCCATCACCCGGAGCGGCAGTCTGAAGAGAAACCACCTCTCCGCAGAGCCTGCTATCTCCCCAGTCTCATTTCTCCACCGGCCGCTTCGTCTGGTTTGTTTTGGTTTTTCCCCCTTGCTTTCTGCTGTAATCGTGCACAATTCTTAACATTTGGGTTTTTAAAATCTGAGCCCAATAATGTAATCGCTTGACAACATTTATTTACTTAAGGGACTCTTTACTGAAAACTCCAGGCTCTTGACTACTAATATGATACATTTACGTAATTGTGTAATTAGAAATCAAATGGCGAATGTTTATTCAGGCTCCATTTTTCACTGGTGCCTTCGATTCGCCCCGTTCCAAGAGCAGCGTGTGGCTCCGGGCTTATTTCTGCTCCCCCGTGCTCTGGAGCACGTGGCCCTGTGCAATGTCACCCTCTCTCCAGCACAGCGACCTTGCAAATGCCCACACTTCATTTGTCCCCGGCCTGTACTCAAGGCTGATGAATTATGACTCATGGAAAATCTCATTAAAATCACTGAGAATTTGCACAAATGAAGCACCCCAGGATCTGGCAGAATAATCCCGCTCTGTCTTACAGAGCCAGTATTGGAGCCACATCCTTGGCCGATGTACATCACCATCGATACACACTGCTGGCTCGACGTGACTAACCCCTGCCACATCCCCCGTATGCTGCAGCCCTCCTGTATCTCATTTCATGCAGCAGGATTTTTCCCAGCAGGATTGATAACAATATAGGCTTGTAAATAATGTTCCCCAATGGGATGCTGTATTGGTGTCTGGCTATTAATGGTTGTGTATTTTTCTTCATAATGTTCAACTGTCTTCTTTATGATTAATGGGACTCGCCGTCTTTCTAAGGAGTAGTCGAATGGCCATTACTGGCTGGATTGGTGGGGTTTAATACATTTTTTTTTTTTAAACTGAAGCGGTTGTTAGTGTTAAAGGTCTCTACATGTCCTTAAAGCCAACCGGGAATCCATGTTTTTCACTCTCCGGCCATGTGTGAAGTTTATTCCTGCAAAGGTAACCCTCTCCTCCCGCACGCCTGCAGCATCCCAGGTGTTCCCCCTGCCTTGACATGCAGAATATTCCCAAACAGCGCCGGCTTCGGGAGAGCCCAGGGCTGATAAAACTTCGGCCTCGGCCTCTGTCTCTGTCTCAGCTTTGCTCCTCATCACGTAAAGGTCTCCATATCTGGCATTTGATGGCCTCAGCCTTTTAAGTAGCCATAAAAATGTAAGGGCAACTACCCCTGAAGGTGTTGTTTCCCCATCGTCTCTCCCCGACGCGTGCGAGCGCGTTGCTGTGTGTTACCGTCCACCTCTGGCTGAGGATAAATGACGAGAATTGGTTACGAGCAGCTAAAGGTCTTCTCCTCTCTACTCTTCATTAGAAGCCACTTTGATAAGCAACCTCACCCGCATCGTTCAGCGTAGCTGAGCTGAGGTTTCAACAGCCGGAAAGCCTTCGGAGACGCGTGACGGCGTGCGGGTCGGCGCTGCCCGGGCTCCCCTCCGACGCCGAGAGCGGGGAGGAGAGGCAGGTCCCTGGGTAGGTACGAAACACGCCAGGTCCCTGAGGAGCCGTTGGGAGAGCCTTAAAGCTGGTGGGTATGTTTCATGTCAGCTTTCATCATTTCATGAATCCCGCTGAACCTATATCCATCAGTTAGAGGCTTTCAAAGTGCAGGGGAATAAAACTCATTTATAACAGCCCCAAAAATGCCTTTTGGCAGCTTTATTGCCTGTCACGTGGAGGGGAAGGAGCAGATGCAGTTTAAGAACCAGAAACCACTTCAATAATTCCATTAATAACCAAGAAAAGGTAAGGCGAGGGGAGCTTTGTTTTCACCAAGGAAGCGTGAGCAAGCTGGGCTGCCAGAACTCTCCGGAGGAGCGCTGGCATGGATCTCGAGCTGGCTTGGATCTCAGTGCCACTGCTGGGAGCCACACGCGCTGCCGATGGGAGCCCGGTGAGTAGGAAGAGGTTTGTACCGGCGGGGAACACCGGCCCCTCGTGACTCTGTGGCAGAAATCTCCAGAGCTTGTGTGTTAATCCCAGGAGGGCCACGTTAAACCTGCGGGTACGATATCCCGATCGGCATGGTGTGAACTTCACTGCCAGTCTTCAGGGGCATAGGAAAGGGCCTCTGGGTCTGCCCGGGCAGCGGGCATAGACTGGGGACAGCACAGCAGGTCGGTCTCTGCCGGACCTGCCCGTGCCATCAGGACGAGCTGGCATCAAAACCAGCCCCAGAGCTCAGGCTCATCCCGCTGGCTTCTCCGCTTTGTCACTCCCGGCGGCACAAGGCTGCGGACGGGTCCCTTTCCCTCCCCCTGTACCGATGGCTCTGCATCTCACCGCAAGTCCCAAGCCCCGTGAAGGGACAGGTAACTCAGGCCTGGGAAGCCAGGCTTGCCGTGCAGGCTGCCGGGGCTGCGGACCCCGCTGACCCCCTGGAGCTGCCAGCCCCTGGCTGCGGCAGCGGCCGCGTCCCCCTGCCCGGCAGCGGGACCGTGCCAGCAGATGGGCTCCCGGCGTCCAGATGTTGTCACTGGGAAGTCCTGTCAGGGGTTGCTGGCTGGGGTCTCGTTCTCGCCTGTCAGACTTGACATCTTCAGCGAATAATTAAATGCCAGGACGCGAGCAGCAGAGCAGGTGCATGCTAATGAGGAGATCAATTTTAATTATGATTTTAATTAAACACCCAATCCGGTAGGAAATATGACAAGCAGGCTAGAAATGCAAAATTGATAACGGGGAAAAAGGACGGCGAGGGAAAGGGAAGACGGAAAGGAGGTGTGTGCACAAGCAGAGCGATGGGGAAACCACTTCGTTAAGCCTCAGCAGCTAACGGGCAGGGGCGAGGGGCTCCTGCTCGGGCCCCGGGAGCCCACGGGCTTTCTGCCCGGGCTGGCAGTACGATCCCAGAAGCCTCGCTGGAAACGGGAGATCGGCACTCATATTCTGCAGTCAACGGGACACGGGTGAAACCCCTCCGGGTCTTCATGTCCCCTCCGCAACGCATTTGCGGCTACCCTTCCCCGCTCGGTGCAAGCCACCCCGAGGCCGAGTTATTATTGCGGGGGGGCATAAGTACAAGACACGAGTCAGGCGGAAGGACGGAGGGTTTGGCGGTCACGAGCCGGGGCTGAAACGGAGGGCGTCTCGGTCAGTGCCCTAGGTCCGACAGCCGCCCCCCGCGTGGCCGTGCCCGAGCCGCTCCGAGGGAGGGTCAGGGCACCTCTCCGCTCCGCCGCCTCGCCTGCCCGGCTGTGTGGGCTGCGGGCTCTTCAGGCTGGATGATGGCTGGCGGTGAATCACTCCTCTCAGCGGGATGCTCTCAGCACAATCAGAAGGCAAAAAAGGAAGCTGAAAATCTCAAGAGTTGCCATAATTTGATGAGGAAAGCTCAAAAAAACCACATGTAACATTCTGTTGCTGTTTTTTCCAGCTCCTGGTTTTTGCAGGCCCTAGATAAACACTGTGGTCGGGCAGCTTGGCAGCAGTGCTGCGAGGAGAGTGCTCGGGCATTGCCTTTGCCGCTGCCTGACCCCCGCTGCGGCCGCGGTGGCTGGATGCCTCGCGCTGGGAGCCAAAGGTGATGCTACCGCTCCTCTTCTCAAAAACAGATGTGTCGATTGAGACTCGGTGGCAAAACACAGGAGGAGGGGGAAATCAGCTCGATGGGAGCCAGCTGAGAAAGGAGCAAAACAGAGCGAGGAGAGGCTATCTGCCAGGGACGCGGATGCTCTTGTAAACCACGGGGTGTGCAACCGCATGGCAGAAAGCAGCTATAAAAGGAATTACCGCTAAACGGAGATCTTTGGCAAGAGGCTTTAGAGAGGCCTGTGTCACAGCGGGGTCTGCAGTTTGGGATCACGGATCAGAAGGAACCTTTGGGATCCCTCACCGTACAGCCCGGTACATTTGGCTGCTCCAGACTAACTCCTGCATGAACTCGGGCATGCTTCATAAGAATAAATCCCTCCCCGATTTACGGTCTCCCCAGAAGAGGAAACCCTCCATCGTTCCCGCCGTGGATAACTTCCACTCACTGGGCGACTCATCCAAATCTGTCTCTCGAGCTTGCTACCTTCGCGGCGTTACGGGATGCCTTTAGCGGAGAGGTTGGTGAACCACTTAAATCAGATTTTTCTCTTCCCGGCACAGGTAGACCCGAGGCAGCTCGTGCTGTAACTGCCTTCTCGCCACCTGCACGCCTTGAGCTCCCGGGCTCCGGTGGGGGCAGTCCTAGGCACCAGGTCCCCTCGCTGCAGGACGGTGGCTGGTGGCATGGTCCGGCAGAGGGAAGAGGAGCCGTGGGATGCTCTGCTGGTCCGAGGACCCGGGAGATCAACGGGAGTGGTGAGTGCAGGCTGCCTCACCAGAACTGAATGCCCACGACCGTGTATTTAACCCAAGTCCAGATGCTGGGCGTGGGGTTTTCGAGCTCCTCGGTTATCCGAACTCGCCCCTGGGCCCCATCCCTGCCCCTAGTCTCCCCCGACTCTGCGAGATATTGATTTTGCTGGTTTTCACTATTACGTATTACAAATTGACTCCAGCCACCCTTTTCCCTGACTAATGAGGCCATTAGCGCTAGGGCGTGGGCAGGCAGGCAGCTAACCCGAGATCAATCACACGAGGGGATCTGTCTGCGCAGAGGGAGGGCGAGGAGGTGTGGGCCCCCGCGGGAACGCAGCGCACCCCGGACCTGCCGCCTCCGTAACCCACCCGTAGCGGGGGGCCGCCGCTGGGTCCCCGTCCCCCGGAGGGATGCTGCAGGCAGCAGGGCAGAGCCCCGGGGCGACGGCAGCGAGTACCAGCGTGAGGACGTGGAGCCCAGAGCGCCAGCAGGCTCCATGGGTAAATAGGGAATTGGAGGCGGGCGGCCAGGGACGTGCCGCTTGTCAGTGCCGTGCCGCTTGCCGGTGCCATCCTGCTGTCAGTCGCACCTTTCCGTGCGGTTTGGCTCCCAGCCTCGGCGCTGTGAATTGGGGTGAATTATTAGGGGCTGTGAGAGGAGCCGTTTGGTTGTGACAAGCCCTGCTCCCCGCTTTCCCTGAAAGAGGGAGGCTCAAAGGAGAAAAGCTGGTGTCCTTCCCGCAGCCCTCCCCGCTCCCCCACCGGGCCAGGCTTTTATTTGCCGCTTGAAGTTTGCTTTGTGGATTTGTCCCTCCCGTTTAATTAGCTGCTTCAAGAGCTCAGGCAGAAACCGAAAAGCCCCGGCCTGTGTTTTTTATATAGCCTGAGATCCTCCCTGCATTTTTCCTTTTCACCCTTCGGAAATGTCAGAGCAGCGGGGAATCCACGCCGCTTTGTTGCCTCTACTGTTTTAATAACTTTACGGCTTGCAATCCTCCAGTGGGCCCTTCTGCCCACCTCCCTCTCGGAAGAGGAGAGCGCACAGGGAGATAACAGCCCATCTGATGTAGAGGAGGCAGCGAACAAGAGCACCGCGTATATCTTTAACCCTGGGCATCGGCAGGGTCATTTCATTTAGGCAGCACGGTATTTTCTGCCGCCGGAGCAGCAGAGTTCCGCGCGCTTTCACAGGGTGGCCCAGTAAATCATTCTGGCCAGATAAAAATGAAAAGGATGGTTAGTTACTTATCTGGGGCTCAATTTAAAAGCCGGCAGTTGCGGGGGGGCGGCTGGTGAGCGCGGGGGCACCTCGGCTCACCTCCGGGAAGGGCTGGTTGTTAGAGCTGAGCCACCTCGGGCTGCAGGAAGCAATTTGTCTCCCAGAGGCTGACAGGGGCTCCTTTCTTCTCCACTTACTCCTTGCTCGGAAATAAAAGGGGCATCCGCTCACATGAAAAGCAGGGAAGGCTCCAGGTTTCCCTTGTAAGGTCTCTCCCAAGCTGGCACAAACGGGCAATTTGTACAAATGACACTTCCCCGGGAGGGAAAAAGGAAGAAGAAGAAGACGACAGACCCACCCCAGCTTCCAATTTGTGCCTCATCAGTCTGCTCCAGTCCCTCTTCTTCCCCGCTTTCAACCTCTTTTGTGATGCTCTGGCTCTTGTCCCCGTCTCCCCCCTGGCCGGCCGTGCTCAAAACCAGCCAGCCCTCTTCCCTGGCAAGCGGCTGCAAGCACAGGGGCAAGCGTGGTTTATTCTGCGTCGCACCGAGGCCATGCTCCTGCCCGTCCTCCCGCTCGGCAGTGCCCCTGAGGGGCCAGCTCCCGGTCCAGCCCCGGCATCAGCACTTGGCCGGACAGGGCCACGCAGGCCAATGCATCCAAATTACCTCTCCAAGTGGGTTAGCTAAACCCTTGCAGACTCCTCGGTGGGTGTTTTCATTTGATATTAGAGTGCTTCTAATTCGATTTATCTTAATTCACTTACAATTTGCTTATAATTAAACTACAGTGAACCACGGGGTCCGATTTACCCAGCGCACTGAAATCTGATGAGGATTGTGAATCAGCCATCTCAGTTCACTGCACAGTGTATTAATATAAATTGAAATCAATGGTGTTTTACATTAATGCTTTCTTGAATGTCCATATATGCGCGCGTCTGGCAGGGAGCACGGAAGGCATTCGTCTTTGGGGAAAAACACCCTCTCCTCGGCTTTGCGCCCACCCACGGCACCCAGGACCAGCTCCTGCGCTTCCCATCCTTCCTCCCTGTTACCCCGCATCTTCCCAGAGAACGTGCCATCCCAGATTGTCCTAAGTTGCAACCAGAGCTCCCGCTTGGCTGTCACACTGCTGGTGAAGGCTTGGGGTGGGGAAACTCGAGCCCAGCCGGAAAGGTGCTCTGGGCATCGCACGTGGAGGCTTCCCAGGGAGACCTGTGGCCGCCGGAGGTTCCCCTTCCTACCCCGCGGCTTCATTCTCAGCCGGGCACTGGGAAAGGACCTCGAAATCCAGAATGGCTGAGTCGGAGCGGCAGGCGTGATCTGCAGTTCGATGCCCTCTCGCACTCAGCGCGCCACAGCCAAGCAAGCGCGACAATTCTAGTACACGGCGGTGACAACCGGGCAGAGAGGGAGCAAGGAAAGGCATCTTTCTGACAGGGAATAGTACCCTTTCCCCCCAGGCCACCTGCGATCTCTGCAGCTGCAGGCAGCTGGCTGCGGAGGTGAGTGCAGCACCCCGGCCCTCCCCATCCCATCCCCATGCCATCCCCACCCCAGGTCATCCCCACCCCACCCCTCCAGCGAGCTTCTCTGGCTCCTGCCAGCCCACCGAGGATGCAAACATGGCCTTTGATATGCAAAGCTACACCTGCAGTCGGACAAAAGAGTTAAGGGAAGGATTTGTTTCCCCCAAAGTGGCTCCTAATGGCCCCAGCGCAGGCCCTTGTCAACATGAAGCTCTCTCAGGGCACAGTTCAACACACTCAATTGTCTCCTCATCGGGGCCATTTTCACAGAATCACAGAATCATTAAAGTTGGAAAAGACCTGTAAGATCATCAGGTCCAACCACCAACCCAACCCCTCCATGCCCACTAAACCATGTCCCGTAGTGCCACGTCCACATGTTCCTTGAACACCTCCAGTGATGGTGACTCCACCACCTCCCTGGGCAGCCTCTGCCAGTGCTTCACCGCTCTCTCAGGAAAGACATTTTTCCTAATATCCAGCCTGAACCTCCCCTGATGCAACTTGAGGCCATTTCCTCTTGTCCTGTCGCTGTCACTTGGGAGAAGAGACCAACACCCACCTCCCCACAACCCCCTTTCAGGTAGTTGTAGAGAGTGATGCGGTCTCCCCTCAGCCTCCTCTTCTCCAGACTGAACAACCCCAGCTCCCTCAGCCGCTCCTCATAAGATTTATAATATAGGATATAGGAGTCATAATACGCTCCCCGCCTGCCCGCAGAGCTGAGGCGCAGCACAGCTGAAGCTGATGCCTCGCACCGGCGTCCAGTGCGCGCCATCGGCCGTGTGCCAGGGAAGCTTCTGGGCCACCTGCGGGTCCCCGTCTCGAGCCCCAGAAAGGGCGTGCGGTCGGAACCCTTCTCGCAGGCCCGTACCCCGTCGGCTCCCTGTCCGTGTGCTCTGAAGTTATTTTCATGCTCCCAGTTATATTTAACTCCAGCCAGAAGAGTCTGGCACTGAGAAACCTCTCTGTTCTATTAAGTACGGCGTTTGGATACTTGCAAGCAGAACTGCTTGGAAAATGGAACTGAAGAAAACTGCAGAGACAGTGATTTGTTTTCATTCACGGTTCTTTCCAGAAAAAATTGCTCCCTGCTGCCTGGCCGTTGCCCCCTTCATCCAGGACATCTTATCTTCCGGACTGGACGCTGGTGGAGGTAAAGCCTGCTGCTCATTGCATGCGGGCATGTCGCTGCCCGCACGGGGCTGGGGCTTGGCAAGGGCTCCGAACACGCTACCACCGTGTGATGATAATTACAACGATCGTACAGGGTGCCAAACGCCCTTAGCATCCCCAGAGTTCAGTTCTTGAGCAACAGCTATTAAAACGAACGCCTTGGGGAGGCTTTTTCCAAACCTTTCTTCGGTGGGCTTATTCTCTCTATTGGATTTTCGTGCTGGTAAGAATGCAATGTAAAGAGGGAACTTAACAGAGGCAAAATAGGTATGAAAAGCTAGTAACACTACAAAGTGTTGTGATATTCCTGCATCTTCTGAGATTTCTGTGGGTATACACAGAACCCAGCTCTGCTCCCTCCGACGGCCTTGTCGGAAGCGCTCCCGAAAGCGATAAAGCTCCTTAGGGAACAGCGCTGCGGTCTAAGGACGTCAGTTCTTCGGGACACACTGGCGGGGCCTCAGGACGTCACAGTGCCGAGCCTTTCCCAGGGCTTGGAGGTGCGGAGAAATCCCCCCCCGCACCGATCCATACCTCCCCTCCTTGCAGCCTATGTGCAAGGCAAGCGATTCACATTAATGGGGATTGACATATGGTAGGTTTTTCTTTTTTTAAAAGTAGTTCTCCTCGTTCCCTAGGCAGTTTTGATGTGAATATTAATATTAACATAATTTCATGATGATTAGAGAACACAATTAGGGGCTATTAATAATGACACAAATAATGACATTTAAGGCCTCATTTTCATGTGAGTAATACTCTGTCTGGTGGTATTTAAACAGCTCTGTCTAGCACAATTACTGCGGTGCCAAGGTGCAACCGCATAATCGCAGTATCAATCATGCAGCTCCTTGCCAGCGCCTGCCCCCTGCAAAAGGAACTGGCAGTTCGGGCTCTCCCGTCACCTGCAAGGGAGCTGGAAGGGAAGGGGGCTGCAGCCAGCGGGGCCGCGGCCGAGTCTGGAGAAACTCTGAGAGTGCCACGAAGTCAGCGAGCCGCTGCAGCGAGCCGCTGCGTGATGGCAGAGAGGGGATGGCCATCTCACTGCATCAATAAGCATTATCGTCAGCCTCCGCTCCCGAGAGCGCAGCCCAAGTATGAGCCACCCGGCAGCTGGTGGTGGGTCACAACCGGGATGGTGAGGAGAAATGACAGGGCAGTGCCGAGGGTTGATGGAGCGATGGGGACGCTCAGGGCGGGGGCCGGGTGGCTGTCTTCCCGCTGGAGGAGCTGACTCCTCTTTGCAGGGCCCCCTCCAGCCCCTCACCTCCACGTGCCTCGGTTTCCTCAGCCGCGGGGATGCGGGAGGAAAAAGCTGCCATTACATTAGTGGAGCACTGTCCCAGCGACTGGCTGATCTTCTCCAGGCTCTCCAGAGGCCGTCTCCCACGCCCCACGGTAAAAGCAGCCTAATGGGGCTGTTCCAGCTTAGCTCCACTGACGTCGGGCACTGAAAACGCCCCATTTCTTTTACAATGCGCTCGTTGCCAAGCTCAGCCCTTGAAAGTGGCCGTGCTGTGCTAATGTGACTTAATGGAAACCTCTGAATCAATTTTTCGCTCCCTGAAGAAAATCCCCCTGTTTTATGCAGCCAAAGCTGTAATACTGAAAATGGCTTCAGATTGTTGTGAAAAAAAGAAGGGGAAAGAGAAGAAAGGCGTATTGTAGGGCCAGAAAAAGGGGGTCAAGTGAACCTTTGCCGGGTAAGTGAGGGGTCTGTGCGCGTTGCCCCCGGGGCGGAACAGGACTGCGCTGTGCTGCAGGCTGTCCCCAGGGCTCTGCAGGGACGTGGCACGTCCCCCCCGGCAGCCGGGTGGGGAACCCTGTGGTAGCACTCACCCTCCCAACTACAAACTCCCATTTTTCCGAACCCCCCAAAAACGTGGCGAGCCACCTCATGCCACGGAGAGGGGGCTGGCAAGGTGGAGGTGTGTCTGTTATCCCACGCCGGGACACGCGCAGCGCCCAGCCCGCAAACCGTCCCCCCCAGCCTCCCGAGGGGATCTCGCCGCGGCACACAGAGCATCCCTCCTAGACCCTGTAATTCGTTTCACACGGAGGAGGTGGGCGACTGCACAAGCCCAGCCCTCCTTAGTCAGACCTGCGCCCCAAGGTGCTCCGGGGGGCTCGCAGGAACCACTGGAAGGAAGTCTCACGATCCCGGGGCTCACCGCCGGCGACCAAGGATTCCCACGCTGCTGAGGAGCTAAGGCCATATTGTACCTGGCTCCCGCCTTTACTGTCATTGCTGCCGGCGTGCCTGAGCGGGAATCCCCCGGGCACTCGGTAGGCATTATGCACCCCTATAATTCACACCTACAACACACCGCAGTAAACAAAGTGTTTTCACTACATCCTCAGACAAACGGCTTCGGGCCATCCTGCGTTTCAGTGCACACGCAAACACCTCACTCCAAGTCTGCGCATTCAGACCTCATTTCGCAGCGAGCGTTTTCACTCCGGCGGGCGCTCCCTCCCGCACGCGCAGGCTGGCGCCCGCAGGTGTTTTGCAAGCGGGAAGGCAGGCTCACCTGCGGTGCCCTTGCCCGCTGGCGGCCCCATTCGCAGGCAGAAGTGGGGAGACCCACAGTGGCCACCCAGAACGGCAAGGGCTTGGCAGGCAGGGCTGTCGGAGCTCTTACCGTTTGCAGGCTAGCAATCCCAGAGACCAATTACCAGGTCTTCCTCCCCTCCGAAGGCTCTCGATGGAGCCGGGGGGGTTTGGGCAGGAGGGCAAGCATGATGCTTCCCAAGAGAGCCCACCCACAGCCGGCAATGGCAGAGTGCCGGCGATGGCAGAGCAGGCGGAAGAGCCTCCTGGAGAAAGGCAGCCTGTGGGGGGGCCCTGAGAGCTCCTCGGCAAACCCTGCCACCTCCCAGCCCACCGCCCCACGGCCGCCCGCACCCCGAGGAGTGCAGGGCTGCCGGCGGGAGGGCGAGGCTCCGCCACAGCCAGAAAAAGCCACCAAACGAATGAAGTTATTAAACTTTAATCAAACGATGCAGGCGGCCACGGAGCTGATACTAAGATGTAATGAGCTGGTCTTGTTGGCCTCCCAGAAGAGCTGCATTACAGTAGCAGGGTGGCTCCTGAAAGGTGCCTGACTTCCAGATAGCACCCACAAACCTTCCTCGCTCTGTTCACCAGGAGAAACGGTGTGTGAAGGGGTTCATTACGGCTGCTTGAAGGAAGATTTGGGTTTCTTCCCCCCTCCTCCCACAGGCCAGATACCGATTTTTTTTCTTTCACTTTCTCGTCTCACCACAATTTATTTATTCCGGAATTTTGTCTCTTTCTTCAGAGCGTGGGAGCAGAAAGGCCTCGCGCTCCAGCATAAATGCAGACCCTCTGTGAATAACGGGGACGTTGTTACATTGATTAAGCAGCCCCTTCGCTGCGGGTGCCCCTTGCTCCTGCTTAGGGGTTCAGTCCCTTAATGCAGTCCTACTGCTGCACCTCCATTTATCGAGCAGGTTCACACTGGCTTGACGGCAGGGCTGCCGCTCGCTGCTGCTGGGCTGGGCTCTCCTAAAAGCACATCAGCAGCTCCTACGGCTAAGACACCGTCTGCTTCCCTGCCTTGCAGCCCGCGGGATGCGAAGACACCTGGCTACTGCAGCCCAGCGTTGGTGGAGAAGGGGAAAGAATTCCGCAACGCAGGCGGCGGCCTGGAGACTACGGGGTAGGGCGTGCTCTCGCCGGGCACTTCATGCCCCCTCCCCAGCGCATTTGCCTCCCTTCTCCCCAGAAGAGGGCTGGGGTTCCTGCAGGCCGGCTGCCGAGCCTGGCGTCCCCCTGCCACGGGTCACCAAGAAGCAGCAGGCCAGTTCTGGACAAGCAGAAAGGAAAAAACCCAAACCCAAGCGGGTTTTTTCGGCTGAGAAGATGCTCCACCTCCCAGTTTAGGATGCAGGCAGCATAGCATCCAGAACTGCACAGCTGCATGGAGCAATTCACAAATTGTCTTGTTGGACTACAATGTGCCAATTTTTCAAATTTACAGCCATTTTCAGTATTACAGCCTGTGGCACCGAAGCCAGGAGGCTTTTCTTCAGGGAGCAAGAATTGATGCGGAGGTTACCATTACGGCACGCTGCAGCAGCACAGCCTCTCCCCAGCTGCTGTAGGGTGGGAAGCTGTCGATAAAGGGGAGGGGGAGGCTTTAGCGACCAGATTTCATCAGACCTCGGAGCAGCAGGATGATACCTGGCTGCTGCGGGAAACAGGAGTGCAACGCGCCAGGCCGGAGTGCCCCGTCTAGAGCAGGGGGGTTGGCAGCGGTTCCTGTGCCATTTCAATACGCCTGCTTGAATTCCAGGCTTAGGAGAGCGAATTAGCCCTTGGGCTGGAGCCAGGGCTGTGTGGTACTGTGCGCTCTGCTTGCAGCTCACAGCAGCACAGTTAATGGAGGGGCCGATGGCGGCGGTGCTGCGGGTACTAGGCAGGGGGGTGACAGCGAGGCGGGGGCCCGGGAGGCACACACAGCGGCTGCGGCTCGAAGCAGCCCGCGTGCTCCGAGTGCGTTTGGCCGGGGTGGTTTGGGTACAGCTACGCAGGTGGCAGCTCCCCTCGCATCTCTGGCCTAGGTTTATTTATATGGTAGGAAAATGCCATTCGCTGCTGAGACAGGCTTTCCCAAAAATCCCCCCGGAAAGCAGTTCCGGGCAGTACCTGGCCCAGCTCAGAGCTGCCGTCATTCCCAGCAACACCCACCATGGCTAATAGCTGCGTCTGGCAGAGAGAAACGCCGCGGCCGTGCCGCTCGCTGCCGGGCTGCGACACCTCCTGCTACGGGGGGGTGCTTTGCCATTCCCCTCCCCAGGCAGCCCCGTCCCCCCGCTGCACGCAGCCTCGCCTCGCCCGTGTTATTAACAACTTAACAAGTATTCGGGTTTATTTGCAAACCTTCTTGTGCCTCAAAAACACCCGGGCTCTGCTCTTGCTGCACAGTGGCTTTCCGTGCTGGGGTCGGGGGGGCATTGGGGGGGCAGTGCTGGGGGCAGGTGGGGCACATTGGGGGCAGATTGGGGGGCGGGTGGGGCAGATCGGGGGCAGATGGGGCAGATGGGGGGCAGATGGGGGGCAGGTGGGGCAGATGGGGGGCAGCTGGGGCAGACCGGCGGGCAGGGCGGGCTGATGGCGATGGCTGGCGGCTGTGGGGCCGCCGGGAGGGGCCGTATAAGGGGTGGGCGCAGGGGCGGCTCTCCCCCCGGAGCGGAGGCGGCGGGTGCGCTGCGCGGAGCCGCGGTGAGTGCGGGGCGGGGGGCGCGGCGGGGCGGGGGGGGCTCGTTGCGCTGAGCGCTGGCGGGACGTCGCTGTCAACACAATGTTCCGCCTTGGGGAGCCTGCATCTATGAGGCTATTTAATGAGTTAGTTAATTAACGAGCGCGGTTTGGCTGACGGAGCGCGCGGCGGGCTGAGCCCGACCCCGGGACGTTGATGCCGGTGCCTGAGCGCGTCCCCCCGCCGGCCGCGGCCCTCCGCCCCTTCGCAGCCGCTGAACGCAGCTCCTCCCCGGGCTGCGCCGGCAGCTGTGACTTGAAAGGGAGCCCCGTTCCCGCGAGCCTTGCAGTTGGGGTAAGAGGGAGGCTGGCGCTGCCGTGTGTTAAACCCTTTTGAGGTGAATGGCTCCGTAAGATTTCGCAATCTAAAAAAAGCAGCCCGGAGGAAGGCTGACAAGGCCCCCGGGGGTGCTCGGCCTGCCCGCGCCGTGCCCCGGCCCGCCCGCCGCTCCGCCCCGGAGGGGCTCGGGGCTCGGCCCGGGAGCGCGTCCCGTCTGCGCTGCGGGCGGCAGCCGGTGCCGTCGGGGCCGGGCCGGGCTGTGGGGACCGGCGGGCCCGCGCCGGCAGCGCCCCGCTCCCCACGGCCGTGTCCGGGGGGGCGGAGAGGCGGCGTCGGGTCTTCCCTTCGCAGCCGCCGCTCTTCCTCCCCTCCGTCCTGCGGGTGAGTGGCTCCGCCTTGCTCGCCCCGCTTTCCTCGCCCGTAAAACCCAGACCAAGAGCCTCCCTGCTCGGGGCGCCGCAGGCCCTCGGGCTCCAAGCGGCCGGCTGCCCGCGCAGGCCGCTCTCCGGGCCCTGGCTGGGCGGCGGGGGGTCCCGGCGAGGACGACAGGGTTAGCTGCCTGGGGGAGGTGTGGGGCGCCGGGGTCCAGCCGGCCGGACTGGCTAAACGGTGGTGTTCTGGGCTGCGGCAGTGGAAGGCTTTAAGGCCATCCCCAAATCACCTGGTAGTTTCCTTCCCGCCCCCCCTTATTAAAGTGTTTAATCGCTTTCTTACTTAAATGCATCAAGATTTCCTGATACACTACTCCATTTGGCATGCTTGCTCTCTTTAGGGAAGCTGGAGGAACTGAAAAGAGAAAATTATCCGGAAACCTTAGCTTACTGGGGGGGAGATGCGGGCCTGTTAAGTCCTTTCCCTTAGAGCTGGAGTATCATGAACTTTAGGGACTGTTTTGATACTGAACGGGGTTTCAGCTGTGCAAGTTCATGACGTGGTCTTTTGCTGCTTGGAGAAAGAGGCCTTGGCTCTCTGAGTGGTTTGAGCAGCTCAGTGTTGCTGCTGGGCTAGTTCTTGTGCCCTTTCTGAGGAGTCCGGGTGCAACAGCTGTAGATTTCTACCTGGGAGATGTGGTTTTGGGGACATAGACCCCGAAGTGGAGTGGCATGCTGGGCAGGGGTCACTTCCGTTCTGTGTGGTCCTTGGCGTGACGGAGCCCAGGGCTGTTGTGTTGTAGTGGCACCTTGGAACCCGCAAGTCGCAGCTGGTAGACATGGTACTCACAGCCTACCCTCGAGAAGGGGCTGCAAGCTGCCTCTTCCCTTTTCCTGTTGCGTGCTGCAATGGCAAAGGCAACATCACCATCTTTGGATCAATAGCAAAGCCATTACAGTGCATCTTCAATTTCTGTGCGTGATGCTGCTGTGTTCATCGCTGCATTGGCAACTGTTTTATAACAAGTTCATTTCTGCTGGGAGAGGGAAACACTTTGCTGTCTTGTCCTCTCTTCTGCAGGCTGACCGTGAGATGGTTGATCCCTTAGTAGAGAGAAGAGAGCTTAGAGAGATTTTTTGCACAGAGTAGCTGCATGGCTGCAGGTTGCTGACAAGGAGGAGGAGCTGCCAGCCTACAGCTTGCTGACATGTCAAAATACAGCCGTGATCAGGGCACGAGCAGTGCCAAAGCATGTGTAACTTGCTTTGACTCCTTTTGCTCAAGGGGACTTACACGTTTGCAAGCCTATTGTAAAGCATGACTCTCCTACCTGGGAGCGTGAAAGGCTGTTCACTGCCCTCTTCCACATCCCTCTGAGATGAGCCTAACCTGTCACACTTACAGGGAGCGAGCTGGATCAGCAGATCCTGGGTCCGGCTGCAGCTTGTGAATCCCTTTAGCACCGCTTTGCTGCCGTTCCTCCTTCAGTGTTTGTAATTTGCCGATGCAAAGCATGTATTCGGTGCCTGGATGGAAACCAGTGTCTTGTGAGATGCTCGGGGTATTATTGGCTTTAGTGCTGGGACACTTCTCAGCAGTGTGTTGAGAGCTGTGACTGCTCACCTGTGTCTGTAAACCTTCTCCATCTTCCTTCAACTGTCTATTTGGAGCGGGCAGGTGAGGATGGTTTGGTCCTGCACTCCCCTTCTCTCCTCTTGCTGGGAACAAAGCTGACCCAGCAGCTTGTTTGGGTTTCTATCTGCTGCTTCCACCTTGGAGGAGAATGGTATCTTAGTCGTCTGAGGAGAGACTACTTTTTAATCATTTCTGGTCTGCCTGGGGTTTGGACCTCGTTGCCAGCTAGTAGGAAAAATCAATAATGTGTAAATTATTCAATTAAAAGCGCTGGCTGACGGTTCCTCTTCCTCTGATGCAGCTGGCTCCTGCTGAAGGGAAGGAGGGAAGGCGTGCAGTGTGTGTGCCCCGGGCTGCTGGGGCGGGGGGGCGGCTTTGGGGAGCGTACCCCTTCCCACGAGGGGAAGGGCAGGGCGCCTTGCTGAGGGCTGTCGGCTGAAGCAGGGTCTAGCCATGGATGCTGCTGTGCCCTGCATGAGGTTTTGTTCGGGCTCCAAGAGGATTTTGGCAGCTGCAGGGAGCTGGGCTGCTGGCAGATTTCTGGGGAAAGGTGCCTGCGTGCAAGGATGCTTCGGTCATGCCTCGTCTTCCTCTGATGAAGGGTTTTTGGAGGGTTTAGAGCGTGATCTGAACTTCTGGTAAGACTAGTCAAAAACAGTGGAGATGGGATATGGGGTACCTGCCTGTTCCTGATACTGACAGACATCAGCTGCGTCCCCACTGCTGCTGTTCGGGCTCCGGTTTAACAACTGGTCAAGGGGGATGGAGATCTCGACCTGATCCTGCTCTGATGGATGGGAAAACTCACTTCAGGAGCCTGGGACTTGCAGCTGGCACAGCGAGGGGCTGGCAGGTGTGTGATGAGTGAGGACAGGGAGTGTAACAGGAGGAAACAAAAGGAAAATCCATCTTCTGGCACCGGTTAAATAATGATGGTGGTGTTCGGACAGCAAAGAAATACCCTTTGGGTAGTGTGACAGAAGACCTTACGGATGCTGTCAAACATGCCCTTAGCTCCTCCGAGCACATCGTTGATCTGGTTTCCTCCGTGAGGCGAGACAAATAACCTCTGTCGCTAGTGCGAGTCCGGTATCCTCTGTCCCTCTCCTAGCATGATGGCAGATGCTGAAGCAAACGGGGTTTGCAGAACTCCTGTTGGGTATCGGGAACAGGACAGGACAGATGGGCCCCGAGCAGCTGCTGAGCCCCTAAGCTCTTGTTGCAGAGATGGGTGTTGTCACCATGGCTGTCCCGTTGCCCTGTGACCTGCCACGGGCCCCTTAATCCCCTCCGTGCTCCTCTCTAAAAATAGAGGATGGTGGCAATTGGCTAAGCTGCTCTGAGAGGGACAGACGGGCAGGGGCTGTGCTGCTGGCAATGGTGGCCCTTCCTTCTGTGGGCAATGGGCAGGGAGGGGTGGCAAGCTGCCCGGGGTTTTCCCCGGCTTTTGATAGCTCTTGCTTGCTATTTTACTTCATCCCCCTGCCTGGCAGTGGCCTCGCCTTGCTGATGAGGTGCAAATCCTGGTCTGACCTCAAACCTCATCTACGTTTCCTCAGACGCGCTGTTCTGAGCAGCAGTTTAGCTCACCGTTCCCAGCAAGCTGGGGCGGGGGGGTTGAATAATGCTTTTCGCTATTTTACACCTCTTTGCACCAGAAGGTTTCCAAGCCCTTTGCAAATATTAACGGAGGCGAGGATTAGCGTTCCTGTTTGACAGATACACGTAAAGCAAAAGCTGTGCAGAAGTGAATCCGAGGCCGCACAGCGCGTGAGCACTGGGATTAGGGCTCTGCCCGGGCAGCGAGGTCCTGCGTTGGGTTTTTGGAGAGTGTTGCCTGGCAATTGTCCTGTAAGCAGCGATCAGGAGCTGCTGCTGCTCCTCTGTGCTTTCAGGTGTCTGGGAGGGCCGGAGTGCCTGAGCAATTAGCTCGCAGGCAAGCCGAGCGTCCTGGGTATCTCCTGCCTCTCAGCACAAAGCGTGGGAACTGAGAATCCTAAATACAGAACAACCTGTTGTGTTGTGTTCCCTGAGGTTTTATTTCACTTTTTAAATTATTTAATTGATGAGCCCTTTCTTTTTATACCTCCATGTTAAGCTGGTTTCCGCAGTAACAACCAAACCTGGAACCCAAAGCTTGGAGTCTTCTCTGAGTAAATAATGCCCAAACCAATCTTTGAATGTTAAATTAAATTGACTGTCATGCCCCTTTACCTTTATTTTCTGGGCATCTTCCGTAAACAGGTTTCATGGAAACATGGATGTTAAAGGAAATAGTGGAGGACACCCTTCAGGGGAGATGCCCAGAAGCAGGCGTGGACGCCCTTGGGTACTGCCGACAGCATTGTTCCGGGGCAGAACAGCTCCTTCGCATCTGGTAAGCATGTGTGGGTAAATGCGTCCCGTGCTGATGCCTTTGTGCAGTGCTGTGATGCTGTTGACTTGTGTTCAGTTTGCGGCCCGCGGTAACTCCCGGCTCCTTCTGCGGTCTTGTTTGGCTAGCAATACCTTAAAGGTTCCTTAGCTACCCTGGGTTTTTACATCGTATCTCTGGTTTCGGGATCGCTACCAATCCTAAACTTATCTTCTCATGTACCGTCGCTCCTAGGACAGTGTCATCTGCAAATCTAATAATTCTTCTTACTCCATCGTTGAGGTCACTAGTTAAAATACCGAGTAGTGCTAGACCTCAGACCCCAGCAGTGTCCCTGGCAAATACATCCTTCGGGGTTGACAGCAGACCATTAATAAGTATTCTTTCATACAGTAATTTATCCCATGACAGAAATGTATTCTCTGGTAAGAGTTTGAACGACGTGCTTTTGTAGCTAGAGCTTCGTTCCTCCTAAAACGCTCTGCAAAGCGGTGGCCGGCCCTGTGAAGCTGCTCAGCGGGAGCTCCCTCGCTTCCAGACGGCTGGCTGACCCACGGGGGCGGCTCCTGCCGAGGAACACCTCAGTGGGGCCATCAGCCCTTTGGGGTGCTCTGATCTAGGTGGGCTTCCTGACGCGTCTCCCATGCTGTTAACCTGATCCACCAGGGATGTACCTGTGGAACGCATTGGAGTGTCACTGTAGCAGGTGTTAGCTGCAGCCCTTAAAGCCACAGGGAATTCCTCCCCACTAAATCCTCTGCCGCAGGGACAAGGAGGACAGCAAGACCTGCACCTTTGGAGTGGGAGGCTTAAGAAACTGCAGGGCGTGTTCTGTCCCAGATCCACCTTCCCACGCAGGGGTCAGCGGATGCCGTTGCAGGTACGACATCAGGACAAAGAACAGTGGTTTGATTCAGTTTCTCAGAGCTGAATTTTCAAAGATGCTGGTAGGCGTGCAAATACCTTGTAGAAATCTGTCCCCAAACTCTGCAAAGTCAAGGTGGTGAGTCCCAGCGTCTGGCCTTGTAGGTATGATTCACAGCCAGCTGAAAAAGCGTGATTTGTTCTGCCCCTAAAATTGAAAGAATTGCAGCGCTTAGTTTTGGAGAACCCCAGAGCAGCTTTTCCTGAACAGACCTTTGAGTAGAAGCAAAGCTTCAGGGATGGGGGAGAATATCAGCAAGTACTTGGTGCTTGTTGATAAAGCCAGGTGAGTGGGGAGGTTGTTCCAGCAGTCCCAGGGAAGGGATCAGATGTGCAGGACTGTCTGGGGGCTGCTTTTAGCCTCTTCCCCCCCTGATGCAGCCGCATGGAGCAAGAGGTTTAGCGTTGACAGTGTTGTCAACTTGCAGCTATTATCTTAGTGTTAACCTCTAGGCAAATCAATTATCCCTTCTGACAAGGAATATAATATTAATACCCAGTTGTGTTGGTTTACTGACGATAGCTCTTTGGTACTTTTCCATGGTATCACAACACATCTTAATCAGATGGTGAGTGGGCTTAATTAGCCGAAGTATAGGTTTTATTTTTGATTTCTATGACTACTTAATCTAATGGAAACACATTATCTGCTCCAAGGTCTTCAGTTTCCCATTTGTAATTATTGCTGCTCTTAATTGATAGTGCATCAGGGGTTGTGGCTGCAATATGGGAGTTGAAATATGTCGCCTTTCCCGAGTACGGCTCCTGATATGTTGCCGTGAAAGCGGCTGTGCCCCTACGCGCTCAAGCAGATGGGCGCCCGGGTTTGAGTGGCTGCATACCTGCCTTCTGTCAGAGGCAGGAGGAAATGCTTTGGAACTGTGGAATATTCGGTGTCTGCGGCGCGGGAGCTATGCTTTGTGAAGTTTATCGTGCTGTTTTGCGGCGGAGTTCAGAGAATCGAAATGCCTGGATGTAGTATCTGGAAGCTGTTCAGGTAATGGAAGCAAAACAGCTTCTGAATTTCCAAAACGAGGCCTGGCATTTATGACTAAAACCTCACATTTCAGGACATGCAGATGGTTGGGAAGGAACAGCTTGGAGGGATGGGCTAATATAAAAATTATTAATTGTAGTGATTTTTGCACCTTTTCTCAAACAAGGGCTGCGGGCGCCCGTTGCAATAGGAGGCAGCTTGATGCGGGAAGGGGTGGGGGGCCTGGGGGCATGGTGACGCTAGCTCCGTGTTGCGGAGCCACGGCAGCTATTCTGCACGCTTTGCAGGGACGGAGCTCGCAAGGCTACGTGGTTCAGCCTCTTGCGTCCTCCTCGGAGAGAAGAAAGGGGCTGTGTTGTCTGCTGGGGCGGGCAGTGTCCGCGGGGCCAGTTGCGACTGGGCAGCCTGCGTGCAGTAACACGGTGTGCTGTTTGAGAGGTACATGAATACATAGATTTATTTTCCGGTGTATTTCACAGGTCCCAGCATCTTCATGAGGCTTTTGGGTGTTGCCTTTTCCAGCTTCTGCCAGCAGAGGGAATAGGCAAAAACCTGCCAAAAGCTCTTTGCTTCCATGAAGAGGAGCCTGCTCAGCCGGAGAGCAGGCGGTGGGGCCGGCAGATACCCTGATGGTCCTGGGCCATGCCCGCCTGCGCTCAGACCCTAGCAAGGGCCTTCCCGTGCGCACGGGGAGGCAGTTTGTTTTACAACATATTTGTGTGGATTCCCTTGGGCCCGACCGGCTTCTGTGACGGGGAGAAGCCGCAGCCTCTTCCCTGGCCTCTCACAGGGTGACTGATCAGATAATGTTCTCTAAGCAAATGCACAAATAACGTGAATTGGGGTTGGCACTGAGCAGTGAGGTGTAAAAAAAGCAATTTGAGGTGTTCTAAGAAAATGCCAGAGCCTCCAAGATGTGATTGCTTGTCGGAAAGCCATGCTCGTGGCGCAGAACTGCAGCGGGCGCCGGCAGTGCTGCTGCCGAGGCGGCAGCCCCGGGGAGAGCGGGAGGGTGGGCTTGTGGATAAAGTACCAGAGCTGGCTGGGGAGACCGAGTTTATGGATTCCCTCTGTGATCCTCAGCCCATTGTTTAGTCTCCTTTGGCTGCAGCACCTTGGCCGTGGCAATTTGTTGCTCAATGTTGTGAACCGCTCGGGGCGGGGAGAGCCTCTGCGGCACCCCGGAGTGATGGAGGGCGGCTGCGAGCGAGGAGGTGGCACTGGCAGGGCTGGAGGGAAGGCGACGGCTGAGCCGGGGCTCGGAGTTCAGTGGAGCCAGTATCATCTGCTGTTTTCCGGTTACAAGCGTTGGCAGATGGATTCCTCTGCACGTGGCTGTGGGTCTGGGAAGCGTCCCGTAGCGATGCCTGCTGTGGCCGGTTCTTCCTTCGCCCTCCGCTCCAGCTGAGCCCCTGGTGTGGTGGGTGCTGCCATGCCTTGGTTTCTGTGCGAGCCTGTCTGGAGAGAGGCAGACGATATCTCAGATGGCAGCCTTGCATTTCTGCTCCATTTCCCTCCAGCCTCTGCCTCCTCCTCTCCTGTAACATTCATTAGCTGCAGAGAGGCAAGGCTGAAGCACTGACCAGAGGCTGGGTGCAACCTCTGAGTAACCTCGCTGCCTAAGCCTGTGCCTCTGCACCCCCACCATCTCCTCTCCGTGGAGTAATAAGCACTCACCTCTGCGCCCCAGCTGCTCTATGTAATGCTGGTGTTCCTCGTTAGCAGTGCAGAATCAACATCTGTCTCCTTTATGGTGTCTGTTTACATTGGGAAACTTCTGGGGGAAGCTCTTTATTGTTACAAGTAAAAGCAGGGTTATAAGAGACCTGGGAATTCCGCATTGTTTAGGAATCGCCCACTGTTCAGGAGATGAGCTGCTTGCAGCCTTGGCGGGTGTTACGGCCACCTGAATGGCTGTTAAGGTAACTGGCCATATTACGTGGGGACGCGCTGGGTCGTTTTGGGGTAGCCTCCCTGCTCTGCTGACTCCAGTGCAGATCCAGGAGGGTCCCGCAGCTCAGCTCTCTTACTGAATTAGACTTGCTCCCCAAGACACTTTTGGAAAGCTGGCATGTGCAGCTTGTGAAGCCAGTCCAGGTCTATGCGAAGGAACTATTCCTTGCCAGACCTTCTATGCTGGCTTTGTTACCAAGCTTGCGGCCCCACTCCTGCCTCTCTGCCCTCCTGCTCTCCCCTGCCTGGCAGAAGAAAGGGCACTTCAATGCGAGGGGCTGCGGAGGAGGTCAGAGCTGAGGGCTGGGAGTTCTACATCTGTTGCAGAGAAAGCAGGGGAGCCGGATGGCTGACGGTGTGAGGACATGACAAATGAGACCCGAGAGCAGTGCTGCGTGAGGGGTACAAGTAGGCACGAGGTGTCGTGACCTGCATGAAGGGTCACGCTCCGGGATGAGAAGGGGAGAACACGTTTCAAACATCCCTGCGCTTTGCAACCGGTTTGACGGGTTAGTGCAGCTGGATCTGCTGAGAGGGTTTGGCAGACGGGCTTTTGATGTGATGCACGTTGTTCTTTGTGTGAAATCGAAGCTGCCGGTGAGGTTTCAGGTGAGCAGCTGGAAAGCTGCCCTCCTCTCCATCCCCTCCTGAATGCTCCTGGTGCTTTCCTCGTATGTCTTTACTGCTGCTTGAGCACAGTGCCAGGACAGGAGCTAAAATACTCTTGCAGATAACGATGCGAGGGAGTTATCTGGAAGCCTGCAGATGCTGTATGTGAGGGGGAAGGTCACCAAAAAGAGGGAGGCGGCGGAGATGGAGATTAGGTGATTTGGAGATGGCTTCAGGGATTTAGTGGAGAGACAGAGCTCCCACGGAGCATGAATGGGCAGTAGCACCTCTGATGGATTATAGGGAGCCTTGTTCAGAGGCTTTCCGTGCTGCTGCAGACACCGGCAGGGAAGGCACGGGGAAATCTTGCATGGAGAGCAGGCTGCAGAGCTCCAGATAGTGACATCCCTTGTTATGTCCCTCCCCACCAAAAGCAGGCTATCGCACGGGCAGTCGAAGCAGATGCCTGGCAGCACGTCAGCGGGTGCTGCACTGGCCTGCCAGCTCGGTGGTGAATCCCCGGGGCAGAAGCGCAGCCATGGGGGGTGGGTAGGGGATAAAAGGCCTTTTTCTGTGACTGAGAGCTCACGGTGGGATGCTCTTCCCATAGCAGGGTCTCTGCAGGGAAACTCCCGCCTGTCCCTTGGAGCCCCGATCCTCTGTGCCTCGCTGTGTTTGTCTCCAAAGAGCTCACTTCTGTGAGCTGCTTCCTGGCTGCCTCTGACCTCCTCTTGCTGCTTCTGCAATTGGGGTTTGCCCCTTTGCCTGATGTCTTGCTTATTGTACTAGGGCTTTTCCTTGCCCCTTCCCTGCTACAGAAAATACGGGGCAAGCTGATGCTGCTGTGCAGTTGCTGTCAAGGATGTGAACCCCAGGTCACCAGCAAAGAGATCGCATCTTTTCAGCTGGATGTAAGCAGCCAGATCCATCCATTGCAACCAGGCAAACCCCGTCAGACTTTATCCTCTATTGTTAAGGACAAAGACTGGGGATTTGTGGCCCAGGCTTAAGCTTTCTCAAATCTCCAAGTATATTCCCCAAAGGTTTTTCCTGGCTGCGTTTCCAGAGTGGCTTTTTCTCCCTCCTGCCTTTGTTTTTGATAGCTGTTGCACTTTGTAATACGTGTTTAGTAAATATTGCCAGTATTTACTGCAAATTGGCAAGCATGTTCCTTTTTCAAAGTGAGTGCTTCCTGGGGGATGCTCTGCCTTTCCCTGGGCTGGGAGGGCAGCCTGGGGACCAGGTATGGCCCGCTCCCTGCGCGGCTGGGCTTGCGGCTGCTGCCGGTGTCGTTCCCTGTCGCCTCCCGCATCCTGGAGAGCGTGTTAACATTTAAATCAGTGCAATGGTCTGGGCATAGCGTAGAGCTAAAAGGACCTCTCCTGAAAAGAGCACAGCAGGGACTTGGCTGAAGAGTCCTCTTAGCCCTTTAAGCGTACGCGGCTGCATGGATTTTCATCAGCGGCCAGCTCCACGCTAGTGCATTAGGGCTTGATTTGGCAGCTTTTGGGATGGGGAGGAAAGGGGGGAGAGCGGACGTCTCCCCCTTCCACAGGGCGGGGGGGATCCGAGACCTGCTGGGTCCCTTCTCCTTCCCCCTCCTGGGAGTCTTGCCTGATCTGTGTTCTTGGGTTCCTGCCTCGTGCAGCAGAATTGCGTGAGCGGCTTCCGGAGGGGTTTGTGCTGCTCCCGTAGTTGGTGTTACAGCTCCATTGTGACTCTTGAGGCCAAGCTAATAAATGTATCATCATCTGCCCCATGCACGAGGCTTCATCCTTGTCTCTTAATAGTCCGAGCTGCTTTTCAGCATGAAAGATGGGGTTTAAAATGTCTCGGACACATCTCGCCATGCCTTTCAACGAGCCTGGGTGCTCCCGGTAGCTGTGCGAGCACATGGCCCCGCCTGGAGTCCTGCTAAGCTTTTGTCCTGATTTCCTGTGCCAATAACTTCAGCAACTTAAGTACCGTGCTGGGAAAGTATTTCTTTTTATCAGCTTGGACTTTCCTCCGGTCTGGTTTTATGGAAAGGCCTGGTTCTCCTGCCTTACGAGATGGTGGAGAAGTCCCGATCTACCTCTTGTGGATCATCTATTCTCTTACTGCCTCCTCTTCCCGGTTGCCACCCCAAAGCCAGAGTCTCATGTGTTTAAAATCGGTCTTTATTTCAGAGCTGTCCAGGACCTTCACCACTTTCCTCTGAAGGCCCCCATCTCTTTGGTCTCCATTTTGGGGTGGGGAGAGCAGACAGGGTGCCATACCATGGGTGGGATGCCACAGCCTTCCCTGCAGTGGTGCTGTCCCAGCCAGAGGAGCCTTCCCACCCTTCGCTGCCGAGCAAGAGCTTTCAGCGAGCTGTCTGTAATGTTGGCAGCCCCTTTAGCTGAGCTGACAGGATTAATTTAAAATCCCATATGGTGGAAGAGTTAGCTTTTTCCCTCCCAGCTTGCTCCCTGCGTGGATAGCGAGCCACATCTGGCGTCTCGTTGCCTACGTACCTGAGTTTCTGCTGATCTCTGAAGCTCCTCGGTCTTCCCTGGACCCAGCCGCAGCAGCTGTCCTGCCCACATGGTGTTGCCATTCTCGCCGCTTTCCGGGGTAATAAAGCAGATCAAAGCCTGTAATCGGAGACCCTGAGTGCATATGGGTTTTCAAGACCCTCTGTGTAGTGGTCTTGTGTGATTTAGGGAGCTTGAAGGAAGGGGGGGATGCTTCCATCTTTGACCCGAGATCTGAAAACAGCGGTTCAAAAAAACAGATGACCTGGTTGCTGGGTAAAGTGTGCAGGGACGTGCTCCGTTCTTAACGGGGAGGCAGCCGGTGTCCCAAGATAGCGGGGCAGCCCTGGTGACAGCTGTGCTCCCGGCAGGGCGGTGGGAAGCGGGATTGTCTGGGGTGGGCAGAACCGGGGCAGTCGCATGTGAACCGCTTTGGCTTGGCGCGGGGGAGCCAAGACCCGGATTCTGCTCGACGGTTTGGCTCAATTTAATATAACTTTGGGCAAGTGAATTAATCTTGCCGCATTTGTTGCTTTTGCAGCTCCCAGCGCTGAGGCTTTGTTGGTTAATGCTTAAAGTCTTTTGAAATGTGGCCGTTGGCGTGCAGGCCCAACAAAGAGACGCAATTGTGAACAATACGAGAATATTTTCCAAAATACAGTGTAGTAAAAGCAGCTGAGATAAGGTCTGTTCTGATTAATTTAAAAAATGATATTTTTCCTCCTTCTTTCAATAAAAACTGTCTGCATGATGAACTGACATCTTTAACGATTGTTTAAGCTGCACAGGTTTAAATATATACTTCCTGCATAGGCTGCTGATGAGTCACTAGTCACAATTATTTATCAGAAGTGATCGCTCTGCTAGACAGCGTAAGACTGAGCTCTCTTTTCTTGCCAGAGCTACGCGGTTACTGTGAACAATTACCAAGGCTCTACAGTTCTGCCCGTGATTAAATGATTTTGAGTCAGTTTTAACACCTTTGGGAAGCTGGCGGTGTTCTAGAGAGGGGCATATCCAGCACTGAGAATGCAATATTTTCTGTAGTCCAAAGGAATAAGCAAAGCTTAAGCCCTTGTCAGGAAATGCCTTTAGAAATGCATTTTGGGAATCTCGGATGCTCAGAGCTCCGCTGTCAGTCTTTGAACACTTTCACTCCTATGGCTTTTGATTGCAAACGCATGAACACTCTTCAGCTAATGTAAGAGTAACTCGCTATGTGGAGAAAAGAGCAAACGGACTACACCAAGGGCTGGCAATATAGACAGTGAGAGAAGGGATGCAATAAATGTGTAAAGATGTGCACATGCCCAACAAGCTTTTATTTGTGTCAGCGCAGGTTGGTACGTAACAAGTATGAATGTCTTAAGGAAGGTGGCTTGTAAGAGACCCACCAAAAGTAAGCTCTGGGGTATTGCTGTGTTGATTTAGAGACTTCAGAGGACGAGAGCTGTTGGCATTTGTGATTTGACTTCACTAGGGACAATATTTGTGACTACAGCACATCTAGGAGGGTGTTTGCTTCAACAAAATCGCCTCGAGAAAGGTGGAGGCTCTGTCCATGGCCTGTGCATGGCAAAGGGCTTAAATGCGCCATAGGCTAACCTGGACAGTGTGGATGAAATAAAGAGGATGCTCAGTCACCAAGTTGTTCACGACCATTGTTTGGCTGTGCCCAAAGAGGAGCCCCGGTGCTCTGGGGTTGCCCGGGCAGATGTGGTGGGTTTTGGAGGGCAGCCGAACCTGCCAGTCCCGGCAAAGCCCGCACCTCTCGGAAGCCCTGCCTGTCTCTTGTCTCCGGCATTTGGCGGCAGCGAGCTCCGCAGCAAAATCCGTGCCCTTGCCCACCGGAGGACGGGGTCCCTTTCTTCTGGCGTTCGCAGGGCTGGTCTCTTGCGCAAAACACCTCTATTTTCTTTTAATCAAATTGTCACCAGGAGACGCGTCTGCTCCTGCCTGCCTTGCCGCTTTCATCAGGGGTGAGGAGGGAGCCCTCCTTTTGAGCATGCCAATGCTTATGCGAAGTGCTTCAGCCAGGCAGAGCTACTCGGGTATCAAAGGCAGAGACTGGAGAGGTGGCCTGCTGGAATTTGCATACGAAATTGCCAGCTGAAATCCAAACACCAGAAAGATGTGAAGATCAGTGTGGAGGGTGAGCCTGAAAAGCACTGGCAGGCCTGGGGAAGGGGGGAGAGGAGCGGTGAGATGTGAAAGAGGAGGAGAATGAGCCCGCAGAATATTTTAACTAACAGAAAAGTTTCTTGTACTGCAGAGAAATGATGAAAGAGCGACAGCGAGGAATTATTAGGACAGAAGATAAGGAAACAGCAGAGATAGGAAATAATTATTTTGTATCTGTCTTTTATAAATGAAAATGAAGGGCATTAACTTAAATAGGATTTAGATTTTCGGGGACAGGAGGGGATGGATTAGGAAGTGTTCAGATAACGGCAGAAATGATTATTAAAGGTCGGGGGCTCTTGAAACTGATGCCGCTGCTTGGCCCGCATGACAGCTGCCCAGGAGCATGCCGGGGGCCGTGCGGCTGCCGGAGGGGGGCACCTCGGGCGCTGCTGTCCCGGAGGCAATATCTTCTTGCCTGTGGTCGAAGTGGGGTCTGCGTGCTGCTGGAGCTGGTGGGCTGCCTGTGTTGCATGGGGAGGGATGAAAGGCTATTAATGGTGTGTCGGCCCTTGGAGAAAAGCCACAGATGGCATCCTCCCTGCCGCCTTCCCGGTCCCTGCCGCCTTCGGAGCAGGCGTTGCTGCTTGGCCTGCGCTGTTTTGACAGAAGACCAAGCAGCCTGCCTGGTTATGCTGAATGACTCCGAGATGAATACGCGCAGGGGCTGTTTTCTCTCTAACCCCCTCACCTGTTGCACACAGCTCAGTGACAAAGATGCTGGTGTCTAGGAGAATGGTAATTTGGAACACACTCTAATATTGCTGGGGGGTAAAACCCAGCCCCTGTAAGAACTTCCTGGTGGTGTATTTTTATCCCCCTTGCACGCGTGGCAGGAAAGTCGGCAAGTCAAGCGTTTTCATTAAGTTCTTAAGCCCAGCAGCCCTCGGCCCTATTATGTTTGCATGCACTTAGAAGAGCACTTGCAAAATTCTTTTCATTTGCACTTAGTTTAATTTCAGATTATGCTTTCGTAAACCGGCTTCCCCACTTTGCACATCTGGCTTCGTACCTGCGGTTATTCGCAACCGTAAAACCTCATGTACGTAACTAAAAATGTTTCTTTGCCTGGTTTCATAGAGCAAACGGGTAGGTTTGAATATGCCAATAATTGCAGATGTAGAGGTTAGGCTGAATAATTCATTGGAAACTGCAGGTCAAGATTTTCCACGCAGAGCAGCGACATCAAGTTTAACGTCCGAAACTGAGCTGTTTGAACAAAGCCTGACCTTTGGAGCCTGCAGGCGAACCACTTTCTAAAAATGCTGCTGGAAGCGCTTTTGTTTGGGCGCTGAACCTCACGAGCCACTTAGGAAAATCCCTGCTGCTCCTCTGGCACTGGCTCTCCAACCTGTTACGAACTTTTAACTTTTACCCTGATAAACAACATGTAATAGGCTTTAAATAAAGCAAATAACAGTCATTTCTCTCAACCTCAGACTCTTAATAACACTTCTCTCTTGTATCGCTCTGATACACTGAACTTCCCTGGTAATGGATTTTGTTTTGATGCCATTGTCATCCACATGGGATCAAAGCCTCCTTCCAGCTGGCCTGTAGGGTTTTTATACCGTCCTGCCGGTGGGTCCGTACGCTTTGTCTCCCTCGGAGAAGCCGGGGCTGGATTTGGGGTGGGCTTTGGGAGTGGCATTGGGCTGACTTTAAGCTCATCTGCTGATGGCATTGGATAACCAAGTAATACCTTGGCCTGCCGCAGCTGGAGAGTTGAGGGGTGTGCAGTGATGCAGCTCGCTGCCCATCTGAGCCCCTGTGCCCCGTGGTAATTACACCAAGCCTCTGGCCACGCAGAGAGCAAAGGGGCGTCTCTGCGTGACCCTCCTGTTCAAAGCCTGGATGGAAAAGCTAGAGGAGTTCAGATGTATCTTGCCTAAAAGAGGAGCAGGATCAACCTTTTGAGTGGGTGAGCTGCTTATTTATAACTCCCACTGAGCGCAAGTTTAATTTTCTGGAGCAGCACAGCGCTGGCGAACGTGGCTGCACACATTTGCTAACGATAGCGTCTATGCCTATATATAAACTTGAAGACACTGCAGTCCACGGTGCATTCATGTTAACAGGATGAGGCATGATATATGGTGTGCCTTAGGTAAGCCAGGACCTTGTGTTGCTGCTGGTTTTACCAGTCCTGAAACTCCTTGGGAGCCATTGTTATGCCTCCCTCCTTTAGAGAGCTCCAGAAAAGTTTCAGTACCACCTAGTCTTGTCCTCTGCTGTTGGATTTTAGTGCTACTCAATGTGCGTAGACCTAGGCGTTGTGGGTACCCCTTGGTCTTTTACCCCAGCTCTGGTGTCCAGTTTGCTTTTGCACCCGTGAGCAATTGCAGCAAGTCTGGGTGGAACGGTGGTGTCGGCTTGTGCAGACCCGTGATGAAGACGGTGGCAGGCAGCGGAGAGGCGGGATGCAGGGGAAGGAGGCGATGACATTGCAGGGTGAAAGGCAGCGCAACAGCAAGCAAACTGCTCAGGGCTTTTAAACAGACATTGCTGGAAAGAGGTTTTTTCAGAGATGTCGTTTATATTCTTAATTGCTAATTGATAAAATCTGACACCGAGTGAAGGTCTGAATCTGCATGAGGGAAGCTAAGCTTGTCCTGTAAATTACCCAAACAGAGCTCGAGTTTCCTCCTTGGCTATTTTGTCAGCAAGAATAGGTCTATTCACCTGTTAAAGTGGAAAACTGTGATTGAAATGAGATTTACAGCATGGCTGTGGGAAATAATCAAAATGAGAGGCTGCCTTTTCACAGCACTAATGCAAGCAGAGCGGCAGCCAAACGAGTGCTGTGGCAGGAACGGTGGCTCCTGTGCGCGGGGTAGCTGGGGACAGCGCTGCTGTTCGTCCGGAGCACGTGGGAAGGGTGGGATGCGGAGGGAGGGTTGTGGGGAGCGGGTGGCGGGTGCATCTGCTCAGGCAGTTGCCGGTGAATCGACACCCACCGAGCTTCAGGCGAAGGGAGCACTGGGGTGCAGCCGCGTCGTGGAAGTGTCTGAAGAGCAGCAGAAATACCCACATCGGTAAAGTACCTGTAACTGCAACATTACTCCAGTAAGGCCATGTAGAAATCAAATTAGAAATAAGGACTTGGTCAAAGGTACCCTTCCTCTAGGACAGCGTGACGCGTCCACTTGGTCTTCATAGAGGAACTGGTTTGAAATGTAACCCGCACCTCAGCGAAGGCGTTTGAAAGCTTGGAAAGCAGGCTTGCCGATTGTATGGTCTGAGGACGATTTATACCCTGAATAAGCTTACCGGGCACACGCACAGCCTCTGTTCAGAGCGGCTGTGCTTGCTTGCTGTTTGACATGCAGCAGCCATAGCAAGTCGTGCACGGTCTTAATGGAGCAAGGTAAATTCCATCAGCTCCAGAGGCTGTAGACTGGACCTGGGGAGGGGCTGCTCCGACCTCCCGATAAACCGAGTTACAATATCACCGTGTCATGTCATGCAAAACAAAAGGTGCAATTTAAAATGCCATCCTTCAGGTGCATGGAGCAGCATTTGGTTGTCAAAACTGGATTTTGTTAAGCCAGTGGTCCAGAATAAACTGGTAATGAAGAGTCATTTGACAGCAGGCAAGCTGGAAACAGGTATATGAAAATAATGTGCGAGTTTCTAGTTTATCATGCATTTAGCTGACTTATTTTTTTTCGCGTGTGGCTACTTACCACAGAAAGTAATTCAGCAGAATGGTTACGTTAGGGAACGAGACTAAGTTGCACGCGTATAAGGCGTATAGAAAGGCGTTCTGGCAGCAGTGCAGGCGCGCGTCAAAGGAAATGCCTGTGCTCGGTGGACTGCAGTGCTGCCGGGCTTGTCGAGCTGCTTCTGTGCACAACTAACCCCTCGGCTTGTGTGGTATCAGTTGTAGAGCTTGAAAACAAAGGCATGTTCTTCAATATCCAGCTATGCTTGCATTACAACTGCTACAGAAGTGACTTGTATTACCTCGGCCGGAGGTTAGGCACGGCATCTGCCACGCCAAGCCGGTGTTTGTCTTCAGAAAGTGCATTTCCTAGCTGGCTGGCATAGAGGATAAATGCCCCATTTCTTGATTTTTCACATCATTCCCCAGCAGTCTGGAAGAAATGGCTGACAAGAGCTATTATTTTTCCAGTTATCCAAACTGTCCACATCTTAACAGCTTCCTGCTTCAGTCGAGACAGTCTGAAAAGTTTAATATCACTTCAAATCAGAGCGCCAATAAAACTTGACATTATTAATATGATGTCAAGGGGTTTTCCAACTGCTTAGGGAAAAACAACGTGTCCCATTAAACAAAGCTCCCTGCATTGTGAAATATTAAGTGACTTTTCAGCGAGTGCCAGCTGGAGCTATTAGTTTTCCTTTGGTGCAGTTGATGTGGAGAGGCGGTCTGGCCGAGAAGCTTTTATGAAGACATTAGCTGAATCCGTGCAGTCGGAGAGGCTTTGCTTTCCGAGGGACTGCGCTCTATCTGGGCTGCATATGCAAGGATGAATTATTAAAGGCGGTAAATACGTTTGGCGGGATGTGCTTTCTCCCCCCCCTTAATGCACTTGTTACGCTGGGGAGCCTGGATCGTCTACTGGGAATTTGATCTGAGATTTTAATAAACTGAACCCGCTTCTTAATCTTCCGCATCTCCCACCGGCAGCTGGAAAACAAGGGGGGGCTGCGGGCCGTACCTCCCGCCGTCTGACTCGCGGCTGGGCTGCGGTCAGTCGCTCTGGGCGATGCCACCGGGCATTGCCTGAGCGTGGTCCTGCGCCTTGACCTGCAAAGCCTGCCTTGGCGCTGGATGGCCCTTTTTCAGGAGGGACCTCCCCCGGTGAAGCTGCTGCTGCTTTCCCAGCCGACGTGTTTTTCTCATTGGTGCTCGGGCAGCTTTCAGCAGGCAGGAGGCCTGATGTTTCTGCAATCTTTCCTTTACCTCCCAGCTATGGTAAAAGAGAATCGCTTCATCTCTTTGTCCAGACTAAACACGTTCTGCACAAAAAGGTTGAAACATTTTTTTTTTTAAGAACGCCTTGGGTAACGCACCCGGGATGGAGCAGGTATTTCGTGTGCTTAAGGCTCTGTACAGCACATTAAAGCCTCATCTGTACTAGATGTTTATAACGGGCATGTGTTGGTGCATGTTCTTAAACGCACCTCTGAATTCCGGTCTTGGCTCTGCCTCCATCTCTGGTTTCCCCACTGGTACAATAAGTATCACTTTGATGTCTCACAGGGGAAGTGTAAGTATTTAATTTAACTTTTATGAAGTTCTTTGACAATGTAAAGAGCACTGCATATAAAGGAGAGTTTGAGGGACGTCGAGGCAGCGATGTCCCGCTTTCATCTCTGCGAGAGCTCCCACGTCTAAGCACAAAGCCCTCCGACCCCCGGGGCTGCCAGCCAGCCGCGCTCTTGCCTTAAGGCCATAACTATTTTTGACGGTTTTAGCCAAGAAAACCGTCAACCCCCTCTTCACGTTCCAATGCGCCGGCACCGCCTTATTATCCTAGCTGTTAATTCTGTTGCGGTGCTGCTTCCGCCAGGCACCGCAGCGATGCTCAGGGCTGGAAAATTTGCAGGGGTACCAGCATCCCACATGTGCAGCCGGGATCTTTTCCAGAGCATCCCGGGGCCGCTTCCTCCGGCTGGAAGCGGCTCTGCCCGGAGGCAGCAGCTCTTTGCCCCAGCCAGCTCCCAGGGACCCTCCAGGCGGGAGCGTGGGGCTCCAGGAGCTGGGTGCTGCTTCAGTTCCCGAATAAGCCGGGCTCCTCGAAGGAAAGCAGGCAGTTGTTACGCAGCCTTCAGGGAGGAGGAGGAAGCCGCTCGCTGCCTCTTCCCTGCTGCGCACAACCTTCCTTCACCTTCCTTCTTTTAATGTCTTAATCAAGCGGCTGATGAGAGAAGTGATCCATGAAAAGGACGGGGATCTTGACAAGGCGCAGAAGCTTGTGGCAGCACTTTCCCCACAGATCAGCATCCTCCACGAGAGGGAGAGACAAAAAAGGCAGATTTTTGTACCCTTAAGCTTCCACCACTGCAGTTCAAAAGACCAATCTTTACAGAAAATAAATTTAAAGGAGAATTTTTGATGTATATGATGGTCTCTTGTGGTCGACAGGAGTGCTGCTGGCAGTATATGGAGTTATGCAAAGCCAGAGTTGGGATTACTTAAAAGTGTCTGTACTGCTTTGATTAACCAGTGTGTATTTTATTTTTTATATGGCACAATCAGAGCCCTACATTGATAACACCTTGCTATTATTGTTCGATATGCAGAACTCCCCTTTTTCCCACGGCGTGCAGCTGATTTTTAGGGCACTTTCTACAGAGTTCGCTCTCCGCATATTAAATTCAGAGTCTTAAAGGCGGGTTTGCATGCTGGGTGTAATTTTGGCGTGATGTCGTGCCCTCCCGAAGGGTGGTTTGTGGGTGTTGGGAGCACGGAACGGGATGGGTCTGCGGCGCTGGCAGCATCCTGCTCCCCGGCACTGAGGGCGCGTTTGGCACTGTCGCAGCAGGAGCGATGCTGATCGTTTCTCCTGCTCTTCGTCGGTGCGATCCTCTGCCGGTTTTACCAGAAAGGGAGGTGAAGCACCGGGGGGGGAGACTCGCCCGAGATGACGCGTGGGGTCACCAGCACGGCCAGGAACAGATGCGAGGCCTCTGTTCTCCCGAAGGACCGCGTTTTCTGTCTGCCCCCTCTCATCAGCTGCCTTGTTCAGCTGTTTCCTGGGTCTGGGCTAAAGGCAGGCGAGCCGTTTGCAAAATGCCGAGATAATAATAGTAACCACCGAGAAGGCAGAAGGAGCAATCCGAGAGGGGGGCTGCTGGAAGGGGAAGTCAGCAGCTGTAGCCGAACAAAGGAGGAAAGCCTGCTCAGCGCGGAGGGGCAGCTCGGGGCTTCAGCATCGCTGCTGCCTGCCGCGTTCTCCTGCGTGTGGGGCAGGGAGCCTTCGCCCAGGGGAGGGGGGAAGCACGGAGCAGAGGCGAGACTCGCTGGGCATCACGCGCGTGCCATTAGAAGTTTGTCCCTGCCCAGAAGCCCTTGCAGCAAATGCGAAACTTGAAGCAAGGCTACAAATACAAGCTGAAATCTGAGTCCAGCTGGTTCCTTCTGCTTTTATCCTGTGCTTTGGTGGTTTTTTTGACTTTTTGCTTCTGGCCTCTCTGCTGCTTGCAATACCAGTTCCTGAATCGGGACTGAGTCAGTGTAGTGCTAATCCCTACGATCTATGTATGCCGGGTGATGCAGCGGGGCGCCAGCCCTCCCCTCTGCGTCCGCGTTGCCTTTGCAGCGCCGATGGCCCTGACTGCTTGTTCTTGGCTGCCGGCTGAGCAGACGAGACTCCTGGGGAGCATGCGTAGCCAGAGATGAGCTACACCAAGGTGTCTTATTTTCCCTACAGACTTACCTCCAAAGGGGAGGAAAAAAAACCTGTATGAAGATGCTTGGGGGCCAGAGAGCACTCGGCATCACTTTGGCTTGACTGAAAGAAAAGGCAGCTTCTGTTTCCATGCACTGCATTTCCGCCGGGGCCGGGATGGTGTTCATAAGTCCCGTGGACGCTCCCAGAAGGAAAAGGCAGATGTGGGTGTGGGAGCTGGTCAGGCGCAGCTTGTTCGGTGTTGTAGGATGAGACGTGAGGGGGAGAGGGATGCTCAGCGCTTTGATTATTTTCCTCCTTTTATACTGCTTTCACTTTAAATAGAAATGAAGGTAAGAGTAAATTTCACATCCAAAGATGGGTGTCTGCTCCTGAATAGGTTTGATTTAGGGTCAGCGATTCAACAGCGCGCCGGATTTGGGTTTCAAAAGTTCCCAGCCATTACTGCAGTCAGATTTTTCTAAAGGGCCCAGCGTGATGACATTTACAGCCAGATTTTTCAAAAACAGCGTAGTACTTCAGATGCTGAACTCCTGAAAAATCTAGTCATTTAATTTGTTAAATGAGAGCGAAGGTCTCTTCAGATAATCTCCCAGTCATTGTAAGACTGTGGGAAAAGCAGCCTCTCCCTAACTGAAGCTCCTTTCAGGTTCAAAACACATTAGCCTGCAGTCACTTTAAAGTAGCTTTTAAAGGCGGAAAGCAAGCTAAAGAGTGTGAAATGTGACCTAATATCAATTAGCCGGAATTTGCGTGGCTTGTCGCTTGGCTTCGGAGGTGTTTGGTCTGTGACAGTGACGTCTGTGCTCATCGGAGGCGTCTTGCTGAAGCTAACCGCGGCATTGTCCCCACGCCTGTCTCTGCTGGAACGGGGAAGGGTACTGCAGAAGGCTGCCCGAGTGAGCGATGGCTCTCCGAAGGCAAATAAAAATGCTTCTGTGACAATTCACTCCTAAGATTTCAGGCGCATCTTTTTCTTAAGAGACTCCAGTGGGCTGAGGGCCGTCTGGGGATCCACAACTCTGGATTCATTACTCTCTCCCGTCGCAAACTGCGTCTGCTGAGGGCAAGGAGCTTCACCTGCCCGTCCCGCTCCGCGGCGCGGGTAGCTCCCAGAGCCGTTGGCGGTCTGCCCCGGGAGCCCGCGGGGCACTGGAATTCCTGCCCCGACCCCGCGGCTTGGGTCTGATCCCAACCCCGCATCCTGACTGGGGGCAGAGGCCCGTCGCTTCTGCCAGCGGGCAGCTTTCCCTCTGTCACTACAGTAATAATCCTCAAGCGGCGAAATAATGGCTGACGGATACCCGGCCCCTCTCACCTCTATTTGCTCTGGAAGCGGGAGCACCCGCACTCAAGCCCGGCCGTGACCGCAGCAGCAAGCTGCTGTCTCCTCGGTGAGCGTGCCGGGTGACTCAGGAAGATAGGAACACAGCGTGCAGGTGTAGAGTGTGTGTAAATACCAACTGATGAGCTAACCCTCTTATTGACCTTTAACTACTTGGTAACTGATGCTCTCCCATAATAAATATCTCCCGCAATTAATAGTCAATTGGTACTTAATTAATGAAGCAATAACAGTGGAACAGAACATTGTCACAGGATAATGGTCTCCCGCAGCCATTACACTGTTGCTGTCCCGGTAAATCAAAATTAAGTGCGGCATGATGCCTGTTTGGAGCGGGGAAAGCGGAGCCCTCTCGCGCTGGCTGTCTCCCTGCCGCTGGCCCCGGCCCATCGCTGCCGCAGGGCGCTCTGAGCGCTCGCTACCACGGGCAAGGGGACGGGGCAGCTCTGGGGCGAAGCAGGCAGGTTGTTGCAGTGAAGGTTAAGAGTTCAGAGCAAATGGAAGCTTGAAAGAACCTTCCCCCAAGGGCTGCGGTAGCCACTTGGTACGGCTGCCGCTCCAAGGGGGACGGATGCTGGGAGGCATTGCTGTTAGCTACCTGGGGAGCAAAAGCTCAGCTCAGGCTAAGCCGAGTTCAATAGTGTGCACAGCACGGATCCTGTCTCCTCCTCCGTTCTCTCCTTCCTCGCGCTGACCTCCTGCTCCAGCTGGCCAGAACGACGTGTGCTTCTCCGGCAAGTGGGGCTTTCAGAGTGGTGCAAGAGCCTTTTCCTCCGGGGACAGGGCTTTCTGGGAAGCGAGCATGAGCTAGCTGTGCTGTAAAACATCCCTTCGCTCGGTGCTGTGTCCTGTCCTTTCCCGAAGCGCAGGCCGTTGCATTAGAGGTGACTCAAAGCATGCGAACACCGGCTTTCTTTTCAGGTTTGGTTTTTTTTTTAAGTCCCATTTTTCTGTCTTGTCAGGTCTATTGAAGCATTTAATGAGGTGAGATAGTACCAATAAATTCAACACCGCACAATAATTCTGACGTGGGCCACATCCTAATAAACTTCCATCCTTGGGACAGGAGGGCGATCCAGCCCGTGCTAGATTGCGTCAGGTGTGACGGCTTTGCTCAGGTATTCCCGAGGTGGAACAAGGACTTAGAAGGTGCTGCCGCAAACCTGAGGGTGTTCACCGAGATGGGCTGGAGTGGGTTTCCTGAGGGCAAAGCTGGTGGTTGTTCGTTGGCAGCGGAGGCAGAGAAGACAGGACTCATTTCTGCCTTTTTCCACCCCACTTTGTCCCATACCCCTCATGTTGCTGCCGTCTTGGAGGGTTCGGAGCTGCACGGAGGTCTCCGAGGATGTGTCAGCTTGAGCTAATTTCTCCGTGGGGACCCGTAGGAGCCATGTCCTCTTTGCTGAGGAGCAGCGACTTAGTGCAGGCAGGCTCAGAGCATAGGCTGGTGCTTCGGAGCACCCGGCTCCTTTAGATGCTGGACTTGCGCCAAAGCTCGGTGGCTTGCGGGTGCCCTTCCCTCCACGCCTGCACCCTGCGCTGGAAGGCAATGTGGGTGCACAACTCTCCGCTGGCTGTGAGTGACCCCAGGGTGGATGGCTTCGGTCGCCGAGCCCTGGGATGGAGCCAGGGATCCCTGAGCAGCCAGCTCGGACACCGTGGTCCTGATGGTTCTGCTGCATCCAGCCTCTGATGAAATACTGGGAGACTTTTGCGCTGTGTTGCAGAGTGTAGAGAGATCTGTAGCTTGGCTGTTCCGAATGTCTCCTGAATGAGTAATTTGACAGATTTCTCCCCCCCCCCCTTGTAAATCTGTTTGCAAGCAGCTTGCTTTCTCAGAGGAGGACTTGGAACCAGCAGCTGGCTCTTGCATCCCGTTTACCGAAGCGTCCCTTCCTGTGACTGGCTTTGGCAATGCCTTTTGATCTGAATGGGGTTTTTGGGTGGAGAGAACAGGGAAAGCTGACTCTAAAGCCGTTTCATACAGGGCCTTCTGCAAGTTTAAGGCTTATTCTGGCATTTGGCGTGCGCGCTTGTGGCTGAAGCAAAGTTATGTTGAAGTTAGAAATAATTGTCTCTCACTTTGTCTCAGGATTTTAATTGCATCCGTAGTCTGATATCGCCCATTCAGCAGGGGCAAGAGCTGAAGTATTAGCTAAATTATCGATCTTTACGCAGGTCCTATACATTATAGTAGAGTACAGCAGGAAATTAGAGCGAGTCTGTGATTCTCCTGCTTTTTTCCTAAGGCTGTGGAAGACGTGAGCTAAACGTTGTCCAGCACCGACACTGTCTGCGCTGGGGGAGAGGCAAGAACAGCGTCCACGCTGTCCTTCGGCGGTATCTGGGCACGCCAGTGGGCCCTGTTTACGTGGACGCCATACGAATTCACTCCGTGTTCTCCGTTTATAGCTTTCCAGTGCCGGCCCGTACAAAAACCCATCATACTCTGTAACTGGCCAGATGCAGATGTAATTATCCCAAAAGGGGAGGGAGCGGAGAGAGGCAAGCACATCGAAATTTCATCATCCAGCCTTGTGGAAACGCGTGTGATTGGGAGCCCCAGAGCCCTTGCCTTGTGGAGCGCGGCTCGGCTTCAGAAGCGCGGCATCCTTAAGCACCCTTTTGTGGAGCTGCTTGTTTCCCCTGCTCTCTGCGCTGTGCTGAGGGACATACTGCGAGTCGTTTATTACAGCTTTCTGCTCAGTTCTGCTGCAGTACAGCAGAAAGAATGCAATCATGCCTCAGCTCCATATGGTCTCGGAGGCTGAGAAGCAGAACAACCTTTTGCTTTGTTTGTGTTCTCGCCGCCGGCGCTGGGGAATGCTGCGGGGCTCGCCAGCTCTGCCGCCCTTCGCCGTGCCCGCTCCCCAAAGCGCCAAGGCGCGGCTCTGGCATCCCTGTCCTCAGGCACTGGTGTGGCTGGAGAGGGAATACGGTGCTTGGAAAACAGCCGCTGTTTAGCTAAATATTTGTGTGTGGGGGCTCCCTATTGCAGAGCGCTGAGGCGATGCTGCAGCCTCTCTAGCTCAGCGGGTCAGAGCGTCCCACCTGAGGATGCCTGCCAGCTCAAAACGCACGAGTGCCTTCTCTCACACAGCGGAAAATAACCTGGTGCTGCCCGTTGGCTTTAATGGCTGTGGCCTTTGGCGCTGCGCTTGCCCTGCGATCTCATCTGGGACTGTGGGAAACTAAGGGCTGTCGCCTGGCTTCGGGAGCCGTGGGTGCGATGGGACCTCAGAAAGGAGCAGCGAGGCGACGGCTGCTGAGGGTGGCCGTGCCGGCTCGTGACTGAATTCGGCGCGAGGGCGGACCACAGAAATTACATGCAGGGTGTTGGGTGCGGGCTTCATCCGGAGCATCCGGGCGTGCGTGCGATGCTTGGGTTTATTATCGGAGCGAGCTGCTCCAAACAAGTCCAGGGATAACTCGCTGCTCAGACCAGGGAATCTGTGTTCCAGCTAAATAAGGAATTCATCAGCTCTTTGAACAAAGGCTTGAAAGGTGCGAGTCCTGTCAGGTAAGAAGTGATTCAGTACACAAAAATGCCTGAACTGCTGGGTTTGCTTGGCTGTACAGGTCGTGAACCCTGCTAAATTCTTCCAGCCTCCGGTTCTGGAGCTCCATGAAACAAACCTGGGGGAGAAGGAAAACATTCCCGGTGCCCCCGTGCCTCCGCAGAGCTGCAGCAGCAAATGTTTCCAATTACTACGTGGAGTTTGCATGCACCGGGTTATTCCACCCAGCGCCGGAGGGGCTGAATTTCCTCACTACTGTCGATGGAGTCTGTCAGCCAAAAGCTACACTCCTGAAAAAACATAAAATCCAGCTTTGTCTTTCATCAGAAAATAAACTCTGTCCCGCAGAAAAGGCAAGCAGAGGGAAAAAGCGAGCAGCGTGGGGAGGGGGGAGCGGAGCAGACCCCATCCGTGGGGCCGGGATGTGGGGCAGGGATGCTCAGGGGACAACCGCTCTGCGGGGGGACGGGTGCAGGCAGCCGTTCCATGCGTATAAAACAGCTTGTCCGACTTGCTGCCTTTGAGTGAAAAATGGGACAGAATGGTTCCAGTGGTTTCTTAAACCCACCGAAACCCAAGTCCGCACGCAGTGCTTTCCTCGAGGGGATAAAGCGGTGAAGGGCGCGTGGGAGGTGTCTGTCACGGCATTTCATACGCTGCTGCTGGGCACGGGCAGCATTCGGAGAGATCTTGAGGAAAGGCGTGGGGGAACAGCTTGGAATATCAGGAAGGCTTTTGTGCAAAGGTGGAAAGCAGCATGTGAAAGTGGAGCTGTGCAGAGGGACAAGGCCAAGCAGCCCAGCTGCAGCAGCGTTGCCGTGCACGCGCAAAAGCAGTGAGCTTTGCCTGGGACACGCCAGAGGTGGGAGAGTCTGTCCAAGCGTGCGCGCAGAGCAGCCCAGCCCGTGCGATGCCGCTTGTCTGAACTCTCTGCAACCCACAGCTATAATTAGGCTGCACGCCGGGTATTTATAACCCTTCCTGACTGCTCCGATCCTGTTTAAAATGTCGAAGTGCAGAGTCCTCAGGGGGGAGCGGAGAAAGCGGGGTCGGAGAGGTGAAGCTCGCCCATCTAACCAGTGCGGTGCAGCGGGCGTCTCGTGCGTGCGGGGCTGACCTGGGCGAGCCGAGAGCCCCGGCTGCCCCGGGTGGGAGCAGCCGCCCGGCCTCAGTCTGCGATCGCTGCTCTGGCAAGCCAAAGCAGGCTTGGACCCAACACGTGCTTGAACGTGAGACCCGCAAGGGAAAGCTGGAACCACTTGCTTGCGGCTTAGGAAGCGTTTTGCCTGACTTTGTGAGGGTGTTCCTCAGCAGAACAGCAAAGTTCGGGATGTAAGCACTGAAGTTCCCTAAATCCGGGGCCTCTTGGTACCCAGGAAGAGTCTGATGCCTGGAAAACGTTTGTGGCGTTGGTGTCGTGGCAGTTTTCACCCTTCTGGAGGGGTTTGCGATTGATTTCCATTGCGCTTTCCAGCAAAGCGGGAGTTAGGAGGGTCTCTAGGAGAGCCTGCCTTTGGTCAGGGAGAGGAGAAACTGCTGACGGATGGAGAACGCAGGGTAAATGGTCCTCCCCGAGACGGAGAAGCTTTGGGAGGGTGTCAGACTGCCGACTCCATTTTCCCCGCTTTCTACTCAGCAGAGCGGGCTGTTGAGGGCTGGCTTAATAGGAGAAGGGAGTTGCTCGCAGCTTTAGGAGCCTGAAAAGAAAAAGCCCCACAAAACCTGCGGGATGCTCATGTGCCTCCGTGAACTGTTTCCTGTTTGGCAAACAGACAAAATGCACGGCGTGAATATTTGGTGTTTTACTGGAAAATGGGAAGGGGGGGGTGAACGATGGCAAAATGTGAATGATGGCAGAACGAATGCTGCCTGGCCGAGAAAACGGGCTTGCGCTGGGCAGAGGAGCGAAGCGGGACCGTGCGGGTCAGCAGCCCTCGCTCTGTGGGGCAGAGGGTCCCCGGGACGGGAGCTGCGTTGGGGGCCTGACCGCCCAGCGATGCTCCCGCGAGCGTGGCCGCGTCGGGGGGCTCGGGGCGTCAGCCCGCGCGGCGGCCGACCCGGCGTTCCGCGAGGCACGCTCCCTGCTGCGCTGCTGAACGCCCTGCGCGTGGATGAGTGTTTCTTTAAAGCCTGTCAGAGCAAGCGGCAGCAGCAGAGCTCCTTGGCTGCCTGACAACCCAAACGTGGTAGAAACGCCATATGTTTCTGGCTTTAACCTCCGCAGAGTGCCCCACTTTCTCCATGTTTTGCTTGATTTTTTTGTTTGTTTTTTTTTTAGATCAGACTTAGGCAGCTCTTCCCGTCGGCCCCGTGGCTGGTGGGGACGCGCTCCGCTCTGGTCTTCTGTTGCTGCAGCAAAGGAAGCGGCGGCTCAGCTCCTTTGCCTTCCCGCACGCTGCCAAGTAAATCCCGCAACTTTCTCGGGTGACGACATAAATTTGCAATGGCGTTCTACAAAAGCTCCCCAGCAAACCAGAGCTGCCTAGCATCCATAACAAGCTAATCAAAGGCTCTCTTTGCAGGGAGATCTGAGCCCTCCAGGTTTTGATTCGTAGCAGGTGAAGGCAGAATGTGCTGAAGCCTGATTGAAATGTGTGAGGTCAACAAAATAGAGCAGAGAGTGCACAATAATTGGGGAAGAAGCAGCAGCCTTGCTTTCTGCATGTGTTCCTGTGATCCCTCGACTTTAATCTCCCATTTCCAAAGGGAAGCCTGTCTTGCATACTTTATTATAGTGTTCATTTGCGCAGGAGGCCTCTTGTTATAGAAAAGGGGGAAAAGCCAAAACTAAAAGCATCACCGACTTTATTCCCCCCCTTTCTTGTGCAACCGAAAAGGGAGACATCTCGAAGGGCTGGGGGGAGAGGAGCAGTACCCAGCTGTCATTTTAAGGCATCTTGCCTCTCCCAGAATTTGAGCCTTTTTTCTTACTGAAGTGCTGGTATTTACTGCAGATCGGCAGATCTGAAGGTGAGGAAGGGGTTTCTGTGCTGTCTCGGAAGTTAAAAAATCTCGTGACGGATGAGGCATCAGGGCTGAAATAGCTGGGCTCCTTGGGGCAAAACATAGTTGCTAGCACAGATTCCTGTCTCGGCTTGGGAGAATTTAATTTTGGGGATCTCTGGCCTTTCTCAGAGATCTGGGAAAGAGGTAGGAAGAGTTTTAAGTACATGTTTTCCCCAAAGGCTTTGTTGGAAATGCTCTATTTCCTAACATCTGTGCAAATTAAAACCTTTTTCGAGTGTGCGTTTGGGGGGTTTCCCTTCTCTTCTGCATTCTGTCTCTGAAAGGGGAATAGAGAAAAAAAACAACCAGGGAAGGGGGAAGAAATCTGTCCCCTTTTCCCTCCTTCCCATCTGTTGTTTAATCACCAGCTGTTTGTCCTTAAGCTTGGATTACAACCTCTCCATCCGCCTGTCAGTACACCGCCCCGTGCAGCGGGGCCTTTGCATCTCGCACGCCGCATTATGCATGCGCCGCCGGTGGAAAGAGCCACGGCAATGAAAATCCAGGGGAGATTTCGAGCCCGTCGCTGTCTCTCCTGCAGAAACGTTGATTTCTTCTCTCTGCGTGCTCCTGCTCGAGAGGTCTCTGCTGGAAATGCCTCTGCGGTGGGGCATGGGTCCATGCCTCTCGCCCCAGGATGCCAGCGTTCGGGCTGACCGTCTTCCCTACTCGCAGGAAGAGCGATAAGCCATCGGCCCTTACGCACGTGCAGTAAACACCGGCTGCTGTGGCAGTGTGTTCCATACTCCGTGCCAGGGAGCGGGTAAATAAGGCTGAGTTTCATGCCCATGGCCGGGAAGCTGTGCCCGGCCGGGAGCCTGCGAGCCGGCGTGGATAGCAGGAGCCGGAGCGGCGTCCCCTCGCCTGCCGGCCCGGGGCTGGGCTGCGGGAGCTGAGAGGGGCTTTGTGCCGCACAGCTGCTCCCCGCGCGCCTGCCCAGATGGGCCTGTGCCTGACGGGAGGGAGCGTGACAAGCAGAGGAGCTAATGGTGCTTGGTGGAGCAAGTAGCCAAGAGTGACGCCGGGTTTTTAGGACGGGTGCCAGCTCTGCCTCCATCTAGAAAAGCTGTAGGAGAAGTCAGCATAAAACCTAGGGATTGCTTAACAAGCTCTTTAGTGCTACTGAATGTGCTGAGCTCATCCAGGGGAGCCGTGGGTGCCAAGTCGTTCTTACTGACGGACTTAATGCCGTAGGACAGGGAGCCGTCAGCCCGCTCCCTCTGCTTCCCATCTTCCTCTGGGGAAAGGCTCACCGGCCCCACGGCCAGCCCTGCGCTGGCAGAGCGGCTGCCTTAGAGAGGGGAAGAGGCATCGCTCTGCTCCCCGTCGCCCTTCCTTTCCTCGGATGCTTGCTGCTGAAGCACTTCCAGACCCGCTCCGAGCGCGGGCGTGCAACCGCTCCGTCCTTGGCATCGCCCGCACGTGCCCCGCTGTGCCGGGTCTGTAGTTCGGACCCTGGCCGGTGGCAGCAGCAGCGACACGGAGGATCCAGCTGCACCGCGGTTGCCTGAAGACACAGCTACTGCAGCCTAATGATCGCTAGATCGGATCGCTGCCTTGCTTGCTGCGGCCACCAGCCCGATTAAGAAACGTCCCCCACCAGATGAGAGCTCCCTGCGTAACCCGCAGGGAGAGCCTCTGTGCTCCCCAACAAAGGAGGGGGAGGTTTAAAGCAGCGACGGCTCCCTGTGCGGGCAGCGAAGCGCCGAGCAGCCCCACTACATCTTTATTAATGATACCGCTATCAAACGTGAGCTATTCTTAGACACCTGTGTCAATCGGGGAGGACGAGAAAAAAGCAGAAATCCTGGGCTGCCAAACACCGCATCCAAAACATTGTTATAGATTAGTCCGACTGCTTTTTTTTCAGAGCAGGGAAGGTTCAAAGGCAAGGAGGGCATGGTGAGCGGCCTGGTTCAGAGAGCTGGGAAGCGATTGATTTAGCTTCCAGTTCGTACTCGTACTAAAAAATCGAGGCGGGAGATGGGGCGAAGGTTTTTGGGACACCACTCGCAGCGGAGGTGTGTGGGGGTTTCTTGCCGGTACAGGTGATGCAGCTGCTGGAGACAGGATGGACGTTGCTCCTGTGTCCTCTATGGGACAGCTGGGCGGGTGTTGAGCGTGGTGTTTGATACCTTCAGGCGTGGCAGGGGGAGGAGAGGAGGAACGGGCTCCCCTGGTTTGACTCAAACCAGAACGGAGTGTTTAGAGGTGGGGTCCAGGGTTGGTTTTGCTGGACCGAACGCTGGCAAGCTTGGCGTGTGGCTTCAGACAGGACGGGCTCCGATACAGCCCCGTCCAGCTCGGATGCTGAAGTGAATCTCTGGAAGAGGGGAAAATACTGCGTTGTTGTCTGAGGCATGCCTACAGCTTGTGCTGTGACCGCAGGGTCGCCTGCCTCCCTGCACTTTGGGCCAAGTCTGTGAAGCGTGGGTTTAAGATAGGGGCTTTTCATCTCGGATTTCCTGGGAAACCCAACAATGCAAAAGTAAGGAGCTGTCTGGAGTCGGGAAGGCTGCGCGTTTGTGGGTTAATGCGTCACCAGCAAATCCAAGCTTCATTAGACGAGGACTAATCATTTACAAGCTATACGTTTAGATGTGTGGCTTACAGTTCATTACTGCCCGCCTTGAGTATGCACATCAATTTCCCGACTCTGGGGGGGGGGTGGTTCAGTCTTCGTCCCCCCTTTACAGAAGCGGCTGGCGATGCAGCGCCTGTTGAAGGCAAGAGTTGCATGGGCTCCCTACCTCGTCTGGTAACCAGCAGTGTCAATCTCCGTTGGGAAAGACAAATCATACTGCAGTGCCACTGCAAGTGTGGCAAGTCTCGAGATGCTTGAGCTTTTAAAAGCTTCTGTCCTTTGGCTTCTGCATACGTGAGAAGGGCATAAATGAGTAGAAACCTCAGCCTTTGACTGGAGCAGGGCATTCGGGTCTGCCCCAGGAGAAGCCTAAAGCCTTAAACTCCACTTATAATAACTTACTGTGGACACTTGCATGCCAAACTCGTGCCTTGAAGGTGCAACGTTTGCTCGTGACTCCTAAAGCTTTGGGTTTCAGTATAGGAGAACGGGTCTATTTGCCTTGGCGGTCCTGCGCGCGGCGGCCGTTGCATTTCAGGGCCGCAGGCTCAGCCCAGCTGCCGTCGGCGCCGCATGCCGCACAGTGCATGCACCGCTTTACCGAGGGCAGCCGGTGCCCAGCTGGACGGTCTCACCTGGGGGGGCTCTGCCCCCCGGACCCCCTGCCTTGCAGCGTTCTCCTCCGTCCGTCCCCGCTCCTCTCCCCTGCCTCTGAGCTCAGTCCCTGGGTTCGCCTCTAAATTTCCCCTTCGAAGCGGCTATTGATTTTCCTGACTAATGCACCGGGCTACATTGTGCGCCACACACCAAACAAAACAAAGAGAACTCAATCAGCCACTTCAACAACAACAACAAAAAATCCAACCAAACCCACCGGCTTCCCATTATAGGCTGGGCAGATCATGCAGTTGTAACTTGAAAGGGTTCCCATTGACCCACAGCACTCAGTTCAAATGAAGGCAGCAGTGCAAACACAGGCTGGAGATGCAGGCTCAGGAGAGCTCTTTCCTTACATAAAAAAGAACATTTTTACTTTTTTCTTTCGTGTTACCTGCAAATGAGAACGAAATGCTGCTCTCCTCTGCTTTGTGTAGCGTTATTCCAAGCGTACCAACTCTCAGCTCCCTTTTCCCTTAGCTAATAAGTAATCATGAGGAGGTTTGCGGACTTGTTTATTATATTTGGCCCAGAAAATGCTTTTTTTCTCTCTTCCTCCCCCTGCCTCTTTCAGTAAAATGCTTTCTGAGATTTATTTGTAAGCCTGTAAATACAGAGTAAATAGCTTTAATTTAATTTACTGGGCTACTGTACGAAACTGTATCTGCAAGCAGGAATTCCATCAGCCTCTGCTGAGTGGAGAAGTGTCTGTGGATGCTGGATGGCCACATCTTTCCCATTTTTTTTTTTCCCTTCCCCCCCCCTCCCCTTCCTAAGGAAGAAACCGTTTCCTTGCTTTCTGCTGCCGCCTTCTAGAGACTCCAGGAGCTTTGCTCGCAGGACTCTCCGAGCGCGGGTCAGATGCTTGGTGCCGAACGTGACAAATTACCGCTTTGACCCTGAGAAATGGCAGGTAGCGAGCTGGTCCTTCGTGAGGGCTGTACCGCTGTCGGCCTGGCTTGCTTGGAGATGACGGAGCCGGAGGGGACACCTCCATGCCTTTTGCCAGCCGGTGCTCCCGAAGAGGCTATTCCATCTTTTCTCACGACTCTTGGAGGCTTCCTGCTTTCTGGAAAATACTTGGCAGGCAGGGCTTGATGCCTGACTATCTCTATAAGCGGTCTCTGCAGAGATGTGACTGAGGTGCAGAGTTTTATGAATGGGGAATATCGGTGCCATATGGGAAGCGGCGCTGAGCCTAAAATCGTCGTGAGAAAAAAGGGAGAGGATGCGAGCTGACGTTCGGTGGCGGCTGGAATGAATGAGGTTCCCGCGTTGCTCTGAGTCTGGATGGGTGCCTGGGTGCTTGCGGGGCCTGGCGGTAAGGGAGGGCTCTTTCAGACCAAAGCTTAGGATCGCTGCCACGTAACAGAACTGCTCCCCGCACCTGCCTAAAGGTTGGGGTTTGTACAAGGACGAGGGCAGTACCAAAACTCAGGTGAGCAGCGTCCCTCCCCAGCACTCGAGTCTGCGGCGGGCGCTTGGCTCGCTTCCGTAGCCCGTCGCCCTGGGCTGCAGCAGCCACGTGCATCCTCCTCTGCTCATCTCGAGGATCGTAATGGGGAACTGCAACCAGGGCATATCACTTCTTGACCCGCGTTCCCGGCACCAGCGGAGGCGATAGCCGGTCACAGGGATTCCCACGCGACCTGAACAGCCGCCCGTCCCGTACGTAGGAGCAGCAGTAGCACAATCCCAGCTGCTTTTAGAAAGACAGGGCTAATGATGAAATGAGACGGCTGCGCCGCTTTCTCTCCTGATTTCCAGCGCTGTCCTGTCCACCTCCCCTCCCTTCCGGCCCTGGGGAGAAGCTGCTCACCCCCCTAAGGTCGGAGCACTCCTCCGTGGCCAGGAGCCCGGAGCGGAACGGGTGGGAACGCAGGCGAAGCTGGCAGCCTTGGCACGTTAGCCAAGATAACTCCTGGAGAAATGAGTCACCGACGCAGGCGGCTTGCTATACGCCCCGTTTCACCCCCGCGAGGGGGGCTGGCACTCTCCCGGCTAATCCAGTGCTGCTCGTGCCCCCCGGCTCATGCGCAGGACTGGAGCGCTGCTCCGGGCTGGCTCGTCTGCTGGCCCCGAGCCGAGGGGGTGGCTGGGCTGCGTGCCGGCATGCCTGTGGTTTTACGCTTCCGGTTACGAGATTTGTCAACTGAGATTCCTTATTTTGCATCCGTTTATGAGGCCGTTACCCCCCACACCTCTTTTATTTTGCTAGCTGCCTCGGTGAAGGCTAACAGCTTATTTAGGCGGGGCTGGTGCCCGGAGGTAGATTTTGCAAACAAATAACTTCCATCCGACGTCACGGTGTGCGAGAAACGGTGAAAATCCTAGGCGATGCTCGCTGAGGTGACAGCGGACAATAGGAGTTTTGTCCTCGTTACTTTTCCCAGCACAAAGGCTTCGGGCTCTGCCCAGCCCTCGCCGCCGGCCAGCGGGAAGAGGCTTCGGCGCCGCCTCGCTACTGTGCAGCCAGCCGCTGCTGTCGGGGGCTTTGAGGAGCGCAGACCCCCTTCCCCTACCCCTCCTCTCCCCGGCGAGCTGTGCTGCTGCTGGGACGTGCCAGCCTTGTTTGTGCACCCACGGGAGGGTCGTCGGCCCCCGGGTGCGCAAGCAGTTAGCGCGAGGATGAACCCACGTCTGGTTTTGGGGTGGGAGGGAGGAGGGAAGGGACGAGGGCTGTCTTGCCTGTCGCTGCTTAGCATGGATACAAGAGTTACAGCGAGCGTTGTTCTCTTCTGTGGTCATAGCAACTTCTAAATTAATTTTGCTTACTTTTAATCTGAAGTATTTGCAGTTCCCACGTGAGTTGTCCTCTCCAGCGCTGATCTCAATTGCCTTGTTATGATCGGAGTGTGTGCGGTGGCAGGGGAAGAGGAGGAGTAAATCCTACCGCTGCTGAGAACGGGCTGGGATTTACGACGGGAGCGTGGCGGCTGATCCTCCCGGGCTCCACGGGGAGGGGGGCTGAGGGGGACACCCCTATTTAATACAGCTTGTCTCTGGGGCAGTCCCTCCGACCACGCGTCTGCCCACCTGTGACCCCTTACCCGATGGAAGACCGAGTTATTCTACAACTCCAGTCTCCCTTATTCAAGCCTTGGGACACGGAGCTCACCGGGGACGGAGGAAGCCCTTCTCCATCCCCTCCCGCTCCCAGCTCCCAAGCTGCAGTGCCCGAATGCCTTGGGGGCAGCTGCTGCAAGTCCGTGGAGAAGAACCGCCGGTCTCCCTGAGAGCAGAAACGGATGACACGCGTCTCCTGCTGGGGTGCAAGCGGGCGACCATTTTTCCTAATTAGTCGTGATGTCTTGCCCATCACAGGAATAAATAGCAAGCTTTCCCTAAGGATGTGAGATGAGAAGCGCTATTTATCGTTGCTCTCAGAGGAAGCTGACAGCATGACAGGTGAAATATCAGGAATAATTAAGAAAAATAAGGGCTTATGTACTTTATTGCACCAACAGCAGGGACGCGTTGCCAGCGACTCGTGTAGGCCCCCGCCCTGACATCAGCTGTAAACGCTGCATTTCCTGCGCCGCACTCCGGTGCCTGTGCGGTGCCTCTCGCCCGGGGCCCTGGGCGACTGCCGACCGTCCCAGCAGGCACCCAGTGCTGCTCGTCGCTCCCGGGTTTAGCGGCTTAGATGGACCAAAGGCGCCTGCTCGGTGGCGGGGTGCGACCCACCGTCGGAGGTCCTGGCTCTGAGATACAAACGCGTTGGGTAGCAAACGTGTGCTTAGGAAATACTGTTTTCCAGCGAGCGGACTTTTTGTCCAGGAGAGAGGAAGGAAAAAACCCAGATACTTGTGTATGACTTGGGGATCTTGGACTTCTGGGACTTTGGGAAGGTGGCTGGGAGGCAGATCCCCCCGAGATGTGTTGCCGGAAGGGGCTACGGCTGGGCTCACCGCCCGGCTCCTGCCTGGTGGCCCAAGCTCTTGGCTATGTTAGGGAGATCATCCCCCACCTTTGACCCAGACCTTGTTGTGCTGGCCCCGCTGGAATCGATGATGGATGACGCGCCGGGGAGGGGGGGCAGCTCCGGTGACCTGGTTTTCCATGGCAGCGTTCGCCTTGCCCCCGGGGTGCTCCTGGGCTGATGCTGGGCTCCGTAGCCTCCTTGGGAATGAAGTTAAAGCTGCGTCCCGCCCGCGTCGGGAGATGTGTTTGCTTATGAGGCAGGACAGCTGGGGAGCTCGGGAACTGTATCTGCTCAAACAATGTGAAAATGTGATTACAGCGAGTGTCACTGGGCATCACTTAACTCTTCCTCTGCGGCCCCAGCCTCGCCTGACAGGCATAATAGATCTCCTGGATATATCTTGCGCTGAAATAAAATGCCTAGTCAAAAGCGCTTAAAATCCCTCAAGTTTCGAGTTTGCTAATCGCGCCTCCCCTTGGCTGGCTCCGCGTGCTTTCGGGGCCGGCCAGCCTACGTTAAGCCTGGCAAAGGCTGTGCAGCGGAGTTCCCGGACGTCGTCAGTAAATGTGGCTTTTCTTGGGAGAAAAGCAATTGTAGGTCGCGGTCCTCGTCTCGTCCCCTTGGACCGTGTGCTCTGCGCGCTCGTTGGCACTTTTTAGGAGGCTTGTGAAAGGGACCCTTTGTCCGGGGGAGGAGGACGCCAGCAGCAAACAGCTCCTGCACCGGGAAATGCTGCTCTTGGGGCACTTATATTTAGCTCGCTTGCAGCACTGTCCCTTCAACTGGTACTCGCGCTTTTGTTCCTTTCAACCACCAGCGCCGAGGGTCTGAAAGAAGGATACCGGCGAGGAATAGGCAGCTTCTCCTTGCGGAGCTGAGGGTATTTTTAACACAATGCCCGAGAAAAAGGAATTTGTTTCCTCCAACCTTCAGTCAGAATCAGTGCTGAGAAGGATCTCTGAAGGAAAGCAAAGCAAAGCCCGGGCGCTTCCACTGCTGCACGCAGTGGAAGTGAAGTCACGTACAGAAGCTGAAGAGGTGCGTTGGAAAACAGAGGCAGAAGTTCATCCTTGCTCAGTGCCCTGCAGTGACTCGCTCTTGAAGGCAAGGTGCTGCGAGGCAGGCAGGCAAGCCACACGCGTTGATTTAAAATACGCAGGGTGGCCCGGATTCCAGCCCAGCAAAAGGAGGGGATGCTGGCTGAGTCGCAGTGAGAGCCGGGTCCCTGCCAAAATTAGGACCGGTTTTTGTTCCCTTGAATATTTATAGAGCGCGGCACTGCCTTGCGCTACAGCCTGCGTCCCCTGAGGCTTTGGAACAGGCTCTGCATCTTCTGCGAGATGCTGCTTCAGAGCCTGACCTTGAGGATTTCTCGCCTCCCCTCTTTGGGGACCCAGCGGTCTGGCCTCTGCGCCACGTACCCCGCGAATGCCTTGGGGTGCTAGGCGGGCAGGGGGGTGACAGCCAGCGGTGGCCACCGCTCAGCCCGGAGGCGTCCAGCCACAGGCGAGGACCAAGGGTTTGCAAGGTGTGTGGCGTGCTTACGCCGTGTAAAGGGCAGCAGTGGGGATCCAGGAACCGCCTTCCCGCTGGAGCGTTCCCAGCTCCGGGGGTGCTGGCTTTGCTCCTCCACTCCCGGAGATGGTCCTGCGTGAGCAGCTCCCGGAGCGTCTCGGGGGGAAGCATCGCTCGCCAGCTCTTCTTCACCGCTGCTGTGCCCACTGCTGCGTACGTTCTCACAACTTGCCCGCCCTGCTGAGCAAAAGCTTCTTCCTCCCCCTTTGCTACCTTTTAAAGTGTTTGCTTTCTTTATCGGTAGCTGGTTGGTATCAAGCCCGACAAGTCTTGGGTTTAACTGCGTGATTCCTCAATTCTCCAAGCAAATAAGCCCAGATAAGACCCAGACCTTTGAAGCCAATTGTAATTTAATACAGCTTAAATTGTAAACATCGAACGGTTGCAAAGGAAGTATGATCAAAGCCATTGATTTTTTTGTAGTGACACAGTGTCTTTTTGAATAATTCCCAATAACGAGAAAATCTGAGAAAATTGAAACCTGTTTGCAGCTATTATAAGCCTAAATGGTCAAATAAGTAATTAGCAAGCTACTCATTTAAGCTCTGCATATGAAAAAGCAAGAAGATGCTTGCTTTTGAGTAAAAATGCTAGACTAAGCGTCTTTTTAGAGTAAAATGGAAAAAAAAAGAACAATGCCACTCTGGGCAAAGTGGAAGATGGATTTCTGCCACTGGAAGAGCAGGGTGCTTACTGCGGAGAACAGCTTTTTCCAAACTGCGTCAATAGACGTTTTCCATGGCACGGTTTACATTTCTTTTCTGGTCTGTGGATTACTTTTGGAGCCCTAATGAGCTGGCCGGACGTAGCGTTTAGAGCCTGGAGAAGGGCTGAGGTGTTGCCGAGGGCAGTTATGCATCCGGTGTGTGTTTGGAGCGGTGAAAAGTTGTTTCTGCCAGCGAGAGCCTGACCTCGGCAGCACCGATGGCTTCCAGGTGTCCTGCCGTTAGATCCTGCCCCGAGATCCCCCCGTGCCGTGGGGCAGGGACGGCGGAGGTGTGACGTGGGGCTGCGCGACGCCTGAACCACGTCACAGGGCAGTGGTTACCTGAGCCTCTGGTCAGCAAAAGTCAGCACGAGGCTAGGGGTAAACGGGGCTCTGGGAAGTATCTCTTGGTAACAAAAGCATCCTCGGAGTGCACATTTGGCCCTTTCTGTTGAGGAACGTGCTGGCGGTTGAATGGGTTTAATACGGGCTGCCTGCGATGCCGTAACAGAGGGTACTTTTAAAGCCCCATTAGTGTCGTGCTGACTCCCCCTTTGCATTTTGAAAGGGTAAGGTGCTCCGGTGAAGGGGTTTAAAGAAATAGAAGCAATTTGTTACCGCTTCCCTGCGAGTGCGCAGAGGGGAGATGCTCCTGCTCGTGCCAAGGTAAGCACGGCGCATCGTGCACCGTTCCTCCTCTTCCCTGCCCGTGCTGGAAGTGGCCCAGAGCTGCCGGCGTTGCTGCCAGCTGTACAAACACAGCATCTAACCCCGTGGAGCAAATCTCAGGCCCTGTCCTCTGAAACGCTTCCGCCAAAGGACGTTGGTTCTTATTGGCGCCCCGAGGTTCTGTTTGCCTGCCCTCGTGCCTAAGCAAGTCTTTATTTTCTTAGGGTCCCGCCTGGGCTGCCGGAGGGCAGACACTGCGCCCTGCACCCCTGCTTCCCTCCCGGCTGCTCTCCGTCCACCGCTGTTGCGTGCTGCACCGCGTCGCCGGCTCTTCCAGCACAGCAGCTCCTGCTCCGTGGTCTGGAGCGCTGATCCTACCCGTTGGGCTTCACTGGAAGAAAGCGGTTTCTCTTTTAATTTCTGTTGGGCCTAGGAGAACGGCTTCTGCTCCTAACCTGGAGACAGGGGGGCGTACGGTATCGGATGCCATGGGGCTTGCGTAATTCACGGTACGATGCTCTGTAACATTGCCGTCGTGGCGGACGCAGGAATTTAGTAGTGCACGTGAGAATTACATACTGGAGGGCAGTGAGTGAGGTTTCTGGTTTCCCCGGTACGCAAAATACCTGCCTGATTATGGGCCCTGCAAAGGCTTCCAGCCCTTCAAAGCTGCGTCTTTCCCAACAGGCGTGTTGAGTGGGATGCTTGCCTCCCCCCTGCAGAGACGCCCTGCTCTCAACATTCAGGTTTGTCTGGATTTTCACATGCAGCCGCGCTGGCTTTCGCCTGTCAGGATTTCAGCTGGGTCTCGTGGCTGCTGTTCAAAGTGCAAAAAAAGGGTGGCCAAAAAATCAGGATGCAGCAGATAACGCTGCCAGTCACATCAGGGCGATGCAGCGCCCGGGGCAGGAAGGCACCGCTTATTGTTAATGCCGGGACCAGGCTCAAAGTGGATGTCCTCAAAACACAGCCGCGCTCGTCCCCGGCCCTTCAGACAGAACTGAAAAGGCTTTCATGTTCTGCGGGGGCGGAGAGCACAATTTGTGATGACCTGGCTCCGGCTGGTATTTGAAAGGTCACTTTGAGTACGACGCTATCTGAGCCCATTGATTTTAAAAAAAAAAAAAGCCCTGGCGCTGTACGGAGAGGGAGAGCGGGGGAGAGGAAGCGAAAATAGCTCTGGCAACAGTCATTGTTTAAAACCAACAAAGAGGCACTGAAAGGCTCCCCGCTCGCCGCCGTCAATAGCCACGGCAAGGGCACCAGCTGGCACGGCGGCGGCTGGTCCGTGCCGGGCGAGGAGCCTCTGCTCGGCTCCCGCTGCCGCAGGGAAGCACAGGGCGGGTGGAGGGGGCGCGGAAGGGTACTCAGACCCATCAGGAGACCTGGGGCTGTCTGACGGGCTGGGGGCGACACCGTCCCTAAATGAAAAGGCATAGATGCATCGATGGATGCACTTGCACGCACCCATCTAATGCTGCGCATCCTGATCGTGGGGTGCTGCAAACCCGGCAGCAGCGGACCGCTCTGCGGGCAGGGTGGTCAAGGGGACCGAGTTGAGTTCCTGCAAACCGTAATGTAGTCTGCGAGGGGCCTGGCCCCCCAGCCATGGCGGCAGCGTTGCCTTGAAAGCATCCGAGGCCGGGAGAGAAACGATTTGCCCTAAAGAGCTCCGCCGACTGTCAGCTGGCCCGCGAGCATTAGTGAATAATAAGGAGCAAGAGCAGCATTAGCCCCGCATCCGTGCAGTCATCTGTCATGTAACAAGGGAAGTATTGGCACGTTGTCATGTTTCAAACACTGCTGATCAATGTTTTAGAAAAAAACAGGAATAAAACCTCGCCCCGCGTGCGCCTGGAACCCCTGCGCTGGCTGCGCGGCGGGACCCAGCAGCGGCCGAGGGCAAAGCGGAGGCAGCGCCTGCCTGCCCACCCTCCGGCTGAGCGGGGCGGCCGGCGAGGCGGGGACCTGCCGCCTGTCCCCGAGCCTTTGGAGCGCGTGGAACACGCGTGGCTGCCATTTTAAGAAGTCTAGCAGGGGAGCGAGGTGCGAGCTGTCAGCAGCTGCCCTGCGAAAGGGTTGGGCTGTCGCCTGGTGTTGCTTAAACCCCAGTAAGGCCCTTTCTGCTCTCCCCGCGGAGCGTCCCAGAGGGGGACCCCCTTTCCCCGTGGGCATCGTGGCTGGTGTTCAAAAGGGGGGTGGATAACGTTGCATCCAATAAATTGCTCTTCATCGGAGGTTAGTCTTTGCACGGGAGAGAAATGGGGCGAGTTGAGGGGAAAAGGTGTGGATGCCCCCGGGAAGGGGAAGTTTTGGTGACGGAGGCCCAGGCGCAGCGTGTTGCATTGCCTAATTTCCGTGGGGGGCTGGACAAACGGGTCCCTAGCTCAGTGCCCTGTCTGCAAAATGCAGACAGTATCGTCTTGGAAGTGCTCCGTGGTGGTGAAGGCACATGGAAGTCACAGGTTGCTCTGCCACTGCCGCCTTGGGATCGGTTTGAGCGCGGTGGGTGGGAGAAGCCCAGCGACTGCCACCTCCTTTGTTTGTATCTCCAGAATTAATTGCAGCGTTCGGAGGGGAAAGGGAAGACTCACACTTGTAACTAGGTCAGTCAGGAGGGGAAAACTGACTTCTGCCCTGCTCAGCGGCGCGAGGGGGCAGGCGGAGGCAGCGTCTCCTGGCCTGGGTACCGGGAGGGGGAATACTCCAAGAGCAGAGGTGGCTCTTCCAGCGGGCTCACGCTGACAGGCATTTTGGAAAATGGGATGGTCTTATTCACAGAATCACAGAACCAGTAAGGTTGGAAAAGACCTGCAAGATCATCAAGTCCAACCATCACCCCAACACCGCCGTGCCCACCAGCGCCCACTTACTGACCCGCTGGGGGGGAGAACAAAAGGATCTCCGCTGCTGAAGCGAGCGATGGGAGCCCCTTTGCTGCAGGCACCAGCCCAGACGGGTCCCCGTCAGCGGGACATGCCTGGGGAGGCAAAGCTCCACGCTGGCGGGAGGGGACTCGGCAAAATCACTTAATGGATTTATTCTTCCAGTTTCCCTCAGCTCTCCCAAGCTTTGGATATAAGCAAGGAGAGCAAGTGAAGGCGCGGATTATAAAAGTGATGGATCTACAGAAAAAGGAGAGGTTTGAAGGGTTGGAATTTACTGCAAAGCCTGGCCCAGAAATGACCCTCTTCCTCCTCCTCTGGATTTTTTCCGTCTCGTGCAGAAAAATGCAGCTGGTCAGCTTGACAAGTGGAAACCGTAGCTTTGTCATTAATGCGCAATGCTGAAACAATGATGTATGGCTGGTGATAGATCATGTTGGGTTTCCGGAGAGCAGGGAAGACGAAGGCATGAGACTAATTCATGATGCATGAACGCATTGATCTTCCTGGCTCTGAAAATACAATGTAATGAACCCCCGCTAACACATCATTTTTATGCCACTGCACCTCACTAATATCTAATGATTTCACCTTGCTCTGAGATAAAATATAATTGCATGGGAGTTCCAGCTTTGTTCTTTAATACTCGAGTAGAGTTAACGAATTATGTTTTGCTCTGTAGCTGTCGGCAAGTTGAGACAAGCTTACAAAAGCCCCGCAATTACTAGGCTAAGATGCATGTTTAAAACACTGTGTGTGTATATATACGTGTGTCTGTGCGTATTTATGTCTGCTGGGGCCGTGATGGCTCGACGCGTAGAGCTGATGCACATGCGCTCCTGGGACCCGAGGCGGGTGACGGAGGGCGCTGTCAGCGTGTTGAGGAGTGGGTGCCCAGGCGTGGGGATTTCTGGATCTCCCCCGTCCAGCCAGCGCTCAGGGAACGGCGGCAGCTTCGCGACAGAGACTGCCGGTAAATGCTGTCGTTTGCAGCACGCCGGCTGGTGATTTGAAAGCACAGCAATCCTTTTATTGTTTCCAAAGTCCACAACCCTTTTGAAGATCAAGCCGCCCCAGTTTGCCCTGCCAAAGCCCCAGCCGGGCCGTGCTTCTTCCCCAGCTGGGCAAAGCGTTTTGCCTAAGAAAATCCGTTTGGGGTCCTTTTGAGAACGCTCTCCTGAGTTCTTTGTACTTCACCCCGACGCAGGTGCGCATCGGGGTTTTTCCCTGCCTGTTATTTGTCCGTAAGCAAAGGCTGTCTCCCTTCCAAGCCCGTTCGAGTGCCCGCGGTTTGTAGATGTTTCTGACGATAAAGAAGGGTGCTTCTGGGGGGAAATGAGGGCAGGTGGCAAGGAGAGGACAGGTAACCCCTGCGAGTCTTGACAGAGTTGTGTGGTTCTGGTTTGCGGGGCTGGTAAAACTGGCGTGCGTCTCTGGGTGGGCGATATGGGTGCTTTTCACCGCTCCGGTCCCGGGCTGCCGAAACCCCGACAGCAGCACGACAGCCCGGGGCCGGCCGCGTCTCCCTCCAACCTACATCTTACCTGCAGTCACTGTCTCCTCTTGTTTTGTTTAGCGACGGGAAGCTCTGTCGGGGGCGAGCGGGTGGTAAACTCCTGCCTGCTTGTTGCGCGGCGCCTGCTGCAGCTGGGGTCCTGGCCCCTGACTGCGGCTTTCAAGCGCTATCGCGGTGCGAAAAATGAGCAGGAGCTAGCAAACGCGAGTTGAAGGTGAAGATGTTTGTGGATTCTTCAAAGGCAAGCCCTACTGTTACAAAAGAAGTCAATGAAAATCTAACCGCTCTTGACAGTGAAAGCTGAAGTAATGTTGTACCTAATTTGAAATTCCCTCTAGGCTAAGTAAGACTTTCCCTTTCATGTGCGATGTTTGTGTCCCTTCTGGGAGCCCTTTCCTCTGTACCATGCTTGGCTACATGCGGTGTTGACAGATGATTAAGACATGAAGTCTCTTAAATCAGAGGAACGGCCCGAGTCTTGCCTTGCGTGCTCAGGTGTTTACCCACAGCGTTTTAATCGTTTCGGCCTGACTTTGCAGTCCGGGACTTGCAGCCTCTTGCAGCTTGAGGTGTCCCTAGCAAAGGAGATGCTGAGGGGAATGACAAACCAGGGCTGTACGAGCAAGATACCAGAGGGAAAACAACCCTTTACTGGTAGCGGTGTATTTATAGTGGATGATCTTACTGGATTTGCTGGTGTCCCGAGAAGTTACCTTACAGGGTTGGCTTTGTGGAGAACCCTTGAGGAGCAGAAGCTTCTGCAGGACTCCGGTCCCTGTCCCCGCCAAGCAGACCTTGTAAGGTGACCCGGGGAAGCTGTGATTCCTGCTCTGGGAAGCGGTGCCTTTGCATCTTTTGGATCTTTCCAAAAACCAAGGTTAAACAGCGTGGCTGTGGTGGGCTGCTGCTCTGGAGCCTGGGCACCGGCGTCCATGGTGGGTTTTTGGGTACTTGGGCGTGGTGGACAACACCCGCGAGGCATCGTGTTGTGGGAAGACGGGGCTTTTGATGGCATCAAAAGGCCTTTTTTCCCCAGCAGCTTGTATCGAACAAACAAAAAACCCCAAACAACTAACTTGCCATGGTGCCTGCCTGGGGCGCGCTGGCGGCGGCGGAGCTTCCCCAGCCGCCTCCCAGCAGAGCCTGAAACCCCGACCTGCCCAGCCTGGGCGCTGGGGCGGCGGGGCGAACCGAAACCGGGCTCTGCCACGGGTCAGACAGCGTGAGCGTCGCGGGCGGACCGAGCGAGATGCACGTGGCGGCAGGGCTCCGTTAGTGCCGCAGCCGTCTCCTTACGGCAGGGCTGTGGTCTCCCCTGGCGCTTATTTTGATGGCTTGCTTGCCCCCCCTCCCCGTCATCTCCGTGTCTTGACTTTTCCAGGCACTTTTCTCCTATAAGAATATTAAACATATTTAAAAACCACTTAAATGCTAATGCGAAACCTGAAAAGAGGATGTCAAATGCGAGAGGCGCTCTGAAGACATGATGTCTCTGTAGAAGGGTTTGACCCTGATAATCTAATTTGCTTTACGTTTGAAATGATACTTCATTCTCTTATTATAAGGCTCTGTGTCATTGGCTCATAAAGATTACAGTTTCTTGTCTTCCAATTGTAATAAATCCAATTCAAGCACCCTCTCGATTTGAAATTTGTCACAACAACACGCAGAGGGCACAGTTCCTGAGTTTTATGGCGCGGGTGCATTAGAGACTCATCTGCGGGGAAGATGATGCAAGACTATAAAATGATTTGTCCCCCTCCTTTCTCAATTGGATCTGTGTTTAAAAATAAATAAATTTGAAAAATCTAAATTATAGCTTATTCCTCATTATCCAGCAGTAAAAAGGTTAGACCGGCAGGGGAGCCAGGCTGGCTAGATCTTCCGTGCTTTATCCTTACGCTAGGGAATAATCTGGTTTCTTGAAAACCCTCTGAAAATATTTCATCTTGCTTCAGCAGACTCGGGAGCTTAACCTTTCTGGTCGTACTCATAGGAGACGGTAGAAAACCGATCGGCGTCTTGTGCGTGGGTCGTATCAGGCACCGAATAGTACCATTTGAGCGACTGATGCACGCAGCCGCTTCCTGCCGACCCCCAAGCCCCTTGGCTAGGGCGGGTGTCTGAGAGGAGGGGCGGAAGCAAGCCGTGGGGTCAAAATGCGGTTTGATTTGCGCTGCGGTTGCGTGGAGGTGTTGCGGCAGCGGCGGCTGGTGGCTTTGGGTGCTGCGCGGAGCAGGGAGTGATTTTTCGGTCCGTCGCCACGGCGTGCGCTTTCCGCCTGGGTTCGGGTCGGCCCCGCTCGCTCTTCGCACAGAGCGGCAGCGGGGACAGGGCGGCGATGGCGGCGCGGCAACCATCGGTGGCATGGAAATGCTCTTTTTTTATTTCTTGGTGGACAGTCGTGAATAGCTACGTGCGAGAGACTGTGCTTGGAGGGAACTTTTATACTTTCAGTGCCTGTTGTTCCTTAGAGGTTTTTGGTGGTTTTTTTTTTTTTTTAAACAAAGGTTTTAGCCGAGCAAAAAAATCCCATCTGTGTGGCTTTTTTATTAAAAGATAAAAAGCAGGAGTTCGTAGGAGTTAGCATTAAGTCGCAGTCCGCAGCAATCTAAGGTATTCACTGGCTGGGGACTCTCTCTGTTTATTTCAAATACCCCTTTATCATTTTGTTGAAAGAGCGGTGTTCTCTGTAAAGCTCTGCCAATTGAAAAAAGAATCAGATAATGAAGACTGATGCTGCACTGATGACAGCCCTTCAGATCCTCAGTAGGACTTCTCCAAAATCAAAAGGCTTTTTTGTTTTATTGTCACACTTGTGGCTTAAAAATAATTAAATTTAATCTTTTAGCTTTCGCAACAAAAATGAAAATTTAAAAACAGGCCCCCCGCATGCAGGAAAGGGACGAAGCAAATGCAAATATCCAGTGGGTGCTGGAGAAAATTTTGTAAATTATAAATGAAAATACCATACCTGGGGTAGGTGCCGAGCATACGGGCTTTACAAAGAGTGCATTATTGCTCTCAGCAAGCGTGACTGGTCTTTGTGTGTCCCTGCAGCGTTTGTCCCGAGGGAATTGAAGTCAACGTGCTGTACGCTCGCTCGCATGCGTGTTGCTTGCATTTACGAATTTGGCACCTGTCTTTTTTTGAAGCATTGTGAAATGTGCCATCTTCTCAGTCCAAATCCAAAATGTCCCGACACAACCCCAGGCTGCACCGAAACCCGCGGGGTGCGCGCGCCGCAAGTTAAGCTTGCGCTGGCGTACCTGCCGAACTGGAGCTGCGGTTCCCCGGCCGCAGTACGGGCAGGCTCCCCGGCCGGTCGGCAAGCTGCCGCTGCTGCCGAGGAGCCGGGGATGCTGCGGCGAGACGTCGGCAGCTGCGTCTCCGTAGCCGGCGACTGGGAGTTCGGGGCAGCCCCTGCCTGAAGTGCCTCGGTGTCGGGGAGGGAAGGGCGCTGTGTTCAGCGCGGTACCAGCCACCTCGGCACGTCGGCGGATGCGTGCACCTCCGCTTTCCCACCTGCACGGCGGTAGCAGGCGCTCGCCTTCTCCAGGGCAGCTGGGGACGGAGGCGAGGTGCTGCGCGCTGGCCTTTCGGAAATGCGCACAGCTTCGTGGCGGAGCAATCTGCCCGAGGTCTCCGAGTTTTGCCGCAGTTCGCTCACTGGTGTGCCGGAGTCGGGGCGTGCGGTGCTGATGGGAAGCGCGTGGCCGCCCATTCCTGGGAGCACTCCCGGTGTACGCCAAGCGCGCCTTGTGCGGGCAGCTTGCTGCCCCACGCTTCGCGTGTCCCTGCGCGCGGCGAGGGCTGGATCAGTCTCAGCTTGGCTGCCGGCGCATCGCGCGTCAGCCCGAAATAGGTGATGAGAAAGGGGCTGCCGCGCCCAGGCGCCAGTACGAGGGGGTGCGGCCGCTGACCGCACGGAGCTCGCAGCCCTGATGGGGCTGGACGATGAAAGGTTCCCTCCTTCCTTGGCGGCGATGGCCAGCAGTAGTTCTGCGCGGCGCTTCGGCATCCGTTTACACCTGTTACAATTTTGAGCAAATTTGTTGTTCATCGCAGTGGAAGGCAGACGAATAAAATATATTGGGAGCTATTTGCACTGCAACTAAAGCCCTAAATTTATGGAGGGAAAGCGTGGCAAATGACAACTTTGTCACAGTACACGGAGGACTGGAAATGAGGCTTTGCCTTTTTACCTGATCTTCAAAGAGAGCGCGCGGGGTTCTCCGGGCTGGGGACAGGCAAGAGGAGATGCTCGGGGGCTGCGCGGGGGAGCCCAGCCGGCTGAGGGGAGCGCAACCCACCCGGGAAGCGCCGGAATGTCTTTCAGGCGAGCCGTTAAATCTGAAGTGCTATAACTTGATTATTCTTTCTCCGGATTCCCTTTGACAAACTCCTCCATTCTCAAAGAGTTACACAGGATTTAGCCCCATGCTGGCTTTAGTGTGAATTGTGTGGCTAAAACTGCACGCAGCTCTTTGAAAGTTTCGGAGCCAGCGCTTTCCCCGAGATCGACAACTGTTTTATTTCTCTTGACAGAGTATGCAGAACGAACAAACGCTGCCGTTCGCGGAGGAATCTTTTTGGTCTCAGTCTGTACAGCACCTTTAATCTGAGGCTCAAAGAGCTGCGTAAGGACGGCAAGTCCCGCAGCACCTGCGAAAGTTAAATGCGTTCTGCGTTATCCTCCTTTTCTAGAGTGGAAAGCTTGGGCTTCTTCAGGCAGGCTTTTTCCCTTCTTCAGTTCACGTAGGGAGGAGTAAGCGGCACAGCTAGAGGACTCGGTGGAAAGCCACTGTGGCTATCGAGTAATCTTGCTTCCCTTTGCCCGTCTTTGCGAGACTGGGAAAAGGTACCTGATGGTTGGGTTTGTAAACCCATCTGCAAACAGCTTCTGCTGTAACTTCTTCTGCGATGGATGCAATTAGCATCAGTTGCTTAAAATGAGCCGCGAGTCAGGTGGTGGCATACCCTCTAACGCCATTCCCGACAGCGGGACCAGCACCGGTTTGCCCCGGGACCGCTTCCGTCTCTGCCAGCTGCTGCTCATCCACGTTCCTACGGCTCTTTCACGCTACCGGGCACCGTTCAGGGCAGGTCAAAACGCGACGGCTGAAGGCTGTGCTATGGGAGGGTAGAGTACAACCAGAATTTATCAGTCTGCTCGCGCCTGTCTCTAAGCGTGCTGAAAACTGCGGGGCTTGGCTCTGGAAGTATATCACAGATTGGAGTTCTCGGTTTTAAGTTCATTTCTGCTCCTGATTTAAAAGCTGCATTAACAAACAATTGATTATCGGTTTTAAAATGCAAAAACACCATCTGGTCTTTGAGACGTGCTGAACTGCGGCTGGGGGGAGCAGGAATGACATGTCTGGAGGATCTCCGCAAGTGGCACCGGCGAGGCTCCTGGGTGGGAGAGGTTCCTGCCGCGCGTCGCCCCTGCGAAGGCGGACGGGGAAACTCGGTCTTTCATATGGCTGCCTCTAGACCCGCAGCTGGCAGCCTGCCTCTCGGTCCTCGCCTGGGGTGGCTTTGGATGCAGGCTGCTGTGGCGTTGCGGTGCCAGCAGCACGGGGACGAGAGCTTGGCCCCACCAGCGCTCCTCGATCCCAGGCTGCTCTCGTCTCCCTGATGCCAGGTGCTGGAGAGACGTCTGTAGGTAGTGGAAAAGCTGCGGGCCGTGGCCTGCCGTCAGCCTCGCCGCCGGAGTGGGCGCGGAGTGGTTTTCCGGCGTCCTGCATCTCGGGATGGCTTCCCTCGGGACGGGTCACAGCAAGTCTCAGAAGCGAGTGGCTGCTTGTCAGCGGGACGTGTCGCTTGGGGAGCAGCCTTGTCATGTAACACCCATGACCGTATCAGCCCTATTTGTGGGTCGGGTGAGCCCGTTTGGCCCCCCTCGTTCCCACTGCCATGCCCGTGTTAGCCACCGTCCCGGCTGCCCGGGACTGGATTTAACACAGCTTTCAATCACTGCCAGTGGGCTCGCGCTTCAGCATCGGAGCGGCTAAACACCCTGTGACAAATAATCTGAGGCTAAGCTTCCAGGACAGAGGAAGTCGTTTTGCTCTTGAAATTAAAGTTGATGCATAATGGAAGGCAACACGATGTTTCCAGCAGGAACGGAGCCAGTTCTAGTCCATCCCGAGCCCCTTTTTGTCTGCCGGAGGAGACGTGGGAGGTGAGGGCAGTCATTTCCTAGAGTTCAGGATTTGCAATTTGCATTCTGTAATCTCCCGGTCATTTAGCGGCAGATAATTTGTCATGGTTTGTTTTAGCTGTTGCGATACCGGTATTTATTATGCAAATTGTATTTCCTACTACTTATTGTTCTGCAGCCTATGAATACTGAAATTATTATAAACCTTTCTGGTTAATACGGGTTGTCTTTCAATTTGATGTTGGGGCCGCAGCGGGTCGTAAAGTACGATAGCGTACAAAAGGGTCTAAACCGCCTAATTAAAGGCGGACAAAGAGGCGGACGGGGCGGCGAAGGAGCTCCTCCGCAGAGCCGCTCCGGCCGCGCTGTCCCGCACCCGCGCTCGGGTGCTGCCGGGGGAAGGGAGCGGGGAAGAGGAATGCGGGGTTCGGCGGCCGGGGGCGCGGGGAAGGCTCCCCACCCCGCGCGGGGAGCGGGGCTGTGCCCGGTGTCCCGCTCGGGTGAGCGCCGGCTCCTCCCGCGCCGCGCCGGGGCAGGGTGCGGGGGGCAATGCGGGTGCGCCCCGGCGCCTCCCCTGCCCCTTCCCGGGCGGCCGGGGCCCCGTGCCCCCCCGGGGGAGCCGGGCCGGACCCCGCGTCAGCCCCGGCGCCGGCCGAGAGCCCGCAAGGAGGGGGTGCGCGTCGCCGGGGCTGCCGTTAAGGAGCCGCCGGCGGGGGGGCCCCGCCGAGCCGGGGAAGGCGCAACACCGCCTCCAGCGGCCTGGGGCCCGGGGGACGGACCCCGGGACGGGGAGGGTGCTGGGGGGGGGCAGGACCCCGGGAGGAGGAGGAGGATGATGCTGGGAGGGGGGGGAGGACCCCGGGAGTGGGATGCTGGGGGGAGGGAAGGACCCCGGGAAAGGGATGCTGGGGGGGCAGGAGCCTGGGAGGGGGATGCTGGGGGGGGGCAGGACCCCGGGAGGATGATGATGCTGGGGGGGGGGGGATGCTGGGGGGGGGGCAGGACCCCGGGAGGATGATGATGCTGGGGGGGGGGGGATGCTGGGGGGGGGCAGGACCCCGGGAGGATGATGATGCTGGGGGGGGATGCTGGGAGGGGGGGAAGGACCCCGGGAGGATGATGATGCTGGGGGGGGGGATGCTGGGGGGGGGGCAGGACCCCGGGAGGATGATGATGCTGGGGGGGGGGATGCTGGGGGGGGGGGCAGGACCCCGGGAGGATGATGATGCTGGGGGGGGGGGATGCTGGGGGGGGGCAGGACCCCGGGAGGATGATGATGCTGGGAGGGGGGGCAGGAGCCCGGGAGGAGGAGGAGGATGCTGGGGGGGGATGCTGGGAGGGGGGGAAGGACCCCGGGAGGTGGATGCTGGGGGGGTGGGGAAGGACCCTGGGAGGAGGAGGATGCTGGGGGGGGTGTGCTGGGAGGGGGTGAAGGACCCCGGGAGAGGGATGCTGGGGGGGGGGGCAGGAGCCCGGGAAAGGGATAAAGGGATGCTGGGGGGGGGGAGCCCGGGAGGTGGATGCTGGGGGGGGGGGGGGGAAGGACCCCCGGGAGGAGGAGGATGCTGGGAGGGGGTGAAGGACCCCGGGAGAGGGATGCTGGGGGGGAGGGAGGACCCTGGGAGGGGGAGGAGGAGGAGGAGGCGCGGGGGGGGGTCTGGCGTCGGAGAGGCGCCGAGCGGCTGGTGCGCGCAGCCTCCCCGCCTGTCGCCCCGTCGGCGGGAGTCGCGATACGCGGCCGTGGGAGAGGCGGCTGTTCGGGTCTTTTCGCGGTGTACTCTTCCTCCTCCCCGGAGCGCGGGTCTCTGGCCCTGGGCGCCGGCGCGGCCCGGCTCGCCCCCCTCCCCTGCCCCGCGGGGTGTCACGGGGCCGCGGCCCCTGCGTGCGAAACGGCGATTTTCCGCTGAAGCGCCGTCTCCCCCCGCGCCGAGCTGCTCGGCAGCGGCCCCGCGGGCGGTGGGGGTGGCCAGGACGGGCAGCGCCCGGTCGCCCCGGCGCCGCCCGGTCCCCGCCGCGCCCCTGCGCCCCGCGCCGCGCCCGGCACTTTGCCCCGGCCCCTGGCGCGGGGCGGGGCCTGGGCGTCGCCCCGCCCCCGCCGCGTGACGCGCGCGCATCTCATTAGCGGCGCGCGCGGTCGCTAGGTGCCGGCGCGTTGGCCAGAGCGAAGCAGGTGCCGGAGATGGCGGGTCGCGCCGAGCCCAGCGGCCCCGCGGCGTGCGGCGGCGGCGCCCCGGGCCTCCTCCCGCTCCTCCTGCTGCTCCTCTCCGCCGCCGCCATCATCCCCAGAGGTAGGAGGCGGCCGGCCCCGGCCCGGCCCGCCCCGCCCGCGGGGGGCGCCGCCGAGCGGCCACGGGGCCGGGGGGGGCCGGCGCGGGGGGGGGGGGGTATCGCCCTCGGGGGGGGGCGCGTTGCGGCGGGAGAGCCGCTCGGGCGCCTGCAGCGAGGCCCGGGGCTTCGCCCGGTTGCCCCCCCCCCACGCCCCGAGCCTCGCCCGGTGCGCGGGCGCCCGAGTTGGGCGATGGTCCCGGAGAGCATCGCGGGGGGGGGCCCGGGCCGGGTCCGGGGCCGGGCGGGTGGCGTGCGCGGCGCTGGCAGCCCCGGGGGGGCGGGCGGGCGCTCGCCGGTGCTGGGCGGCGGGGAAGGGACCCCCGGCGGGGGGCGGCGGCGGGCGCACCCGCGCGTGTCGGGGCGGCGCGGGCGCCCGGCTGCCGGTTGCCATGGAAGCAGCTTCTCCCGCTGCCCGCGGGCTCGTCGGGCGGCCTCGCAATTAAAAAGTAATTGCCGTGCGCGCCCCCCTTCCCCCGGTGTTTTCCGGGGCCGCAGCGCGGCCCCGCCGCTGCCCGCGGGAGCGGGGAACCTGTTGGAATGGGAGCGCACCTGGCGGGGCGCTGCCCCCGCCTTCCCCGGGGCCGCTCCTGCAGCGGGGGCCGCGGGTGAGGCGGCCCTTGGCGGAGGGGACGCGGCCGGACCCCCTCCCCCGGCGGCCGGTGCCCTGGGGCGGTGGGGGCCGCAGCGCGGCTGCGAAGCCCGCCCGGCGCGGCTCCCTGGCTCGGCTCGGCTCGGCTCGGCGGGGTTGCGTCGCTCCTGCACTGAGCCGAGTAGCCGCAGGAGGGACTTGCACTTGTGCCTGATGGCTTCGATAAAACATTCCCCCTTAACGCCACTTTATATTTGCAGCGTGTCACTGGAGAGGCGCAAGGCTCCGTTCGCTGGCTCGCGCGGCGAGGGGAGCGAGCGCGGTTTGCCCGGGACGTTTTGGGAAGAACAAGAAGGCCATTGAGCGATCTGTTGAATTTCGCTAATAGGAAAAGGGGGGGATAAAGGAGCAGGCAGCTCGGTGGAACAAAGAGCTTTATTCACAGGCGTGTTGTACATGCTTTCCCCCGTCTTCCCCAACGGCCTTTTGGTAGGACGGCGGCGGGGGGGAAAGCCGGTGTCATTTTGGGCTCGTTCTCCCTCTGCGAGAGATCGGCGTCCCCCAAAGGGGGCCGGGGGCTGCTGCCCGAAGGCCGGCCCCGACGGGGAAAACGTCTCTGTCTCTTAGCGGTGTGCTCGTCTCATTCCGGCAGCCCCAAAGGGCGACTCCGTCCTCCGGATTCGGCCGTTCTGCAGCCCGAAGCCTCCACTGAGGGTGGCCGGGAGCGATGGAAACCAGCCGTCGGCGCTTTTCCTTGCAAGGCGGGGAAAGGCTCGCGTCGCTTCGGTAGCAGCAGACGCCCAGATGTTTATGTAGTTGGTGGGTTCTCCTCCTAGTTTTTCAGATGTTTTGCAGCAAGGCGCTCCTTCGGAATTTGTGTTCGGTTTAGCTCGACGCGTAGCGAATTGCCCGCTGGTTTGACCCAGAGACCCTGTCGTCGAAGGACGCCTGAATTAAGAATAAAAGCCCCGTTGCAGGACAGCCGCCTTCGTTCTTTGTTTTGCTGTCTGACTCTTACAGCCTCGCCTCCCGTTTCGAATCCCTTTTTTTACGAGCTGTTTTTAGCCAGCGGCTGGAACGATATTCCGATAGGGTCAGCCTGTTAATCGCCGCCCAGCTGATGGGCATAAGGACGCGGTGTAGAACAGCGAAGCGGCCGAAGGGAAACAAAAGCAGGGTCGGATGCGCTGCGCCTGACCCCTGCAGTTGGGGTTTTCCAGCAGCGAGAAGCACTGCCACCGAGAACTGAGATTGCGACGCTGGTAGTAGGAGATCGCTATCTCGTGGTTTTGGGGCTGCGTCGTGAATCACAGGATAACGTCCTAGACCTCCTGCTGTAACGCCTTTTAGACAAAATTTCCTTAAGGCTGAAGAACTCGATTCTTCTTATCCTCCCCCCCCCGTTTCCCCCCCCTTTTCAAAGCTATCGATTTGTTCGCTTCGGTAGTCTTGGAAGAGAAAACGAGTCTTGTGGCAGGAAACGTCTGGCGCTGATCGCAGAGCGCTGTCGTCGCGTCTCCCGTACGGGTTGCCGCCCAAGGCGCAACAGCGCGAGCGCCGTATCGCCGCCGTGGTGGCTCCCCGTGATCCGGAGCGTGCTTTGGAGCGCGGTGTGGTGGCTTGGCTGCCCGCTTTTTAAGCGGGGGTAGTCGGAACGGCGATAGGCAGCGCTCGGCCTCGGTTCACGCTAAGCCGGTAACTTGAGACGAATCCGTGCGTTTCTGCGGCGCCTTTTTATCAGATCTCAGTGCTTTACAGTTAATTAAACTTCATAACACCCCTGCGAAGTCAGGAGAGAGTCGAGGAACGGCTTCAGCTAATACCGAGAGGTAGTCGGCGCTGGGGCGGAACACAGCATCTGTCTAACGGTGCAGAGCAACGTTGCGTGGCAGTTTAGAAAGAATAACTTTTCAGCTGAAGCCGCGGGAGGCATTTAGAGGCAGCGGCAGCGTCGGGCTGCAACCCGGCCGCGGCGCAGGGGCGCGACGGGCCGGACGAGAGGTGGTCGCGGTTGCGGGCTCCCTCTCTGCCGACGTCGAACGAGCCCCGTAGGCGGCAGGCCAGAGAAAGACCCTCTCGAATGCAGTCAGCGCTCCCGCTGAGGCTGCGCTAAGCCGGGCTCCTTTGTAAAGAGGGAGCGAGTTTCTAAGGAGCTTTTGTATGCAGGCAAGAGAAGTCTTCTGATCTGCAGCGGCTTCCCTCGGACTTGGCTGAGCTCTTGCGTGGAAAAAGAGCCGGCTGCGTTCTGCGTGCAGTGCAGACCCCCGAGGACCGTTGCAAGGAAGGGGCCGGTAAATGAGGTAATCCATCTGGGTTGCAGCTTGGGCTCGTTTGTCTTGCACGTAGGCGGTTGAGCGCAGGTTTATAAGCGCGACAACCTGCCTTGGAAACCCCTGCCCGGGAGGCTCCCGGGGAAACTGCCCTGCTCCAGGCACGCTCCGCACCGAGGAGGGGGCGGCCGTCGGCACCTTCGGCTGGGCGGACGCCGTCCGTGTGCGCTGCCCCTCGGGGTGCCCCTCGGCACAGGGGGCTGGGGAGAGGAGCCTGCTCCTCCCGGGAGCCCCGGCCTTATCAGCGGCGCTTTGCTGATGCCGCGTTGCTGTCTTTGTTTGCCTTTCGCTGTCTTTCCTGGGCGTGTAAATAAAGGAGGCTCTGTAACCGCAGGGCTCCGACTCGGTGACCCCGGCGGCTTGGCGTGCCGTCCTCCGGCCGTGCCAGAACTGAAGGCAGGGTCGGTCGTGGTCCGTGGGGCGAGGGCACGGCCCTGGTCTCTGCCCTGCTGCCGGCCTGGAAATGGGTCAGCTCTTTAACCCTGCGTCTGCCTGAGCCCGTCCGGAATACAACCTTTATTTCGGCCGGCATACGCCGACCGTTCAAATGCTCCAAAGAGCGCGTTTGCTCCAGAAAAATACCACCCGATACTGCACGTGGGCAGGCTTTTCTGGATGATTCTGTTTAACGTGTTTTTCTAGAGGTTACTGTCATACTTTTAAAAGGGGTTTTGACAACCTGTACCTCTTCTGGTTATTGATGGCGTCCGGCAGTGCTTCTGTTCCGAATGCAGAGGCTCCCCGTATCCAGAGAGTTGCCTTCCCTGCTTCAGGGAGATGGGATTTTAGCAGGCTCCAGAGGCCGTGAGCGTAGCCCGGGCTGTGAGTCTGCAGCGTTCGCTGTAGCTGGAATTCGGCCAGTAAGTAAATACTTATGCAGTGGTTTAAGAGCACGAGCAAAGCTGGATGCGCAATCTGTATCTCTTCTGAGAAACGGGATGCTACGTGGAGGGGGGGAGGAAAAAAAGTAGTTGTGTTTGTTTCTCCGGGGAGTACTGCGTGCCGTTCTCTGGTGGTGCAAACCCACCAGCGCTAAATAAAGAGGCTCTGTTTGGAAACCTGCAATGAAGGGGAAGACCCTGGGTGGAATGTTGTAATTACGAGTGGTACGTACTTGTTTAAGTTTCATAAATCAGTTGCTTTCCTGGAGATTTAATTGCACGCTGCAGCTAGCAGCTGCTGTTGTGGTTAATGGGGAGCTCCACCACAGAACGCTTTGAAGGTCGTCCAGCGCTGGCTCGGCCGCTTTGGTGTGCTTGGCTTCGAGGGGAGCGTGCTGGTGAAGGAGGAGATTTTTTGCATGTGTGGCAGGCATTTTTTGAAGGAAACTACCCCCAGGCTCCCATCGAAACTTTGGTAGTTGAAACAGGGTATTAGAACAAGGGAGGCCGCTGGCTGGGGCACGCGTCCGCGCATGGTAGCTGGCCCAGGTTGCTCCGAGATGAGCTGGCCTTTGTGGCTGAGCCTCAGGCTGAATTTAGACATTCCAGTTTTTAATTTGCGAGTGCAGAGAGAGCCCCGGGTCAGGCGCGGGCTGGCTCCTCTAACAACCCTCGCCTGCACGTGACTAGTACCCGCCTGGTTTCTCTCAGCCTTTTTTGCCATAATAACAGTTTGTCTCCTTCCCCCTGTACTCGTTCCCTGTTGAACTTGTTGGTTTTCCTGCTCTGCTGTGCATCGGGTTCTCGCCTTAGGTCTTCGTCTGGTATTGAGTTAGATGTTCGAGAGCCCCGCCTGCAGAGTGTGCGGTGCTGGATGGGACTCCTGAAAACCTGACTTTCGGGTCAACCCGATTCACCCGTGGCAAATACATTATTGTGAGCGATAAAAATACACCAGGAGCAGCGGTGAGTCTCGTCATTGGTGCTGAACTCTTACCACGTGCTCGCCCACTGTATGTGGTCGGTGGCTTTCTTGTTGGCTTTAAAACACTCGACAAGGTCGTGCCAGGAACCTTTATTGGCCTGCACGCCTAGTTATTTTAAATCAATGATGTCCTGTCGTAGGGTGGGGCCAGCGTGCTATTTTTACCCTAGAGTTTGGTTTTAATTGATTACATCCTTCTGTACTTGAGTATTAAAACCATTCCGACCTTACTGAATTCCCAAGGTGAATCTATTATAAGACTTGAGACCCCATTAAGATGCCAGTATGAAGGATCAAAGTGACACTTAAGCACATCTCTTCGCTCAGAAAGAGAAAACTTCAGTGGCCTGTAGCTTAACTGAAAAATCTCTTCAGTTGTGAGTTTTTGGGTTGGGTTGGGGGTGTGGTGTTTTTTTTGGTCACTGGGAATGCCGTTAGCTTCTCGGTGTCGTCCGTTTGCTGACAGTCGCACATGTAGGTGCTGCCTTCTGGCAGGTTCATGATGGGTTTGACTTGTTTTTTTCCTTCTGCAGTAGTGCTGCCTACTTTTGTGGGTCCTGCCCAAACAACAAAGTCCGTGTCACCCCCTCCCCTCCTCTTAGTGGCCGTGCCAGTCAAGTGCAAGTATCGAAGAGAAAACAGGCTTTTAGCAGTACGCGATGGCAAGCGCTTTTTAAAACCCAGGTGTATGTTTGGCAGTGGGAAAGAGTTGTATTGGAAACTCGCTTTCTCTGCCAAGACCAGCTGTGAAGTTTGCCCTAAGCAGTTACATTACCGGCTTGACTCTTCGGTAGGACGGCGAAACTGCAGTGCTTGTATCGCGTTGTCTGGAGTCCTTGCCGAAGCGATGGAGGTGATGGTGGACAGTGATCTCCACCTGCAGAGCCGGGAATGTAGCTGTCGGAGCCAAGGGTGCCCGCGGGACCGGCATTGCCGCCTAATGTTACCCTTGGGCTTGGCGTGCGCTGGCTATATAAAGCCCGGGGTTCAGGTTGCAGCTGCGAATGATGAACATCTTTGATCTCGTTGAGCCCTTTTTTAGCAGTGTGAGTAAGCGCTTGAATCTGATTTATAATCTCTTCAAAGGTCTGCTTCCAGAATGGAAATGTCATTGTATTCCCTAAGCTGTCGCCAGGTCTCATGAGTCGGTCTTCCCTGGGGTGGTCTCTGGCAGGGGTGGTCTCCCCTTCACAAAGGTGCGCTCAAGCGCTCCTCCAAAACGCGACGACTCTTGTGAGCTTGGACCTAAGTTATCTCAAAATTTCATGCGGGAACACACCTTTTTGTTAGAGCGGTAACACTATTTATAGATAGGAACTTTCAATGGACAATGTGAGACCGAGCCGGGGCTCGACAAGCTCCAGCGAGAGAGGTCGGAGACCACCGTCACCGGCGAGCGGTGGCTGGATGGGGGCCCTTGGTGCCACCAGCCTGCGTGACGTCTCCGCCTGGGAGCTGGCTGCATCCCAGACCCCTCGTGCGCTTTATTCCAGCGCTCTGCCGTCTATAGCCCTTCTCCGAAGTGTGACAGGGAAGAAAGAAATATCAAGCGGCAAAGTGACATTCCCCTCCCTCCCCTCCTCCCCCCCGTGCAGTAATAGAAATATGAGTCGGAGTCTGCAGCATCAAAAGAGAGATCAGAGTAATCGGATCAAGCATGAGAAACTGCTTGTTGCCGCTTTTCTGTTTTTAAACGAGGCTGCCTGGCAGCTTCCCTTGCAGAACACTTAAATATTAGTGATGTTAAGCTTTGGAGCTGGGGTTACAGCAGAGTAGGGCTCTGCTAAAACAGGGCTGGAAAGAAAACTTTCTGGGCGCAGCCCGAAGGTTACATGGAGCCTCTGGGCTAATGCGCTAAAATAAATACCCTCCTGGCCCTTAGTTTGTATCTGAGAAGAGGAACGTTCGTCCCTAACTCTAGTTGCAGAGGGAGCACCCTCGCTTTGTGCGTTTTGCCGCAGTAACACCTCTCTGAGATGCGTCCGTGACGCTGATCCATCCTTGGCCTTGCAAAGGCACGGTGGCTTTCTTGAAAGCCGTTCCTGGTGTGGCGTGGGATAACTTTGGGGCAACAGCTGCCCTTTGTCCAGTGAAAGGCCTTGAAATCGTACGGCTGGGTCAGACCGGGGGGAAAAGCTGCCGGCTCTGGTTTGCGGCTCAACTGTGAAGACGTCTCCTCTACGTAGGGTTGTCTCTGCGCCGGCTGCGGCACGTGGACCTCCACCCCAGCCCTTAACGTTTGCGGCGCTCTGTAGCATCGAAGCAGTTGCGGACCCATCCGGCTGTAAAGCTGCAATGCCTTTGCTTACGCAGTTGGGTTTGCTGTGGCGTTTGGCGTGGATTAGTCCAGTTGGGTGAGGTTTGGAGAAGAAGGGCAAGCATTGTTTTCTTGGCTTTCCTAAAGCGGGAGGCAGTGCTGAACTTCTTGCCGGACACTGCGGGTGAGGTGGCTTGCTTTCAGGAGCGCTGCTCTAAAAGATGCCGATCAGGTCTCTTAAAACACTGCTTCAGGTAAGGCGTTTTGTTACGTCACAGAGAACCCGTCGATGCGGTGAAGCTGACATTGGGCAAACCCGAGTTGCTTGAGCATGCAGGACAATCGCAGAAATCCTGTATCGCTCCTTGGAGTCAGGCTGTGGGGTCGGTCAGCTAATTCTAACTGTTTTTCTTGTAACGAAGACCTGAAATATTTGTGTTTAGAGACCTGTTGCTGTAGCTTGGTTTTTTTGGATTCCTATTCTAAGCTGTTTTGCTTGGAAACATGATTTCAGCTATCTGTTTGTGCTCCATTACTCGCCTCTTTGGTATCTTTATGCACATTAGCTAAGGTGGACGTAGGTTATGATACTAGAAGACTTCAGAGGGAGCGGAGAAGCTCTTAAGAGTTGCCCCCCTGCTTTCCCCAGCCTGTATAAAATTAGATGCTCTGTTTAGCTGACTTGAGGATAGGCACTGCCATGCACTGCATGAGCTCTTTTTAACAAGAAAGTATGCCGTGTTGTTTGAGGTGTCAGCAGCTCTTTACAAGCATTCGTGCCTAGATCTCTTGTCCTGCCTTAATCGGGGGAAGGCCTCTGGACAGCCTGCTAATGGTGCTTGGCGCTGAGATGCCGAGCGATGCCGTCTTCCGTTATCGTTTCCCGATGACGGCCTGACGGGGCTTCGCGGCCTCGGGTGGAAAGCCGGTTGACAAACGTCAAAACCGTGAGTGCTTGCCGTCAAGTGAGCGTCAGCTGTCTCAAACAGAGCTTGGGCTCGTTAGGACTGTTCGGAGCAAGCCTGCTTTTCCAGGACAGGTGCGGCGGGAGCGAAGGAAAGCGCAACCCCTGCTTGCCACGTGAAGCGCTTTCATGGTGTCAGGGAGAATCTAGGTCGGCATGACAGCGACTCCACTCTTCTAGGCGGATTAATTTTTTTGCCACCCTCGTTTTTAACTGTGCTGTGCGGAGTCCAGAGAAAGCACGGCGCGGTTCCTTAGCGCATACCGGCTGACGGGGGCTCAAATTAAATGGGCGTGCGGGAGCGTTTTGGTTTGCAGTTGAGCAGAGGGTGTTGTTCGGCCGGGACAAGGTGCTCCGCTGAGCCAGCTGGTTTTTCCTTAGCTCTTCTGCAAGCTGATCTGCTGCACGTTGCCGCTCCTGGACGCAGATAGTGGAGGAGAAGAGGATGCCCGTCCTCAGTGCCTGCTGGTGGAGAAGGGGGACGCGGAGACTCCTGCCCGGAGCAGAGGGCGGTTTGTCAGGCAACGTGCCATCCCCGTCCCTTGTAGGTGCTTACAGCGACTCGTGGTGGGGAGGAGGCAGGACCCACTCAACTTGCTCCTGCTGCTTGTCCGTAGTCACCGTTGGAGCATGGATGAGTGGAAAGATTCTTCTGGGCATGTAAAAACTGAGTGTAATTTCTCCTTTGTCGGTTAACTTTTCCCTTCTGACCTTCATTTTCTAACAGTTTACCGGCTGCTCAAAACGAAGCCTGGTGCTGTGTCATTAAGAGAGCATATCTGTAGGGTCGTGATGCACGGCTGCTTTTCCTGCCGCATCGCAGTTAAGGACCGTTCTCCCTCCTCCTTGCTCAGCTTCTGGTCTGGAATTGGCTCCGAAAGAGGCCTTCCTCATTAACCTAGTAGACAGAACTACTGAAAGCAACTCCCATGCTGAGGTTTTTGAGCTCTGTCCACATTAACAGCTTCTCGTTCGATTTAAAGGTCTTATACTCTTAATCGTTCCATATAATCTTTAACAGAACGTACACATTTAATCAGCTCTCCCTGAATCCATAACTGGCAGGTATTGCTTCTTCAGCGTGTGAAGCGCAGCCGCATCTCTTCTCGGTAAGAGCAAAGATTAAAGCGGGATAGATAGGAGATTAACACTGTTCCCTTCGGACATCTTCAGGGAAAGGGGGAGGAACTTGTAGACAAGAAATAAAGAAAATACTCGGAGGCAAATCATTTATTGCTATATAGGCATATATAGAGCCTTGTAAACAGAGGGTTTATAGCAAAACCAATGATGTAGCTTTTAAATCACTCTGGGAGAATTTCGGATGCATGATTATACGATGACTCTCTCCTCCAGGCTCTCTTTGGTAAATTGGATCTCAAGTTTTCAAGTACGTTGACACAATGTGATGCAAGTGGAATGGATGCAAGTGGAATGGAACTCCGGAATGTGCACGTCGTGTGTCAGATAAAGCTGTCTTTTTGGGGGTACTTGTTCCATTTTGTGTTGAGGTCGGGCAGGTCTGTTGATCTCATTCCCGTTTGAGATGGGGAGGTTTTCTTTAGCGAGAGCTCCCCTTAAATATGATTTCAGTGTTCCCATAGAATGACTTTTTAAACTCCTCGCAAGAATAAATACCTTGCGGACTACCCGTTGTATTCACAATCCCCTGTTCTTCCTCTCCTTCCCACCCATGTGCCCAAAAATCTGGCTTCCTTGGGTTTGTGCACAAGGCTGCCAAGGCAGGAAAAGAGAAGGAAAATAGGTGTCTGTGGGTGATTGGGGTGCCTTGCTGCTTTGACTCCGGCATTTTTATGAGCTCCTGGAGTTACTCTTCGGGGACCACGTGGCCTCAGGCAGCGAGATGGTGTCGGTGGGACAGCGTCGCACATCTAGAAGGTAGAAGAAACTTCTGGTACCTGTGATTAACAAGCCTTCAAATGGAGCGTAACCTTCTGGGCGTTGTTACGGCACGGCGGCTTGCGGTATGAAATGCCGTGGCACCGGGAGCTGCCCTGTGGAATGGTCTTTGGCGGGACCCTGCCTCAGTTTCCCGCGATGGCCGGGGCTGTTCAGAGGGATGACGGGGGCTGCCGGGGAGGAGGGGGGCTGGCGGGGCTGGGGTGCGTCCTGTTGCGGGCTAAACAAGCGGCACCTCGTTCTCCCATCCTCCCTCCATGGTTACGTATGAATCCTTCCTAAAGTGGGGAGTAGCTTAAATCATCCTGCGGTAAATAAATACAGATTAGGAAGCTATTTTAAGCCTGGTCATCTGCCTGTCTTCCTGGGGAGGACTGGCTGGCCGAGGGGGCTCGTAGGGATGAAAGGATTTTAAGCCGGAATTAATGGGGACATTGGCGGGTGTGCATAGACGAGGGGAACGTTGGTGAAAGCCAGTGTGGATTGTCCCCCGCTTCTGCTGGATTTCACTGCCTGAAGAGGGAACCTCATGCTGCGAACGGTCCCCGAATTTGCTGGGGAAACCTTTGGAAACGCAGCTCCTCTTTGCTTTGAGTACAATGTCTTTGTGGCAGTCGAAGAAACCGTCGTCCGTTAAAGATGCAATCCAAAACAAGGTGAAAGTTTTAATAACTTGGTATATGTGTTGTGCTAAAAAATTACTTACAGAGTAACTTTCCTTGCTCGGCTGGTTTATAAACGTCTAGGAAATGGCTTGCCTAAACCTCTGTAGAAGTTCCGTTTGAATGGACCAGCTAAAGAGTAATTTTTGTCCATTTAATAAGGATAATAAAGTGGAAAATCTTAGCGGGGAGAAAAGCACCTCTGAAGTGGGTATCTTTTCATGTTAAATTGGTTCCTAGGATTTATAAGGAATTCCAAGGCAGAGAGAGAGAGAGTAGGTGCTGAAGCAACTCATCCCAATTTTTCTGGAAAACATACGGATCCTGCGGAAGAGAGAAGCCAAGCTCCGGGCAAGTGGTGTACATGAGGTACTGCTCCTATGGCATAGCCTGGGGCCCTTCCCTCAGCTCTGCCACCGGCGCGCAGTGAGCGGCCCCGGTTTCTCGTTGCCTTCAGCAGTTTCGCCAGTGCTATCGGTGTTTGTTTCTCACCCTGTGTGACTTTGTATGCTTAGTCTCCTCTTGGAGCGGCTTTTTTCAGCCTTCGGTTGCCCGGATTATCAGCATGCAGAGGAGAGCTGACTTGTATTTACATGATTTAGTTGTGAATATGGTAAGTGTTGATAGATATTGTTGTCATAAGTGCTTACAGCTACTGGACTGATTACTGAATTTCTTAGGTGAAAATCTGTACGAGCTATGCATGCGAGCAGCTTCCCGGGGAAGTGCGTGAAATGAGCTTGTGGTTTCCGTGTGGAAACGAAACCCCAGGTGTGGCTGGAGTGGGTGAGCTTACTGGGGGAGTATTGTCTGGCACAACCGGGGTGCCGAGACTAACGCAGGAAAAACAAAAGGTTCCTGTTCCCTTTTTTTCTGGGAAGAGATGCCGTAGGGTGGAACGACTGTTTGGGGATGATACGCATATGTCTGTCGGGTTATGCTCAAGGGGGCTCGGGGTGAGCGGTGGTAGTCGTTGCCACTGGGGTTGAAGGAACAAACGTGTTATTTGCTAGTTGTTTCTTTTTAATTGACTAATACGCTCTGCTCCAAGTACCGTTGTTTAATAGTATTACTTCCAGAACGCTTTGCATGCCTACCTCGATCCCTTGCATTTGCAGACGAATATTTCTGGGAAATGTCTCTCCAAATGCAAAAAGCCTGGATTTGGCAAAATCCTCTCCAGGGGGTGTGGATTGTAGAGGGCTCTCTGCAGCCTCCAGACGCGTCTTCACGTTGCTCGAGATCTGTGGTACTTGTGCTTTAGAGCAACGGAAATGAAAGTTTGGGGGTGTGATTTGAGGTGATGTAAGGTGGCAGGGGTTATTACGTTAAAAAACACGGGGCGGGAGGAGCAGGTCATGTTGTGCGTGGAGGGAGAGCGTAGATGCGAGTGGTTTTTGCGGAGCCGGACCCCCTGAGCTTGCTGGTGCCGGCAGCAGGGCTGGATCCCGGCAGTGATGGTGCCTCCTGCCTCTCCTTGCCAGCTGCCGGCAGCTGGAAGCCCCGGACCTGCGGGCAGCAGCACGCTCCTAAACAGCCGAAGGTTTGTAAGCTGCAGGATGCTGCGAGGCAGTACTTGGAGATGCAGGCGGTCCACTAGCTACTTACAACGCGCTCGATGCTGAATTCAGAGCACGGGCAAAAAGTCTCTCCCCCAACGTACTTGTCCACCTAATACTAACGTTTGAGTCTCGCGTCTCTCGCTGCGGCTTAGGCTGTGGGAAGCAAACCCGGGAGCGGCGTCCCAGTTCTTACGGCACCGGCTTTTCTTGACAGCACTGTACATGTGAAACGAGGAGCAGCGCTTCTGTGCCCACTGCTCGGCGGAGGGGTTTCTCGGTTTAGAGCTGCCTCCTTGGGAGCAGAGACAAATTGGAAGGAATCTCTGTTCCCTCCCAGGCAAAACCCGGCCCTTTGGAGGGAGATGGAGTGGCTTGTCTGGATTCGTAGCGCAACTTGGCAGTTTGGTTGCCTTTCAGCCCCTTGATTCAGGGCTGGTTTGCCCTAAGGGGGGAAACCAAAAAAAATCTTCATGTGTGGGGTCAGGAGAACAGGGAGCAGAGGAACCCCGGGTACTTAGTATGGGCAGGGTAGGCTTTGCGGAGTCACACATCCAGATGGATTACATGAGGAACTTGACATCTTGTTTAAAAACAAATCATTCATTATGTAGCAATGAATAATCAAGCATTACAGTTTCATCTCTGGAGGTTCCTTTTTTGGTTGGAATTTTGATAGTTCAGTAATTAAAAGCTGAAAGCTATTACACTGTCTACATGTTGATCAATTGGTAATTAAAAAGTTGATGATAGATATGGTATTTCATGGGACTGGTTTGCTACGATCAGATCTCCTTAGTGTGTTTTGAAAATCGGCGTTTAACTTAGCACTTCAGCATTTCTCAGTATTCGAGGACTTCTTAACTTGAGTTTTATAAATGCCTTTAAATTACCACGATTTGCATACAGTAATTTGAGATCCTAATGGATCACGGGATTTTAATATGATCGGAAAGGCTGGTTTTCTCCCCACCTACTGCGACGCCTGTGTCTGTGTTCCTCCTCCAGCTGATATACAATTCTTGGGCTGTTGTAGCATTAATTTGCTGGGGCAGATTGCTGCGGGTGGCTTAATCGCCTGAATCTGAGGCAAATACTTAGGTGTTCTTGAGGTGTGACCCTTGTTGCAAGATTCAATCCTTGTAAGAGTCATTCAGCTTTCCTGCTGGCTTCTTGGGCTGTACCTGATGTCCGAGTGCCAATTGGGACAGCAGCGAGTCGGGCTCTTGCGCTGCTGCGCTGGCTAAACTGCCTGCGGTCCCCGGCAGCGATGGTCCCTCCGGCTGCGTTGTCATTTGGGTTCTTGGATGAGCGTCATGGCTCCAGCATAGCCCCGATGCCGTGTCCTCTTCAGGGTGGTCCTGTCAGATGCATGGGTGGGATTCTTAAGGGATTCGGGGATCTTCAGTGGAAGAATTCTCAAAAGCCGGCGTAATTTAAATTGGAGAATTTTGTCAAACTGCTTAGCAAAGGGACAGATGCTACCGACAGGTGATGCACCTAAAAAGCAGCGCGCTGCGTTGCGGTCTCAGAACGGCGGGTTGCACGGGACACCTTGCCCTGCCCCGGCAGCTCCTGCTCTTCGAGCTTTGGCCTTCTCCGGGCGACGAATGTTGGAAAAGCCTGTAGGTCTGCTGAGCCCCTGGCAGCCGAGGGAAGGTTGGAGAGAAGTTTGAGAATACAGTCAGGGATAAAGCGGTCCAAAATGAAGGAAAACTGTGTTGGGAATGGCCACCGTGATGGAAGAGTCATTGCGTCAGGAGTCTGATCTGAGACCAAAATGAAGCCCCAACCTGACGCTCTTCAGAGCATAATGCAAGACTTACTGCTCGGCCACACTCCAGAGACTAAAACCAGCCAACCCTCCAAACCACCCTTCCTTCGCTTGCAAAACTTAGGGAAAACCAAGGTTTTTTTCTTGTGAGTGGAAAAAAAAAAGAGGTTTTGCTATGTTTTTGCAAAGGCATGCGGAGTCCTCCTTTTCCTGATGCTGACGGCCCCGCTACCGGCGGGGAATTGGTGAGGGTGGACTGTTCGGGGGTGGTTCTGGTGTCCAGTGCCGTGGCTGCGGAGCGATCTTTGCTCTGCCGAGACTGCCGCCTGTACAGGCATCAGGTGAGCTCGCCTGAAGGCTGCTGCCGGATGGGTTTTGCTGGGTTAGAAATCCTTCTAGAGCAGTCCTTGGCTGGGCTGGCGCGGGGCTGGCAACGCGCCCTACCTGAGCTGCAGCCCTGGCACCGCTTCACTGGATTTGGCTTGGGAGTAGAGATCCCTGCCAACCCGATCTAGTGGAAAATACCTTCCCATCGCTTAATCTGGCAGTTGGAAAGCCTGGAGAGGCAGGGAAGACTTCCCTAATGGGGCACCCGAGAAGGTGCCTGCTTCAGGTCATGAGCCTCTCCTTCACGATATTGCGTCTTCAGTGCTGGGATGCTTCCAAGGGGCTGGAAGGCGGAAGCCCAGACCTTGGGTCCTTTGGAAGGGCGAACCCCTTCCCAGCTCTCGCCTCTGACTGGCGGGACGTCCTTCTGCACTCCAGGGCAGAGTGGTCTGCATCCCCCTGATGGTACGAACGCCTGTAATGGCTTCATCCGCTCCTTTGGGACACGGACGGCTTTCGCAATGACAGAGTTCGGCGGGAGAGGAGGGCGCGATATCGGTATTAACGCTAGCGCCTTAGACGCGTTCTGGAAAGCCCTAGGTTTAAAAAGCGCCCTGCCCTCAGACACTTGTTGCTTTGTGACAGCTGGTCCCAGTAATTGTTTTTATAGGACAGTTTGTAGTAAATGAATGACACGTTGATTATTTTACTGAGATTTTAGATTATCTAAAGAATACTTTCCGGTTTACTAATTGGTAGATAATGCTGAGTACATTGATGTTGACATGAGCAAATGGATTTAAAATTATTTTGAAGTGAGCCTCATTAAAAGATGCTCCAATTCAGGCAACAGGAGTTGTTGACTACCGTGTCCGTGCGCGCGCGCTCAGACCGGATTGCGGCAGCGCTGGAGTTTTTACAGGTCCCTATTAATTACAGGCAAATACACTGCTGTTCGTGGCTGTTGGTAAGTCTCATTAAATTCCAGATGACAAATTCTATGAGTTGCGCTCGTTAGAAGGCGGTAAGTGTGAAAGCTGAGTAATTGGCGATCTTGCAGAGTTCCTTTTGGCCTTTGATGAGCCATCCTCAACCAGGCGAGGGTGGGGAGGTTTCTCTTAACCAGTCTTTTTCTGAACAGTGCCTAGGAGAAGTAAAACCAGTTGGAAGTGCAGGCAACTGGAAGGTGTGCTCGGGTTGATACGATGCCCAGTTGAGTTTCCTGAAGCTCTGGAGGCAGGCGGTGATTTTGGACAGTTTTCTACAAGCCGTTCTTTCACAATCTTAGGCGGGCAGGGATGCAAGCTGAGTGTGCTGCTTTGCACGCGTAATGTTTACCTGTAGCAGTGAGAAAAGAAGGCAGAAATCCCGTAGGAGGGCCAGGTAGTATATTTATTTTGCCACGATGCACAGGGCTTTTGTTGGCAAAGGTGATCAGATCTTCCAAGTAGATCCTGATGAGCAGCGACAGTCCAAAAGCATCTTGGTTTTAATCCTGAGGAAGGAGGCGGATTTCCTTGTCTCCTCAGGTTTGTAATAAATCACTGTAGTGCCACTGTACTCTAAGCCCCATTTGTTGTAGATGGTGAGAGATTTTTTTTGCTCGCCCAGATTAGGATCTGCCTCTTTTGGGCCTTCCATCAAAAAAATTAACTTTTCCCTCTCTCTATGAATCTATGAAGGATGTTGCTTTGCTGTTTGCAAGTCGGGTCTGACGTTCTGGATTCATAAAACTGGATTTGCTTAAGTCTCTTGTTTTCATTTCCTCAAGACAAATGGGGAAATTAGTGCATGTGCGGCTCTGGCCCAGCATTAACCCTTCTCTCTTTCAGGGAAAACGAGCTTCAGAGAAGCTCAGGAAATGAAGGAAAGAATGCTTTGGAGACATGACTAACATATCAAGTATGCGCTATGTTGCATAAAGCTATTATGGGTGTAACGTAATGTTCCCTCTAAAGAGATTGATGGCTGTTGGGGGGAGCGAGGAAGCAATCCTTTTCAGTAGATTGTGGCTGCATGAATGTATTTTTGAAGTAAAACCGAGAAACGTGCACATCTCTCCCAGAAGCACTGTGCCTCTCTGCCATCGAGCCCCTCCAGTCGCAGCCGCCTGGCCTGCCTAGGGAGCACGGCGTCCGCCGAAACACGGCTAACGGGGGAGATGCTTTGCTAATTGCTTCGGCGTGAAGGAGAGGGTTGTCTCTAGCCTTGGCCAGCAGCCTTTGAATCTTGGAGGCGGGGGAGCAGTGCGCTGCGGTGACTCAAGGAACGGCGCTTCCTTCAGAAGCGCAGGACGTGCCTGGGAGCCTCGCCGGTTGTGTGTGTGTGTGCGTCAGCTGCCGGTTTTTCAACTGAGTTTAAACCACCGTGGCATCGGAAATGAGCTCCTGTGCTGCCTGCACAGCCTGTATTGCCATATTTCCAAAGCCTAAGGTCCACATCTAACGTTTGTAGTGTATTTACCGTGCACGTGGACGGTGCGGTTGCCCGTCGGGAAGGCGGCGTGTGCAGTATCACGGCTGAGATAACGTGGGCAGAGTTGCGGCTTGCTTTCCAGACCTCCTTTGTATTGACGGTACAAACACTGGCAGTCTTTGCTTCTGTTTCCCTCCCGTTTTCCGGAGAGTTGTGTGTGCCGATGGCTTTTGCACTGTGTGCGTTGCACAGAGCCGAGTGCGATGCAGCATTCGTGCTTGTTGTGCCTTCTGCTTGCTGGCCTGTTCCAAATCAGCAAAACCACTGCTAACGTTAGAGGGAAACTCTCCCTGCCAAACCTGGAGTAGAGTAACGATGTAAAAAGGGAGGGCATGAAGCTGATTTTCTTGGTACTTCCGTGATGCTTAATTCCCGTGATGCCTAATTCCCTTCTGACACCCGTGGGCCAGCTGTCGGGGAATTACGGTTGGGGGGTTGTCAGCAGAGAAAAAAATACATTTGTATGCCAAGTACCACGTCTTGGCTGTGAGAGATCATGGGGCAGGTCTACGAAAGATGACGGTTCTCTGGGAGAAAAAAACCTACCTCAACTCTGGTGTGTTTGGAAGTACTCCAAAGCGATGAGGTTCCTGTAAGGTGATTTGTTCTCAAAATACATTGAATGCAGCAAAGTACAGACAGCAAGATTAGGGGAACTGTAAGAACATTTGAGAAAAAGCCCAAGCCCAACAGCAGAAACACCCGACAAAAAAAAAAAAAAAAAAAAGACTGACTTCTCTCAGTTGAAATGGAGCAGTTTTGGATTAATTTCTCCTTTGGGAGTAGCTCTTCAATTTCCTAAGGCTGATCTCTGCAGACACACAGTGGCCGAAAGCTGCTGGTAGGCTGCTGGGAAGTAAATGGGGTAGAGGAGTCCCTCGCTAAAAACGCTTTCCCAGGCAAGGGGCGATCATGAAGAGCCTCTTTAAAAGGGGGGAACCCCAAAACCCCCAGGAGATCAGGTTTCAGCTTTCCCCTGTCATCGTGGGCTTGCCAGGGTGTTCAGATGGTGGCCTGAGCCCCATTGAATTTTCATTAATATCTGAGATTAATAAATATGGACGTTATCCATTTAGTGCATAATCCCTTCTGTAGATTGCATGTAGGCATAATCAAAGGATGCTTAATGTATTACATTACCTGGGATATTTGGTGATGTTTTTGTTATACTCTGAGAGTAATCTGCAAGATCTGATATGAAGAGACACAAAAGGTTAGTTGAAAGCAGACAAGAACTGAATCATTGAATTGAATAGGAACTGCACTGTGCAAGCTGTAATGCTCCTTTCCATTCATTACTGCAATTATAATTATGGAACCCAAAGTATTTAATTGGCCTCGCAGACTCTTCACACTGAATAGATTGCATTGTTACCATTTAAAAAAAGTATCCTCTTATGCATTGCAAATGCGTGTACGTGTTGCTCTCTGGTTCTCAAGAGGTTTCTTTGTTTATGCGATGAGTGATGAACTGAGTTACGGATCTCTCCTATGTTGCGTCAAACTAAAATCAAACGGAAGAAGAATTCTTCCCATGCGTCAGATGGAATTAGGTAGAAGCTTTAAAAATGTAGCTTCGTGAGTTAAAAACACCAAAACCCAGCGTAATCAGGGCCATTAAAACAGTTTTCAACACTGTGAAAGTCTCTAGAGTAAAGTCAGCGCTTGCAGCTGGATCCCCCTTACTCCTGGTCTAATCGCCAGTCCCGCTGGTCCCCGGAGGTGTCATTGCTGACTAAAGGCGGCCGTTGAACGTAGCGTTTGGAGCTGTAGCGGGAAGGGGTCGGGTGCCCGGCTTTCCTCCAGCTGCAGGGTGGTCCATTTATACACCTCTTTAGACATCTTCGTCTCCGGGTGCGGCTGGTTGGCACGCCGGTTTGCAAAACCATTTGCTTTGTCTTCCTCTCCCTCTCCCGCTTAAAGCACTAGCAAGATTTTAAAAGTATCAGTAACATCAGCTTGTGTTTGTAGGGAAAATTGGTTATCGGCGGAGGTCACATCTGTTTCTCCGGCTTTGATACCGCATTGCTCTGGGTTGGCGTGCTGCGGCGTGCTACCTGTTGGCTGGTGCCTCTGCCCTGCAAGGTGCCTCCTCCGTTTCGTTTTGGGTCAGCTAGCGCAAATTCTCTTGCTTTAGGCAACTTTGCTCTTTGTGTATTGTGCGTGAAGCAAGCAGACGAGTTTAATTACAAAGCAGTAATTCCATCAGCAAGGCTCTAGTGAGCCCTTCAAATGGAGGGAAAGCCTATTTGTTCTCCATTAACAACGGAAAGGTGCGGAAAGGTTTGTTTTTCCGCCCTTATTCTGCCATCCCTGTTTGCTGCTCTGGCAGTATTTATTGTCCTTTCCTGATCTTTTAATGTTTCCACAAATGGAAGGACCGTGGGTTCCGATATACCCAGACCATAACTTCCCATTTAAATGGCTTTTTAAATGGAGCGTTCTTTCTGAATTGCCGTTTCTTCTTGTTGGCTAATCTTCGCTGAGGGGCGGTGGGGGACGAGGACTGGAATCGTCATACACAAAGATGCTGTGTGTAACACTTGGCAGAAGGACTTGAAATTGGATTACAAGCTACTATTCCAGCAAGTAAATGTCCGTGGTGTTTTTATAGCTTATCTCTATTCATCTCTGTTTGCAGGGCTTTGCTTGCCAAGCGTTAATGTAAACACTCTATTTTGAGACATCGGTCCATTTGCCTTCTGGAAATCCTTCTTTTATAAGGTGGTAGTAAACCTCTGTACATAAAACCAAAATAGCCCTGCGGTCATAACTGCACACAGACTAGCGCTGCTGATGTGAAGTGTCTGACGGCACTTGTCACCTGTGTCAGCGATTCGGTGCACTCTAACGGGGGTCTGGTTTCAGCAAAATGCTCTTGCTCTGGGCACCGGAGCTTGCCGTGATGGCTTAAGAAGGTCTTCTGGCCTTGGAGGTGCTGCTTTGGGCTCTGGTGCAGGGCCAAAATGAGTTGTTAACGTGAGCAGCGCAGCTAACGAAGGCGGGTTTCTAGGCTTACGGTCTCACGAGTGGGTTCCCCACACTGAAGCTTGAAGCTCCGTTTCTGATTGCCCCGGCAGTCGGTACACCCACGGCACGTTGCTCCACCGTAGGTTCTTCAGCGCTTGCTGGACACGCGCTGACACCGCAGCCGTTGCAGAAGGAGCTCCCGAGGCCCGTCTCCTTCGGTAACAGTCTCTTTTAATACCTTTGAACTTGTTATCTCTGCCTCAGAGCTTTCTGGTTTGAGCTCTGACCAGTGAGTCTCCAGGCTTTGTGACCGTATAAAAGTCACGGTTTGGGCTTACTAGTTGGCCATCGTCTACTGAACACGAGGGGCAGCTGCTACTTAAGCGCAACCCGGGGTCCCTCTGAATTGAAGAGAGAGCTCCTTTGAAACAGGAGCAACCTGGGGATAAACATAGAGCTATATTATTCCCCACCCACCCCGAGAGGATGGCGATCTCTTGTAGTTGAGTTTGGAAAAATAAGTTGACTTTCAACAGAGTTGTTTCCGATAGACTCTCCTAGAACAAGTTTTCTAGAGTTGATGCTCAGTGCGACATGGATAATAGTTCAAACTCTACGAGGATTTAGAAAGTTATTTTATTGTTGGTTTGGCTGAAAAAACCATGTAGAAACATCACCTGAAAGTTGGACTGAAAAGGAAATGAGCAAATCTTGTGTGTCCAGCCAAGCAGTTGATGATTTTGGTGGTATAATGCATTGCAGAATATTTTGTTGGAATAAACTGTGCAAACTCTCAGAAATATGGCCTGGAAAATGTGTGAAGAATTACAGTATTCTGTGAATGTGCAATCTGTGTAGTTCTTAGAGGGAACTTGGTGTCAAGTACTTAAGAATATTTTGTGGTTCAGAGCCTTCTCGTGTTTATTTTGGGATGCTTTGTGACTGGGGGAAAAAAAAAGTATTTAACATACTTCCCTGCCTCCTTTGAGAGCTCAAACAGAAGTGAATGAAAAGATGAAGGTGTGACATCCCAGCGGAGAGCTGCTGCTGGCATATTTGTATGGGAATGAAATGAAAATGTGCCTTTAGCGTAGGGGAATCTGGAGAAATGAGGGAAGTTCGTACCTAAATGCTGTTGGTTTTCTTCCCCTCCGTGCGCTCCAGTTCCCTTCCAGTGTACATACGAAACAATGTTAAACTACCTTCTTCGGCGGTGTGGTCTTTTTTCGAGGTGGGCTCAAGTGATGGGAAGGAGAGCCTTGAATCACTTTGGATAGCGAGCCTGGTCCTGTGAAAGTGTCTGGGAATTCATTTGGCAAAAAAAAAAAGACTCTTCATATTTTCTGGCATTGCCGCGAGGTCGGGGAAGGAAGGTACAGGGCAGACTTCCTACAGCCCACGCTGAGTACGGGGGCAGCCGTTAAACAGGGTACCTTTCCGCTGCCGTGTGCTTGGTAAAGGTTGCCGAGATGGGGGTTTAAGGTTGTTACTGACGTCGGTGTAACAGTAGTGGTATCTGGAAAAGCTCGTTCTGATTTTAAAATGGAATTTTCCCCCGTTGAGCAGAAGAAAAGAGGGGTGAAGGGAGGGACACGGTAAAACCATGAAATGACGTGAAATTTGAGAAACTGCTTTGGTGCCTTCTGAGAAGGCTAAGGGTCAGGCAAGAGCCTGTAACTGAAACGTGTTACACTGATGTTCAGAAGGAATGCAAACCACAAAGCTCCATCATCCTCTGTTTAGTAAACACCTTTGTAGTGGTATATAATGAAGTAGTTTTATGCTACGTTATACTTGCAATTAAGATGAGTTTTCTGCAGTGCCTCTTCGCTCTGTTTTAGGACAGGGGAACTCAAGGGTCCGCTGTGCTCCGCATGATTTTATGAGGAATGGGTATGATCAGCTTCCGTAGTGACAAATGGCAACTGTCGCTTAATTTTTATCCCCAATTACGTAGCTCCAGGACGCATTTTTCAGGGGGAATGTTGGCGCCATTAAAAAGAAATAAGTAAACTATACTGTATTCCATCATTTTTTGGCAGCTACCCAGTGGTCTGTAGCCTTGATATGTGCATTTCTGTACGGGTATTTTTCATAAGGCTTCTGCAAGATGACTGTTAAACACTTTGCTAGTTGACTGAACTTACAGAAGATGCAAGCTAGTTAAGTTAAGTAAATCTTGAGCCGGGCTCTTACATGTGGAGCAAGTGATGGTTCCGTGCTAGCGTTCCTGGAGTTTGTAGGTAAATCGGTAGTGGATACGTTTAATGCTTTCAACTTCAATATTTCTAGCCTCAAGTAAGGCACGCTCTTCTCTGAACCATGAATGTTGAAGGGAAGTGACATTGCGTTGCTCTACTTGTTTTACTTATCGGATTAGAGCTGGATAGACTGGTTTGTGCTTTTCACTTTTTGGCAGCGCGGTGGTTTCTGCAACACAGCTGTAGTTTAAAGGCTGGCAGAACCTTGGTTTCACTGGAAGCATTAATATACCATACAGAGGCTTAAGCATTATCAAGCTTTGCCAGTTGCTCTTAGTATTTTCCTTAGAACGCAATAAAGATCGTAGCTGAGGGTTGCTATAATATTCAACCAAGTCTTCAGTTAAAAGGGTTCTTGCCCCCTCTGTCACAGTGGACAAAAGTCCTGCGTCATCTGATGATGCAGGATTTCCAAGCCGTTAGCTTAATTTCCACTAAAAAGTGTTACGGTGTGTTGCAGATGATTTGACATGTGTAAAGGTCGTTTCAGGGAAGCTGGGTTACCTTAGGAGGAGTTGACAAAGTCTATTCTCGGCGTGAGCTTCATGTTTGCTTCAGGCTGCTATTTGAGGTGTTGGTAAGGGGCCCTTTCGCTTTGCCGGGAGATCTGCCCTCGTGCAGGCGTAGTCCGTTTTCTTATGAAGCAGCGTATTACCGTAAAAGCGTATGATTTGTGAGTACAGTAATCTCATGCTCTAGACATCTGCCTTTTTTCCTCAGACCGCTCACCAGCCATTTTAGGAAGGGAGTTCAGGTATTGTTACTGTGAGTGACTTAAGCTTTACATTCGGTATGCTGCTCTTCAGTGGGTTATTTATAGTTTTGTATGACCTTACTGAGTTGCGGGAACAACCTACAAGTTTATCTGTTTCTTTAGCAGATTGATCCGTGTATATGCATATAAATACGTATAAACCCGAAAGCTACTTAGCAGCTGCAGCGCTGGATGCGTGCTCGGCTGGTCGGACACGTGTTCCTTGCTTGCTGCTGTTGACATGATGAAGATGCTCCAGTTGGTTAAGGCAGTTCCTTCAGAGGAAACGCTAGGAGATTCGCATCCGTTGGTTACATTTTGTTCCCGGAGGGGATTTTTTGACAAACTTCTTACCTTCTTTAAAGCAGGGTGAGTATTCTTAGCACGCTAACTCCGTTGTACGCTGTGCATGTCCCTTTGCGTGCATCTGCCCAGGCCAGCAACCTGGCTCGCCCCTGCATGTGCACAAGTGAGGAGAAGAAGAAACATGGCCTTGGGAGTCGGTCTTGGAGCACAGTCATGTTCCTGTGCATCTTCTAGCTTTGTAAGTCTCGGTTCTTCCCCACATCCTCCTGGGACGTGGAGATTCCTTAATTTGGGCGGGAAGTCTGGTGCTGTGGTAGCTCCTCAACAACTTTCTGCATGAATGATAAACAGATGGGCAAACTTGGGGTGTGGGATGACCCCACCCCAAAATAAACATCCCAGGTGTGCCATCCTCATTCACAAATCGTCTCATATCACACTATCGGGGTGCGTGTCCCATCTAGGAGTTGCGGGTTGAATGCCTTCAGCATAGCTGACAGCAGCAGGAGATGGAAGGGCTGGCGGGCCACGAAGGCTTGCTCTGCTGCCTGTGCCGCATCGCGCTCGGTGCGAGCCAGAAAAGTTCTAAGAGAACTTCTCCAGCTCCTGGCTCCTTGCAGCGAAGGCTGTCTGCCTGCACGGGGTGGTGCTCAGGTGAATACCGAAGGACTAGCCCGCGGCCGCCCAGGTGTAACAAACCGCTTCCAATCCTGCATTGGTTCGGTGGGAGCTTTGCTTTGCAAAAGACAAGCGTTACTGATGTCAAGTTCCGGTTGCAATTGTCGGGCTAGTGTTTAAATGCAAAGTTTCACATGAAGAAAGCACCTGGTGTCCTTTTTGAAAGTTATTTCTCTGTATAATGGGGTTGGAATGAATGAGAAACTACATTTAGTTGTGGGCTATAATTTATTGTCTGGGCGTTACTTAAATTTTTCTTGCAGTGGAGATGCTCACACCTGATTCTGTTTTCTAGTCCCACTGTTACTCTTTGCAGTTCTGGGTTCAGGATTGTTATGTCTGCAGTTCCTGAGGCCACTAAAACTACTATTGGAGAGAAGGCCCTGGCATGAAGTTGTAGGAGGATTATTAAAATATTTGCGCGTTTCCATAAAGGTATGTTAGAGATGGATTTCAGCGCATCGGATTTTACTTGGCGTGCATGAGTCACTGCTGTTAAAGGGAGCGCCTGTCGGTGCCCCTGCGTGGAAGGTGAGGGTGCTCCGAAGCACGAGGCGGGCCCGTGTGCGGAGGCGTTCGGTCCTGCTTAGCTGCCAGCATAAAGCTCCTGTTCCGGAGGAAAATCTGACCCCTTGAAAAATGGTAGAAAAAATGATCAAAGCACTTGCGAGGTTGATGTCAGATCTAAACTAGCATTTAATACTGGGCAAGCTGAAGAGGGGGCATTTTTGGAATAAAATACACTTCTGCCTTTTAAAAAACCTATGCGAGCAATTCAAACTCTTCCTGGTATAAGCATCCAAGGTAGTGGAAAGGGAGCGGCAAGAGATTGTCTTTATTTCTGAGCTAGGATCAGATGCGTTAGATAATTTCTAATTAAGTTTTGAAAATCCTCCCTTTGCAGGCATCCCGAGGAGTTCCTTGGCAGCCTCTGCACATGCTTAGCTGTCCTCACGGTTTTTGTATTTTTAAGGTTTCCGACTATTCGGTTTAAGTCTTCCTCGCTGAAGAGGTGTCTGCTGTAAAATTGCTCAACGGGATTTAAGCACGCGTGCGGCAAATTGCTGAGGGCTGGAGCACAGGCGCACCGGCTGCGGAGCTGTTCCTTTCACCGACCTTAGCCGGAGAAGCAAAAGGACTCGGCAAATGTCGTCCGAGATAATGGGATTTGCTGAAGAAGTATATATTTTTAGGATGTTTACTACAGAGCCCTAAAATTATGTGGACAATTTGCCACCCTTGACAGGGGGGGAAAAAAAATGTATCTCCGGTTAAATTTCATACCGAAAGCAATCTTTTAATAGACCTCTTCCCTAGGCGCGCGAGCATTGTAATGAAAGTGGCTTCACCGTAAATCAAACCGCTTACTGCTCCATAACCACAGAGTGTGGCTCGCGCTGGCATTTCTTTTATCTTGGCGAGCGGTTATGACTGTTCATCCGATTTGTTCCGTTATTTTCTTTTGAGTATAGCACGTCCTCGGCTGAAGATAATTCTTAGAGCGTCAGTTTACAGATTCAGCAGCAGTGTGAGCCTCACGCTCCGTGCCGGCACCACAGGACCGAGGGAGGCCGTATCGATCCTGTGCCGCCTGAATAACCAGGACAGGGTCGGCAGCCCTTGCGCCCGGGCTCCTGGGCGCCCTGTGGAGCAGCGGCAGGAGCCCGGTGCCCGGCAAGGTGAGCGCGGCAGCGTGGCACGGGTGCATTGCCACCCTCCCCGGCCTGCCCGGCTCGCGCTTCCCCTGCCCCGGCTGGTGTCTTCGGCCGCGCTGGAAGCTCGTGGCGGATCGATGGCGATTTTGTTATGGGCCAGATGTCGGAGCGCAGAAATATGCTTTCAGATCCCAGGGACCTGCTGTGACAGCTAGTGTGCTAAAAGACATTTGCTTGGCAATCAAAGGCATTAATAGTGGTTTTTGCTGACCACCTGTTCAGGGGGAGGTTTTTAATTACCTTTTTGGTTGCTGGCCAGCGGGATAATGCCTGTACATGTTTCCTTTCCTCTGTTTGGTTCCCCCAGCTTGAACACAAAGCGAGCATTAAATTGCCTTTTCAGAAGTGTTGCAGCCTGCGGAAGGGTGGCATGCTTTGCCCGTATCTTAGTTGTATCTCGCAGCCTGGGGTGCCGGGAAGTTGAATTTCAAGGGAAAAAGCTTAGAAAAGGCGTCAGGAGTCATTGGCAGCCTTGATGCCACTGGCGTTCTTTGGAATGTTTGCGTGCCGGGGGTGGCTTGGGAAAGGCGCGTCCTCGCCACCGGTAGGGACTGGGAGAAGAACGGGCTGCCGGTGCCCCCTGCCATTTTTGGATGCAGTCCTCTAATCTAAAAGCTTGGAAATGCAGAGTCTGACACCTGAAGTGTGTTTATTCCAGCGTGGATCATCAACCTTCAGGTTCCTGCGAAGAGACCTCTGTCCCCTGAGCTGATGGAGAGCCCGGCGGTAAGCTGTTATTTTCGGCACTGAGGCAGCCGGCGCCCGAAGGATGAAACGCACGCTGGTGAGGGGGTTTACAGATATTTGTTGACAGCGGGGGAGGATGGCGGAGTTCTGGACTTGCTGTGGGAGCTCTGGCAGCCCTCTGCTTATAGATTTTTCCCTGCTTTTACCCCAGGCGATCTCGTTTTCTATTCACTTGACTTTGGGTATCTACCAGCTCGTGTACCCTTTCGTTTCTCTGCCCCCGGTCTTGGAGACAGGTGGCAGCTGCAGTTGCATGTACGGCTCCTGCGCTCGCCGTTCTGGCACATCTTTAGGAAGAGGAGTGTGAAGGCCATGCGGCCGTGGGCCTCGAGGTTGGCGGGGAATCCACTGGCAGGTGTAGGAATGAGTGGGGCTGGGCACCCGCGTGGAGCCTTTAGCTGCTTTAATTGCCGATTCTGCCGCACCTCTCCTGAGTGCGTGCCGTCAGACCAGACCCAGCCCGTCTCAAGGAAGGCTTTCACCTCAAAAACTGAACATCAATGCCTGTCACAAAAGTGACACACTCTCCGCTGCACCCCTTCCTTTCTCCCCAGCTTCTTTGTTAAATGCAGTTGCTTGAGATGCTCACGGCCGGAGCTGATGGCAAAAGTCCTCCAGCAAGGATGCGATGGCTGCTCCTGTCTGGCTCCGAAGGGAGGCCAAACGGAGTCTGCTGGAAACCTGCTGTTCTCTTCCCCGTGCGTGGATTCCCCTTCTCCGCCTCCTTCCTGCTGCAGGAAAAAGAAACCGTCCTCCCCCCCAGCTCAGCCGGAGCCGAGCACCGCATGCTCCGGCCGGCCGGGTACTTTGGCAGTGTTTCCGGCTGCGTTTTCAGGGCGTCGGTCTCGTGGCTGCTCGTCGATCTAGATTTGTTTTCCTTAGTTACAGGGGGCGTCTTTGAAATGGGGGTGGTGAAGGGGGATTAGGAAGGTGCGGTGATGCAGCTGGGGCTGATGGGGTGGAGCAGAGCATCCGTGAGCTGGGGGGAGCTGCAGCCCCCGCTAGCATGGTTGTCAAAGGTTTCTTTGATGTGGGAAGAGGATAACTCTGACCTTCCTCGGAGGGCTGTTACGGATTAATGTTTGCACAGGGCTTTGAGTGTCAAGCTTTATGTAAATACCAGTTACGACTTCTTTATTAATTCCCTTCCCCGTCAGGTAATTCCCTTCCCCGTCGGGTCAAAAACCTGCACCACGCGTGCCTGATGCTTGAGAGCAAGCCCGCGCGGGTGTCGGGAAGGCGGCGAAGCAGGGTGTTCGGATGGCGCGGCGCGATGCCACCTCCCTGGGTGACTTTGACGCCGGCCACCTCCGCAGCCGCCGCCCCGCCCTTCCCACCGCTGTGCTGGGCGCCCAGTTGGGCGGAGGTGCTGGTTTCCCCACCCGCTGCAGCCCGGCTCCTGCGCTTTCCGGGGTACGTGACTCCTCGGTGGCTTCTGCGGGTGCCCGGGGAAGGAGGCGTAGGAGCGAATTCAATGCTGGTGGATGAACCATGGGGTGGGACTGCAGCCACTCAGGAGGAGGCATGTGAATAAACGGGCTGTAGCCCCTCGGGGCAGGCCACCTCCTTGCAGTTTCTTCTGTGACTCTGCAAAAATGATTGTGTCCCCCTGAAATGCCAGTTCTAGGTTTAAAGGTACTGCCGTTTTGTGCCATATAGTATTTCTCGTACAGAAGAGGAGCTACATGAGTCCATGTCGTTTCGGACTCCACGTTCCGTTACTTTATGACTTGGTTATGCCTAACACGGGATGTTTAAAGAGGGAGGATTAACCTGCGGTGTTTAGCTCCTCTGCCCTTGTGTTTGTATGCCTATAGCAACAGGCAAAAGCAGCATTAGAAGCAATGTGTAGGGAAGGTTAGATACATCCTTTCCCTCTCTCTCGCTCTTGCCAGAGTCCTTAGATGTATGAGGCTGCGTTAGGCGTTTTACTGCTGAAGTCAGGAGCTCCTTTCCAAAACTTAGTGTTGTGCCTAAAACTGTGGAGGGTGGGGATTGACTCTTTGCCAGTCACTTACTTAAACCTAAGAGATCCTTGCGTGCAGATTACTTATCTGGAGTGCTGGCAGGCTAATAAATTCAAGGGACTGTTCTAAACATTGTCAATCTCAAAGGTAATCCTATTAAAATAATGGAGTATTTTCAGGGTAAAGAATTCCCTCATCCTTCTCTCCCCGGCACGCAGGAGAAAACATGAAAGGCAGCCTGGAGTCCTCTGCACGTCACTGAGCCACCCGGCTGCGGAATTCCCGGCAGCCAGGACTTAAGCGGCTGCGGCGCGTCGGGGAGGTGCAAAGTTCCTAACGGAGGGCTAGTTTAGAGCGGTCTGCGTTTTGATTTTTTTTTTTTTTTTTTTGAGGAAGTGAGTGGTTTTTGTCCTTGCTCCCTGTTTGAATTGGGCTAGGCACCTTGATGAGGATGGGAGACTGCTGTTACCCTCTGGGATTTCTACCTGGAATGCAAGGAATGCCAAAGCTAGCCCGACCTGCTCTGCCCAGGGGCTCCCAGGTGCAGAGTTGTGCACTTAATGCAAATAGGAAGCTACGGAGCCTGTAGCAAATGTCTCTTTCTTCTGACCCTTACAGGCAGTTTGGTTTTGGAATAGGCGCCAGCAATCCCCGCTGCCTGTGGTTTCTCCCCATTTGAGGCAGAGATCAGTTCTTTGGTCTGTGTTGTTTCAGCAGAGCTGGGACAACGGACGCTCCCGGTGGCGATGCTGCTGGTGAAGCCCTCAGGACATCAAAGTGTAGCCTCTGTTGCTCTTCTAGAGAAGACAGTTGCTCCAGTTTGCCTTTTGATAATCTTCAAATGCAGGCGTGACCTGAATTTACAACGTGGAGAAAGGAAGTGAGAGGAAAAATATCTCTGAGAGCTTTTAAGGTATCTTTGACAGCAGTAAACTAGAGAAAATAAGCACAAGTTCTTCTCTCTCCCCTTTGCTTTTGTAGGTCTCTTCAGGGGAATTCTGAGCAAATCAGAGAACTTCAAAAACAGCCTCCAGCCCAATCGCTTCCACCATCTGACCAAAAAAATCTCCTACTGTGCAACCCACAAACCTCAAACTCTCTCTGGCAGGCTGGTGTGAAAACCATCTTTGAATAACTTGCCACAAGGAGGACGTGAAGTTCCCTTGGTTTGGGAAAGGAGGTTTATTCTCATTTGCAGAAGCTTTGACATGGTGCAGCGCTCTGGCAAAGGCCTGTGACCTGCGTCTTTTCTGCGTGTGGATTTACCTTTAGACCCTCCAAGCTTGAAGGAGAACGTCATTTGGGGAGAGAGGGAAGGGTGGGCTGCACGGGTGGCTCCTGCTGCCCGTACCCTCGTGGCTGTAAGGTGCGATACTGTTCACCCCGCTTTCTTCTGCGGGGTGTAATCCGTAACACGTGCCCACCTCGCTTTGTAGCTCGCGTGTGCTCCATTTCACCCGTGAGCTTGGGTTACCTTGGAATGAATTGGTTTATGGCATGCCGTTCTCGGCAAAGCGGGAGAAGAAATGGTCACATAACTCAGCAGGGCTTGCCCTTGGAGTGATTTAGTTAGGCTGGATGATGGCCGAGGAGCCGTATTGATTTGGAGCTCCCGCTGGAGCTGAATTCGGAAAGCGCTGCAGCACCTGCAAGACGCTCGCCTGAATAGAGCCACTGAGAAAAGCATTTCAGCTATTGGCATCGCTCCTAATGCGTTTTGTATGTGTCTATACCACAGGGAGAAATGTGTGGTTATTGTTGAAATATTATCTACATGGGTTTTCAGAAGATGAAGAAAAGGCACTTTGCTGCAGTAACTGTTGTGGACATGCTATTGTGATAATGCCTCGGCGTTTTTATATTGAGATGTGGCTCGATATATTTTCTCCTCACTGCGTATGTTTTTAAAAACAGCCAGACAGATATATCTGATCAATGGCTCTTGGAAGGCTGCTTTCAGGTGTCCAGTAATTTTGGCATGAAGTGTTTGTTTGTTTGAGTCATTATTTTACTGTCATCTACTTGGAGCTAGCCGGTGATACGTATCAGCTGGGCTACTGGCTGCCCCGGGTATTAAGCAAGAAATAGCGTTGGGCGTAGGAATACGAAGGGATAAATGAACCTCTCCGAATTGCTTTGAATTGATATGTTTTTCGAGGTGGACTTGTGGGAACAGATTTTATCTTGTCCTGGCTTTGCGATGTATGTCAGAGTCTGCTGGAAACGGCTCTGAACGACCACCTTGTGGTAGCCAGCCTCTTTGTGGTAGGAAACGCCCTTTGCCTGCCATAACTTTGCAGGAAGGTTTTGTAATTACCCTCCGCAGCAGCACGAATCCTGTGGCTTTTTCTCAAAGCCATTTTAAATAGGGCTCAAAAACCCCCTTCGAGTGTGGTGGGGGGTCCTTACGTGAGAGGCAGCTAGGTGCCGCTGGCCGCGGGGCAGGCGGTGCGCCGTGTGGCGGAGCCCGAGGGCGAGAACAGGGAACGGGGCCGTATCTCCACGGTTCTGTCGCAGCTTGCCGCACCTTTGGTCCCTACGAAGCAAGATGGAGTCTCTTGTCTAATCACCGAGGTTGCGGAGTGCGTGCCTGTGTCCAGGGCGATAGTTGGCAGTGCCAAGAAGCAGAGTTGAGCAAAATTAACCCCAAACCCGGTTAGTGGCCTCCTTACAGGATGCGGAAGGGGCTGGGGTTCTAGCTTCAGCAAATTCCAATACCCTGTTTAACTGCTTTTCCCTGATCAATAATATGTAAGTGAAATATCGGTCAAGGTTTTTGAAACAAGGAAGCAACTTTAAAACATTACATTTGTTTTACCTTGGGAGAACTTAATTAGCTGTCAACAGCACAACACATGAATGGTGACTTTTGAATGAAATTATGAAATCTCTGCTCCCGAGGCATTTTTCTCCCTCCTTCCAAGGCAGAGGGAAACACGACAGATTTGTTTAGATAGAAGATAAGTAATTTTGGGAAAATGCTTTTGCCTGCGCAGTTTTCTTGTATTAATTACAGAAGCATATAACCCTTCGGTTCTTATTTGAAAGGGAGCGACTAACAGAACGAGGATGTTAAATCAGGTTGGAAGTGCACTTCCAAGCAAATCCGAGATTGTGGTCTTGTGGTTCTCCGTTTAATGGGCTCATTTCTTAAGTGATTGAACTTCTATCATTCAGCTGGATACCATGGTAATTTACTTATTTTACAAATGCAATAAATAAAACACGGCCAGCAAATCACTTGAACGGTCCTAATTTAGAGCTCCTTGCTTTTGCTGACACACGATGGAAGCGTGGCACGGTTATCAGGAAAATGGATGCATTGGTTGAGCGCGGCGAAGGGAGCTGAGGACGCAGCGGCGAAGCGAAGGAGAGCGAGGCGGTCTGAAGTATTAACATGTCTTACTGTTTTGATGGGTTTGCAGTGATGTGAGTTGGTGAGACAGTATGCCAGTGTAAACAGCTTCGCTGGAGCGTTACTGTTAAATATAACTTGCCTGTTTTACCCAAGGTTGGCTCATGACAGAAGCGAGTGTATTATCCAAGTGAAGCTTCTAAACTTGAGTTTCCAAGACCAGCCAGCTTGTTACCTTTGGATCTGATGCTGTTCTTGAATGGGTTTTTTTCCCAGAAGCCTTCTCTTAATAACCTTATTAAAAAAAAAAAGAGGCAAACAAAGCCCAAACAAAAAACCGGATTGTTAAGATGGGGATAGCTGCGTCTCCTTGGGAGATTTGGTGTGTGCCTACCTTGAATACCAAACCTCCAGTCATAGCTTAATTTGTGGCAAGGCTTTTCCCCAGAGCCTTGAACAAGGAAGAAAGGTAGGTGAATGTAGGTAGAGAACATCTGCTGAGGGGACCGTCAGACGATCTGTGAAACTCTCTTGTCGTGCTCTGTTAAGCTTGGGCTTCATAACGAGTCAAGGTGACTTGGCACTCCCTCGTGGCTTTTTTTAAAGTTCAAGAATGCGCCTTCAGCTGAGTGATATTGGCCAGGCACCATGAGGCTTTCTCCACGTGGGACTCTCTGGTTGCGTTGTATGACCTTCTGTCGCGGTGATGTCTTTAGGTTTTGCTTGGCACTGCGCTGTAATCCATCCATTCGTAGCGATGCGTACGTTTTGGAAAACACCTCTGGTTTCTCTAACCCTGCTCGTAGAAACGGCGTTCTGTCAGGTCATGAGGGATCTGCGGGGAGGGCTGGCGAGAAGGGGAGCTGCTGCCAGCACAATGTGAACTGGAAGCGCGTCCGCTCTTTTTAAGCGGTGGTCTTCAGTCCACAGCATCCGCGTGCCGTAATGAGCAAAGTCAGTGCCGCTGATGGCACTGAGAAAAGCAAATGCTGACTTTATTGCCTGTAGTCACTAAGTCATCTTGAGATCGTCTTCCGGTTGTGAAGCCATAACGGGATTTTCACACAGGATTGGCATTAACTTGGTGACGGTCGCTCCTGGGAACTGGTGACTCTGCAGGTAATGGGACTTCCGCAGTAACGCTTGTTCTTAAAGCTCCTTAAATCATCTGAATATACCTAAACCTGGGATTTCAAAAGGGGGTGGGGGGAGCAGGGAGAGGAGGAACCCTAACGTTACGATCCTAGGGAAAATCCTGAGAAATGTTGGACCGAATCTTGGACAGCATGTTGTTCTCATTGGAGTAACAGTGAAAGTGGTGCCGAAAGCATTAGTGGGTGAAATTGTCGTAGTTGCAACAGAGTTGCAAGATAAAGTATCAACATACTTTAAAAAAATAAATAAAATTGACATGTGGCGTATGGCTGTGGCCCATCAGCAGCTCGAGTGGCTTCGGTGGGCCAGGCATCTACTAAAAGGTATATTTGCTAATTTGCTGCTTTAATATCCATGCAAAATTTTCTGAATCTGTAAAGGAGTGATTGTGTCTTGGGTAGGGTTTGTAAAAACGTGTTTTTAAATGACCACAGAAGTCTAACGTACATATCGGTCCTCCCTGTGACTTACTCCAGGAGACCGTTTTTCTGGTTGTGAGTATGTGGAACTGGAGTTCCACATACGGTTTTGGTGTTTTTTTTTTTTTTTTTTGCAAAACAAGAAGCAAGCACTTTAATTATAAACTTATGGGTACTGTAAAAAGCTGGTATTTAATGCCCAGTGAAGGTCTAGCTTAAGGCAGAGGCTTTGTTCTGCGTCACAGCCAGCCCGCAGCGGTGCTGCCCTTTGCTGGCGGCGGGTGGGCTTGCGGCGAGCGAGAGGTGCCCGTCTCCTGCTGCTGTAGGTGCAAGCATCGCTAGGCTTTCTTGGGTTTTATTTTTCCTGTTAAAATTTGGTTTGACTTGAAAAGGAGGCGGCCTCTCGCTGCTGCAGAAGCAGTGCTTCTAGTCGGGATAGAAACACCGGGGGAGCTGCGGTGAGAAAGGGCTGCTGGCAGGCCGGGTTTTGCCTGGCCATAGTTGTTACCCCCGGCCCGAGGTTTCGGAGCGAGTACTGGGGGTCCTCGCCTGTGGCTTTGCTTTTTCGGGAGCGGGCGGCTGTTTCCGTTTTGGCGTGGTGCGGTTTGCCAGCGCTGCTGCTCCTCAGAGCACCCCGCGGTGATGGGGCACCTTCGTCTGGAGCAAGGCTTGTCGACATGGCGCATCTTGCACCATCCGTGGCTGTGTCGGCGTTTCCCCGGTGTGCACCAACACCTCGGTAAACTCCCGTCTTTTGCCCTGCGACTGGAGCCCTCCTGTGCATCCGTGGGGACAGACGTTTGCTAAACCTGCTTGGAAACAGGGACACGCGAGATAGAAGCACGGATTGTTCTGGCTGAACCTTCAATATATGGGATGGGGTGGTTTTTTCGGTCCAGACCTACCCTTCAGCTTCCCTGTCACAAGTTGCTGTAGACCTGACTGAGATCCCCCACTTTCCAAGGCGACGCGGAGAGAAGCGCTGGAGTGCTCCCCACATACTGGTGGCAACTTGTGAGGAAGAATCTCAAATTTGGCAGCTGCAATGAAATTGTTAGCTGCATCCTGCCGCTACTTCTGGGGCTCAGGAATGTGTTTTTGTAGCAGATGGAGCTATTAGTTAGCTGTGCTATCTTGAAGAATTGCTTTCCCAGGTAATCAGCTCTGCTCATTTAGGATGTCGTTTCCCCACCTCGATATGTCAGCCGAGGAAGCAGGAATGATTAATCACTGCGGCTTGGACGCTGCACAAGAATAACTGCGTGGAGGGAATCGTTCTGCGGAGCGCCAATGCCACAGGGAGTTTAAAGTGCTCTGATGCAAAGCAAACAAGATGGAAAAGATGACCGTGATGCTTCCCGGTGGCTGTGTGTCAGCCCGGAGAGTTTCTGTGGCAACCTGAAGATTTGCAATTCATGGGAAGCCTGGAGCGAGACAAAACTTGAAGCCCCGGCTGCCGCTGCTGTGGAAGGGCTAGCACCAACACCTGGCAGCCTCCTTCCGCCGCTCACTTTTCATGCTTGGCGGGGTAAATCACGGGAGAGTAACACACACGGTAAACCCTGCCTACGAGGCGCACGCCTTCCACCTTTCCAACCGATTTGTATGAAAGGAAGTTAAAGGTTTGCGAAGGTAGGGTACCAGTTGGCCATCGCGCCTAGCTGCAGGCCTGTTATCTAGAAGGTTGTTTCTGCTGGACAGAACGACAAAACTACTGTGAAAGAAGCACGGTTTTATTCCTCTTGGGTTGAAGGCTGAAAATGTGATTTTGTTTTTTCAATTACTAGTATTCTGAAACTGCCAACCAAGAAGGTTAATCCTTTTTTTTATTTCTCTCTGGCAGATCTCAGGCTTAAGTCTTCTGGTGACTGCCTCTGTTTTCATTTCACCCGTCTGGAATATTTTGCAAGACTTAGTGTTGGCATGCGCCACGTAAACAGAAGGTGCAAAATAGGGCAGCCTGGGATTTGTGATATGAAAGGGTATCGGCTTTACCTCTCAAGTATGACCAAGTAATTTAAACTTGTTAGGCAGCCTCCTCTTAGGACGAGCACGGAGGATTTCCAGCCTCATCCCTTCTTGTACCAGCCTTCTACCGCTCGCTTTCCCCGTTGGGCCAAGCAGTTCTTGGTGTTCTGCTCTTCAGACCAGCAGCCAGGGGTGGGCATTCTCCAGAGCTTGGGTGTCCAACGCAGAAGGAGAAAGCCAAAGGGCCTGTGGTGCCCCGGAGCTCAGTGCCTGAGAAAATAGCCGCAAAGGCTTCTGTTTCCCGCTGGAGCGAACTAGAGCAACTCCAGGTAGGTGGAAAGCAGTAAGCCAAAGCCATAGTAGCGAGTAACGGAAAACTTAGTCTTTGCAAAGCTGCCACCTCGAAACACAGGCGTCGGAAGCTTGCTAGCAGGACTGCTTTTTTTAACCGTGAGGGTTAATCTTCATTTCAGATTGGGTTGTATGGCAACCAGGGAACTTTGAATATAAACCTCATAGCAGCATTAAACCTTACGTCGTGAGTGTTAACGGTAGATGGAGAGGCTGGTGTAAAACCTAAAGGAATGCGTTGTAAAAGCTTGCCAGTGGCATTTTGTGTAGCCAAAATAGCTGGTGCTGTCCTGGTGCGCGTTCAGCCTGTTGGTCAAAATACTTCCGTTGCACTACTGCTTTTGGTGAAAACCGTCCTGAAAAGACGCCTGGCAGCGGATGCTTCCCGACTCGCCCGACAACTCACGGCGGTGTTGGCATAATAAATCTGCCGGAACTATGCTTTGGGATCTCTTTGTAAGCGTAGTGTTTCCGGCGGCTGCCTGGGTGGTTTCCGCGCTGGCTGGTGGTGCCTGAACTGACCCCCCCCCCTTTCTCTCTGTCCCTCCTTCGTTGTGCCGGCGGGATAACAAACGGCTTTCCTTGGCACGGCTTGTGTGCCGTGGCACTTTCTGCAGCCTCTGCACCGCACCCTGCCTGCTCCCCAGGTTGAGTATAAGGTCACGCGTATTTTTGTGCATCTGAGAGAACCGCGTTGTTCTGTGCCGAGGTGCAGTTGCATGCGTCGTAACGAAGATAATGCGCTGCCTCGGGCGGGTGGTTTTCTAGCGCGTGTGCTGGCCTCCTCGGGGAGTTAAAAGGTATAATTGGTAATGTGGTGAGGATATTTACCTTTGAGCGTGTTTGTGAACTTGTCTCCTCCCTACCTAGCTTAGTTGTGTCTCTTTCTGTAAACATTTTTATTTATTTTCACAGCACCTAGTGCCTGTAGCGAAATCTGGAAGCTAATTGCCTGGATGGGTGCTGCAAGGCGGGAGAAGGGCTGCGAGGAGGTGGCTGTGGGTAGAGAGGCTGAGAGAAGGACCTCGGGGCATCTGTCTGTGAGCAGGCACGTTAAAAGTATTAATTTTTGAACTTTTGACTTCAAATGGCTTGTGTAAAAATGCTTAAGTGGTTTTTTTCTATCGGATTTGATCTTTTTGAGTCACAAGACCTTTTCGTGGTTGGCAGGGCTCCTGTAACATATTTCTCTTTAAATGATCTCTGAAGTTGTCGAGTACGTTGGTATGAAAGTGCTTGATGGAAAGCTGTACAATTTGTTCAGGCAGTAGCGTGGAAGGAGGCGGCTTTTTTCCGTGGCAAGCGGATCGGCTTTTTGAAGCTCTCTTCTTAATGTTGCAGAGGAGGTTTGGCGTGCCAGGGCTCGCGGGGATGGAGGCACAGCTGCTGCTGCGTTTGCCCTCCCCAGCGAGCGTGTGAGCGTCCCGTCCCGGTGGGAAAGTGCGCTTTGCAGTGCGTGCTCTCGGGTGTAGTCCGGGGCAGCAGACCCGCTGCTTGAAACTGGAAAGGCTTTCCTAAAATGCAGAATGAAAACCGGGGGGATGCGGGCCTTGCTGTCGAAGACGTTTCCCTGTCAACTCTAATAATCTGGCTGTGCCCCCCATCTGCTGTCATCGTGACGGGCGAGTTTCTTGGCTCCTGGTTCCCTCGTTGTTTTGACTGAGTAGGAGCATCCTGACACGCGGAATCGTACCAGACTGCAGCTGAGTCAGGAATGATTGAACTAGTTAGATTATCACTTCCTACACACGCGCTCGGAAATTGTCCCCAGAATCCAAATGAGGGGAACTTCCGCTGGCGGGGGAAGAGCTGTGAAGACTTTTAGGCAAGTATATAAATTACAAAAAACCCCAAACCAGGACTGACCGCTCTTTGTGAATGTCGGGGAGCTGAGGACCTGTGCGACCCGAGCGGCCCTGGGAGGTGACCTTGCAAACCTTTCGTGGGTTGCAGAGCTTGTGTTTTCTGGGCGTTGGAGGGGACTTTGAGGACCGCGTGTTTCTGGCTGCAAGACCAGTGGCGTCTGGAAAGAGATAGCCAAATGCTGCTCTAACATCAGTCTGCCAACAAGCAAGCGGCGTTCTTCGTCAAGCTCAACCTTTTCCACGTAAATAGCTCAGAGCTGAGAAGCACAACATTAGGAAAAGCAGAACATAAATCAAGATTTCGTAAGTCAAGAAGGATCGGGCCACTTCCGTGAAATTCCTGCGTTTCGGTCTTGAGGCTTGTTCCCCGGGAAGTAGTCACATACGCCCAAGGGTTTTTCAGTAGTCTTGAGTCTGGTTCTGACCCTAATAAGGCAAATGGACAAGGAAAAAAGAGCAGCGGGGATGTGTCATCTGAAAAATTAAATGTTTTGAAATTGATTACGCTCTGCAGAAACAGGGTCGCCTTTCTGGTAGGAAGCTGTAAACAACCCAGATTGGATCAATTATCTCTTTCTTTGCAGCAGCCATTGCAATTAGCGAGCGTCTGAAGTGCAAAACGTGTTTCCCAGGTGGAGCCGGAGCGAAACACTGGGCAAGGCTCGCGCTGGCCGCGCTCGGGAAGGAGGGGAAGGATGGGAAGGATGCTGGCCTGCCTGCCTGCCTCTCCTCACGGCGCAGTGAGAGGTGAGCGGGCTGGGCGCTCGTGGGGCGCCTCTGAGACCCCGCCTGCCAAATCCAGGAGCGGCATGTTATCCGTAGGCTGCCCATTGAGGGTATGTGAATGGAAAATGGGGGGGTTGTGTGTGGTAACTTGGAGGCTCCCCTTGGCGATGGAGGGCCTGTCCTTGACGCGTTTCTGCGGCGTTTTCCAGGCTCTCCTGGTTGAAGCAGAGCACGTGGCGAAATGTTTTGCTAAGTCTCGGACTTAATGAGGTGCCATGTTGGGAATAGAGTTGTGCTCACGGACTGGAGTTCATGGTGAAGTGTACCTTTAATGTGAAGTGACACTTGTCAAAATAAATGAGCAAGATTCTTATTGCATGTTCACTCGCTTGTAAAATTTGCCAGTCTGCAGCGGCTCTTAATCATTGATGTGAATTAGCCAGGTTCTCCTGTAGTTTAATTACTAGTATGTCATGTTTAAATTCTCCCTTGATGAACTAATGGTTAGATTATATGCACACTTTCATAACGGGTAGCAGGCAAAATACAAGCACGCGAGATGAGTGTAGATGGTGTGAAGCGCTTAATCTGCAGAAGGCTAAAGGGGCAAATAATAAATAAATATTAGTAATTTGCTCCCCGCCAAAAAGAGGCAGATCACACCGGCGTTGCCATGGCCAGCGTCCCTTCCGATCACCTCCATTCTCGGCTAACATCCGTTGCGTCCTCTGGACTCTTTTTTTCCATCGACATCACAGTGCTTCGTGTTGTTTGAATGTATGTTCATTCCATATTCCCAGCCGGTTTCATAGCAGGGTTTAATTATTTTGATAGGCAAAGGCAGGAATGCTTTGTATTGTTTCAGACTCTTTGTTCCCGGGGGATTAATGAGGAAATGGGCAGAGGGTTGACCGAAGATGCGGACTTTGGAAAGGATTTTTCCCTTCTGTGCTATTACTTACAGCTTTTCAGTAACTGAGAGCGCTTCCAAGCTATGTCGTTCCGTGGAGACGTTGCATGCTAATTGTTCGACTCGGTTCTCAGAAGATGACTGAGCTCCAGTGTTTGAACAGAATGGCAGGTGGAGCGATAGATAACGTTAAACTGAAACTCACTGCAAGAGGAGTACTCCTACAGATTGTCTGAAATTCGGCGGCGGCTTTCCTCGTCGTTGTAGCTAAATACAGGAAAGGCGGTTCTGCGGCAAGCGCCACGCTTGGGAAGCTGGCCGTGCAGCTCGACCGAGGGTCGTAGGCAGCTGCTAACTCATCCTTCTGGTGGCAGGGATTGTACCTCCCGTGTCTTGACCTCTTCCTTGAACGGAAATTCTTAATTACTAAGGAACCCGATAACTGAGTCACTCTGCCTGTTGTCAAGGAGACAAATAAAGCCTGTTGAACTCACAGAAATCGTACTGGAGAAACCATCACGTTTCCTCTTAGTCCTAGAAGCACGTTGAGAGAGTGCAGTTCTCCAGATGCTGCGTACAGCTGTTGCCTTTACAATATAGATTTCAAAATTACATACCTGAATACAAAAAAGCAACCCCATTCGGCCGTCTCTTATCTGTGCTCCTAGGAAATTCTCTGTTTACCCTGATAATGCAGTTTTCTAAGTAGCCACACTTGGTAATGACTAGGTAAGGCGAGACAAGACGTGCAGAGGTGGTAATTGGAAAGGAAATAACATCTAAGAAGTGAGAAATTGAGGATGCTTTCCATATGGAATAGTATATAATCAGCCTTTTAAATCCAAGGACGGCCTAACTGCCGTTTTTGGGGGGGCAGGAGGGGCCGGATCGTCTCTCGATTGCTAGCAGTTCTGCCAAACAGGAGGCAGTCTCGTAACTACGGAGGAAATTAGGCTTAGCTTCTGGCATTGATTTGCTGCCTTTACCTTTTCCCTTAAGTTGCTTGGTCCACCTGCGGCTGAGAGGGTATAGGAAAATTCAGAAATGGTGCTGTATGAGCACTCCTGTACCCTTTTCCACTGTCACAAGGGACGAGCAGAGGTCCGTCACCACGACGGGCACGTTGCATTGAGCTGGTGCTCGTGACCAAGCCGTTGCAAGTAAGGCGAATCCAAGGATGCAGCGCGTGTTGCCCGTGTCTCTGGGCAAAGGACGGTCAAGCCACTTGGCGTTCAGCCCTTCTGCTGCGGTTTGCTTTGACTACATGGGAGCCGCCTTTCTACGCCTGTACCTGCCTTCTGACTCGGGGCTTGGAAGGATCCAGATGCGTGCCCATCAGTGCGTCTGCCTAAATTAGAGGTGACAAATTATTGATGATTAGCACTGCTTTTTGTTTTACCATCGCAAAAAGAGAATTTATAAAAGCCAACTTATTTTTATCTTTGGCCTCAGGAACTCCAAAGCAGTTGTACTTATTCTTAATTGCTTGTTTTATGGGTGAAAATTAAGCTGTAGTGTAAACGGCAGTGCGAGGAGGCTGGGATAGAATCGCTGCAGCGTTCGAACAGCGAGGAGAAAAATTGGTGCTGCGGATTGCCTAATACTTCACAAATTCCAATTTTTATTAAGTTTAACAATGCAACCGTTTCCAACCGTTCTATAACTAAATATAGTAATGAAATTTTATTTGAAGTCAGGAACATTATCCAGATATGACTTGATGTGTGTAAGATACTGCACATCAACGGAGTGGTACAGATTGTGTTAAATGGGCCTGAAATAATCTTCAGGAAAGAAAATCGTTTTCTATTCTTCTTGACACAAAGTGTTTGTCACAGATACGCATTCTTATCCGCGTCTTGTTAGTGAAATCATTATACTTTTCATGACAACTTTTATGCAAATGCACCGGTTGTCCTTGATTAGGTTTACATGAATAAGCTGTAATTATAGGCTGAGGTGATATTAATGTGCGCCAATTAAGTAGGTAATTACTATGTGTAATTACGGCCTGAAAAATGTGTTGTAACAGCCTGCGCGCCACGCTGACGTAGGGGTTTCGGCTCGCGGCTTCGGCCCTGCGACGTAGCTCGCGGTGCCGTCGCACGGAAGGGCTGTTGGGGCATGCGCGGGGCCGGGCAGAAGCTCTGCGCCCGAGCGGAGTCTCCAGCCTTCCTGCGCGGCGCGCGCCGTTGCGCGGGTAAGCAGAGGATGCGAGGGGAAGCTTCATGCTCGGAGACCTGGGGGTCCGCGAGGGCTCGTGCTGAGCCTTTCTCTGCCGCTGACAAACCTCCTGCGATCTGGGGGCTTTGCCGAAGAGAATGGCTTCGGGCTACCTCCTGGAGCGCGTCTTTGGGACGCGCGGGAGCGCCTGTTTTACCTGGCTCAGAGGACAGCTGGGGGTTGCTTGCTTGTGGATGTCTGGAGATGAGAACTGCTTTCCTTTTAGTGTGCTTTGACTCCGGTGCTGTGAGGATGATTTTGCTTTAGCTCCTTTCCATTGAAGCGTAGGCCAGGCAACCAGAATGCCTAGGGGGTACGTCTTGAAGAGGGCTACCACGAAGCAGCTATAACGGCAGCGCTTTTTGTGCTGGAAGCATACCAATGAGGGGCCCGAGCAACCTCCTCAACTGAGTTTTTCCCTGTGCTAAAGAAGCAGCTGAGGGAGGATGCCCACCTGGCAGAGTTACAATAAACCTGCTGTCCGTATAGCAGCGAGGACACAGGCTGTAATGCCTACGGTATCCAAAACATAAGGAGGAAGAAAATTGGAGGTCACGGGAATGCGCTCACAGCATCCCGGTGCTGCCTGGTATGAAGTCGGGTAAGGGAGAGCCGGAGGACCTGCTCGGCGGCCGTGCCGTGGAGGTGGATGTTCCCCAGGCAGGCGGAGTTAGAACTGACCTCCGGCATGTCTTTGTGCTAACGAGAGCGAGAGGAGGAAGCATCCCTGTGGCTACCTTCCCAAAAGCGTTGACAAGTTATACCCTCTGCGTCGCTGGCCGTGGCTCCATGCGGAGGTACACACTCAGCCTCCTTGTTACTAGGAGAGTGAAAATATCCTCCACGTGGTTCAGTTTGTGCTGGACGCACGTGTGCCCTTTTTTACCGTCCGTGTACCCTTCATGAACACAGCATCTTCCGTTCTGGGTTCACCTTGGTTTGCCATGCATCTGGACGAGTTTCGAATCGTCCCACTTGCGTTCCTCCTCTTGCCCGCTGAAACCCACATAGCCTTTGAAGTGTTATATTTAAGGACACTTTTTTCCAGGCAGCTTCTTATATCTGCTTTAATTTCTGTTAATCTCTTTGTGCACATGGCTCATAATGTTTAAGCGATGGGATTTTTTCCTCTGTGTGACGCACTTTGCTGCATTTTTAGTTGGTACCAGCAGAAAGAATACAAAAAACCCCCAAAACAAAAGCTTAAAAGGAGAAGCCCTGACCTCAAGGTACCTGCCAAAGTTCTCCTCTTGGCAAAAGGTCGGATGAGCTTTTCTGATGGAGGAGGCATTGAGACGTTTTCCAAACCTGAGGATATCCGAGTCTTGCTCTGGGAGCGTTTGGAAGGGTTCGTTTCTGTTTGTCAGGGTCCCCGCGGTGGGAGAAGGGTTTCAGTGTCGCCAGTCAGGGAAACGTGCTGTTAGAGGCGACTGCGAGTAACACAGTGATGCGTTGGCAAAGGCTTGTATTTCAAGGTCTTTGCTTTTTTCCACAGTGTCCTCATTCAAGAGTTCCCATAACTGTAATTCCTTTATTTTCGGGTTTGAGTGGATGTTTCTGTTGGCTGATGCAGCAGCGAGACCTTCTCTGGTGGCTCCTCTTTGGGGGGGAGCGCAGCCTCTCCTTGCTGCCTGCCCGCTGATCTGCGTCCCAGAGCTTGACTCCTACTGGGACTCCTAACGCAATGGCACAACTCGCCGTCTGTAGCTTGAAGAATGACTTATTGTGCTGGTAAGAATTGTTTGAAGAATTAAAATTGACCCGTTTCCTTCAGGCACAGAGAAGTTAATGCTCCAGAGTGTTAACATCACAGGAGTGATTTGAGAAGTCTTATTCGTCAAATCCCGGTGCTAATCTGTATGTAGGTATATATAAAAAGGCCTCAAAGGTTGTTTCAGTATCTATTAACCTCCCCTCTTCTTCAGGGGCTTAACTTGGCTGCAAAAGCTTGGTCAAGGCTTTAAGTAGTTAGTCGTCTGCTTCCGAATCTGTGGGACCGGCGAAGCAGAAGAGGGCTGCCGATGCCTGCCGCAAAAGCCTGTCACCTTCTTGACTGTCGTCGCTGACTGTGTCCACCTCTCCTTGAACGGGGCCCTGCGATGTTGCGGAGGAGCTGTAGGTACAGCTCCTCTTGCGGCGGCTGGCTCTGGCCCGGGCCCCGGGTGAAGGGATGCCCCCGGGTGAAGGGATGCCCCCGGGTGAAGGGATGCCCACGCAGCCTCACCCAGAGGGACGCCGTGCCTGGTGGGGCCCGCTGGGAAGCGTCAGCGTTTCTTCTGAGTTGCGGCATGGAGCGAGCGGCTGTATTTGCTGCCTTTTCGTGTTGCAGAGCAAAGGCGCAGAGTGAGGCTTTCCTTTCTCCGGGTTTTTGTGCCGGAGTTGCCACGTTTGTACTGATTCTGTTTTCCCTGTTTTCTGTAGGTAAGTGAATATGTTCAGGCACGTCATTTGCATGACGATGTCCTGCGTCGGGCAGCTGCCGAGCGCGGACACTGGAATCCGTAAGCCCGTTGTCAGCCGAGTGATGCCTCGTTAGTAAGTCTAGGAAGGCTGGACCGCGCGAGCTGTAGCGTGCCGACAGCGAGGGCGGGGGTCCGGCCGCGGGAGCTCCGAGGCACCCAGCTTCTGGGCGCCGGGGGTTTCCGTGGCCTGGTGGGGTGGGCAGCAGCCTTGCCTCTCACCTGCAAAGTGCCGATAACCTCAGAGGGCCCGTGGCCATTTAAAAAAACCTGTGAAAAAACGCTTCAACGGCTTTTTGGGGTTTTCTGGGATCCTGCCGTTCGGGCGAGGAGCGGAGGACTCAAACCCGTCCCCTCCCAGCCCTGCAGTGAAAACCCACGTAGCGATTTCCGTTCCAATTTTCCATAGCGTATTTCGGAGCGTTACTCTTCAAAGAGTAATTCTTTACATACAGCTTGATTCCTTGGCTGGGAGTGTTCTCCAGTTCCGTGGTGAAAGGGAGTATGAGGTAGGAGGCAGGAACGGTGTTTTTTTTTAAATAACGCTTAACCTAGAATTAAATTCAGAGGAGCGCCTGGAGAAAATAACAACTCTCTGATCAGATTCTCCGAATACTTTTTGTCTTATCTAATAAGCAAGAAAAGCTAGTAGAGGGAATTATATGCTGGAAGGGGAATTTTAATAGCAACAGATATGCAAAGAGGGAAGTATCTCAAGTGAATAAAGAATGCAGGCTGGCGAACGACGGATCATTTCCGTGCTTGAAGAACGCAACTTCTTGTGGCCCAGATGCAAAACGGGGCCTTCCCCAGCGAAGGTGGAGGAGAGCAAGCGGCTCCCCTGAGCTTTTGGGCTTGTGAGGATCCAGAGCCCCTGCCTGTCGGCGTGAGAGCCTCCCACCAGCAATAAATCGGATAAAGCGGCGGTGCCCAAACCCCTCTGGAGCAGCCTCGCTTCTGATCGTACAGGCTGCCTCTCTTCGGGTGAATTTGGTTTGCAGCTCCACTTCTCCTTTAACGGAACAGTCTCCATGATAAAGGCAAACAGTTAAACTCAACGGGCGACCTGTTTGACATACTTCCCTAACTTGGGCTAGTTATTAGAGAGGGTGCTGCATGTTAATGGAGGTGCGATCACGACCAGCCGTCGGAATGCGGAGGTGAATATCCTCCTTTTCCTAAGGCTTGGGCACGTCACGGGAAAATGTCAGCCTCTTGTAGTGGGTGCCAGGTGCTCTCAGTATCTTTTTGTCTTAGAATCTAGTGGGATAACGCAGGATTTTGTTGCGGGGGCCATTCAGGGTCGGCTATTTGGCGGCGCTGTAATGGACTCCAGCTAAAGCAGAAAACCTTTTCCATTTGTTAAAAAAGGAAATGCTGAAAGCTTTGCTTTACTGGAGTCAACTGCAGCTCGTGGTCTAAGGCAGGCAGGCTGGTCCTAAGGTGGGGAGAGGCTCCTTGTGACACTAATGCTCTCGTCAGCTTGGGAACTGAGGGGCGCTGATGCCCGGGTTGCCTCTTCCAGCGCGACGTTCCAGAGAAACGTGGATGGTGAGCTTCGGCAGGCATTAGGCACCTGCCTTTCCACGAGAAGCCAGACATGTGGAGAGGTCTCTTAAGGAAAAGAAGGGAAAAACGGGAGCGGGAGCAAGATAAATTACAGTTCCAAGTAGGAGCCGTTTAGTCAAAAATACTTGTGTGATGTGTTAGAATCCCATTTTTGAGCAGTAACACCCTCGTCGTTGTATTCAAACACTGAGATAAATGCATCCATCTAAATTCATGATTTTGAGTTTTTTTCATGTAGTTGCTAATTATTGAACATAACTAGCTTATTCATAATTTCTTTCCTCCGTCTGCTTGATAGCCGTAATCCTGTATTTGTGCGGCTGTCATTCCCATGGTAACAGACTGGTGTCTGAAGCAGAACATTATTAAATACAGAATAGTACATTAAAATAACGTTAAGGTTCTGACTTGGAGACTTTCACATGGGGGCAAACTTCAAAAAAGGAGAACATTTTTACAAAAAGCAATTTACTTTGCCAGTAATGTTCTCTATTCCCACAGCTATTACTGAAGAGATTTGTTTGAGCAGCAGCCCGCTCCCTCGCAACCCATCTCCTGCTCCTCCTGCTTTGCAGAGAAATCCTAATCTTATGTTTATGTCGTCAGTCTGTTGCCATGGAAGCTTTGTCACGAATGTATCATGACCTCCAACGGGATGGCAAAGGAGGAAAATGTGGGCTGAAAGACGGCATTAGACATGATCATCAAAAGAAGGAAAACAGCCCCGAGCCGTAGCAGATGTAACAAAACAAAACAGAGAAAAAGGAGGTGGGGCCGTAGCGCATTTCTCTGAGGGCTGGGGCACAGACGTATATGACCACACGTATTTTGTCCCCTCGTCTCGCTTTGCAGAGACTTGGCCCTAAAGCCAGGTTAAAGCTCTACCTTTGTTACCTACCCGGTGGGCTTCACAGCCACATCGGCTATCCAGGGCGGCAGCAGGACAGCCAAGGGAGGACCAGGTCGTTTCCTTCAACTTGGGATTGGAACGGCAGGACTGAGAGCCGGGTGGTCACGCACCTCCTTAGAGTGTCAAACGTTTGTCTTTTGAGCGCCTGGAGTCTCATTTCCGCCGTGCGTCGTATGGGGTGAGGAGGAAGCAGTAGCTCTGCGCTTTTGCTGCAGCCCTCTTGCCCTGTGGGGAGCGAGTTCAGGGTCATCTGGAATAATAGATTTCAGGATGAGACTTTTCTATGCATTTAAGAAATCAGACTTTCATTACTGAAACCTGCAGCTAAACTTGCAAAGAGGATTAAGCGAGGATTAATAAACGATAGGTAACGAAGAGGTTTGATTATCTGTCACGGAGGTATCAACTGAATAACGTGTCACGGCGATGAGATGAAATAGAAAATTCTTGCATGCCTGGGATATTGGTCAGTAGATGTTGCAGTTTAGGGTGCTCGCTCTTGTTTGTGCTGACCGGACTGGTGCAATAAATTTCCCCGAGAGGGGAATTTCCCCCTGTAAGTGCTGATGCCCTTTCCCTTGACTCGGAGCGGGCGAGAGGTGCTTTGGTGTAAGGTAAGACGTGAGCTGCATCAGGACTGCTTCCTGCCGGGACAGGCCTGCATCTCCCTTTAGAGAAGAAAAAGGTGGTGTTTGGGGGTGCGGTTTTGGTGAACTGCTTGCCTGAGGCTTTCGGAGGGCTCCCAGTAGGTAGGTGCGAAAGCATCTTCCAAAGGCTTTCCTCCCGCAGCCAGCATGAGACGGTCTCTGCTGCTGGGCTGTGCCGCCTTCCTCTGGCCGCTTTCCCGAAGCAAGCGCGTCCGTTGATGTCAGGAGCGCGGAACCGGTCTTAGAAGTCTGACAGACGTTTTCCTGAGCCTTTTCAGAGCTGTCAGTTAAGACATGGTGTTGGGAATTTGGTATTTGTCAGACAAGCGTGGCTAGCAGCGTTAAGGACGGGCCTCCGAAGGGAAGGTCTCGTTCTCGTTCCGGGTGCTGCGCGTGCATCGGAGGCTAACCAAGCCTGCGCAGGGAAGGCTGAGAAGGACCGAGGTACGCCGCAATTGATCTGTAGGAGCGGAACTTGGAGCAAGTGCTTGTGTTCCACTGCCTTTGAGCTCAACCATTTCCTAAACATCAAGCCCGTAGCAAGCCAAGATGATAAAAATGGAGAACTGCGTACAGAAATTGCTGCTGTTATCTCCATTTGCAGGTGCTTAAAGCTGTGAAGCCACGTAGAAAAAGTGCGATTGTCTGCGTATTTCATGTATTTTTTTAATGCAATCGTTTAGAGCACTATTAAGATCTTTGCGCAGCTTGAACTTCAGTGAGTGCTGGTGGCCATAGCGATGTACTCATGGATGTGTGGGGCTTGCCTGCTGCAGCCAGCTGCAAGCCTGTTCCGCACACACTCTGTGCACGTGGGCAATGCCTCGGCTCGCTGCCTTGCCCCTCGCGATGGCTCGTAGGGGCAGTGGAAAGGAGGTAGGCAAGAGTCGGATTCCGGAGGCGAACTCGCCTGCGTGAAAAAACCCTGTTGAGGGCGTTGCTTGCAGCGTGCGGGGATGGTGCTCGGAAGAACAGCATCCCCTTGCTGCTTTTTATCCCTTAGGTGTTTCGCTGGGAATAAAATGAGGGGCTTGACCGATTTGTAGAGTGTGTGCTTCAGCATTCCCTTCCTCTCTTAAGCGGTTTCCCTGTCCTCTCGCTTCTAAAGAGCTTAAGCATCATTTTCCTCTTGCAGTTGGTAATACTAGAAGAGGTGAGAAAGTACAGATTTCTGCAATCCTTAAAGTCCTGCCTGCAACTTAAACCTTCACTTCTTTATTTGCGTTGTTATGGCTTTTCACATGTGTTAGGTTTTAACAAATGAGAGTTTTCCCTCTGGAGATAGACTTAAAAAAGAGGATATAAGGAAAAGTATTGTTATCAGAGCGTCTCGTCTCATGCTTAGCCTGAAGAAATACATGACTTCAAAAGAAAAATAGCAGTAGGTCTGCGAGGTCTTTCCTGCTCTTCCTTTGTTCCATTTGCAACGTGTGCTGTCTAAGTTTGGTTTAGGCTACAGCCTACAGGGACTTTACAAGACGGCTTTGGAAAACCCCAGTGCCGTAACGCTTTCTTCAAGGGATTGGGACGTTTCTTCCCGCAGCTGCCGAAGAGGGTCCCGCGGTTTCCAAACTTTTCTCACTTGTTGCGGGGGTGTGCGTCCGCTTTGAGAATCCTTCGCAGGTGCGTCACAGATGAGGGAAATGACAAAGTTAGCGGAAAAATACCCTTTGAAAGTAGGGCGTCCTCGCTTCTGCTGCTGTTGTGTAACTGCAGTCCTCCCTCCCCGGCCAGCCCTCGGCCTCCTGGGGAGCTGATGACCGAGTTCGCTGCAATTCTATATTTGGCTGATGTATTGAAAAATGCATTTGCTATCAATGACTTCCTTTAATAGAAAAGGAAGTAGATTTATGGGGAGAGGAGCGCTGGCATCGCAAGTACCCTTTGTCTTCACTCCTTCGGTCGGTTCCCTCCCACCCTCTCTCTCTTTGAACCTGGTGTGTTGTCCAGAAAGATGAGGATTTGAAACTGTAAGCGTACCTTGGATTTCAACCTCCGGGGAGATAGCCTGAGGACGTGGGCTTGCAGTTGCGGAGAACGCTGAGGTGTATTCCTTTTTGTGCTCTGCCCATTTGTAATCTTTTCTTGAGCTTCTCCGGTTGAAGATGGAGGGGAGGGAGAAATATGAACTGGGAAGCCATGCAATGACTTTTACTTGACTCCTGCTTGTGTCCAAAAATGTGATGCTGCTTTAACATGATGCAGTAACTACCTTTTAAGGATACAATCCAAAGTTAGTGGAATTCACGGTTACAACCTCTGAATAGAAAACGTGTTCGGAAGTCGGTTTAGATCTGTGGTGCGTGGGTAAGGCACTGCGACGAGCGGTCGCTGAATCCGGGGCACCCGAGATGGGCTGTTGCCGGCACAGGCTGATCTCCGCCACGGCAATAACGTCAGTGCCGTGGCAGCCGTGGGTTGAGCACTGATCAACAAACGGTCTTCAAGTGCTCTTCTCTGCCTCCCTTTTCAGTTCAGTAGTCCTGCCAGTGTGCTAATCCCTGGGCTCCAGGAAAAGCGAGGGAGCTCTGGAGCAGCGAGGCAGGACGAAATTAGATTGGCAGTGGGGTGGCCTGGTGGGAAGAGATGGGAGATGCCCCATTTGCTCAGTGTCGTTGGAGATCTAGAACAAATGAGGGGTAGGTAAAAATCTTTTTAGAGGGGTAGAAAAGCACTGAGGTTTGCAGCAGAGTACTCGGTCTAAAATCACTGTAGTGGGTCTCGTGGAGAGATCGCTTCCCGTGTTAAATGATGTGCATTTTGGCTTGAAAAGGGTGTGCTGACCAAGTGCATGACAAGACTGGTTTTCAAGGCGTCCAGAGAGCTGATTTTGGATATTTTGCGAAGTCTGGGAAGCACGGAGGTGAAGTAGTTGCTGGTCAGGTGGAATGTCCATGCTGAAGTCTGTCCGGGCAAGCGACCTAGGACTTGGTCCCGGGGAGTGCTGGGGATACCGTGCCGGTGGCCGCAGGAGGTGGATGGGTGGGAGGGGGTCAGCGATGAGCTCGGTGTGTTACAACTTACTGGGTACAAGAAATCAGAGCTGAGCTGCTACGATGGGCTGCCACGTTGATTTGTTTCGAAGCAGCAGGAGGGCTGGTGGCTATGTGTGAAAAAGGCCTTTCGAACCGTATCTTGATCCAGATTTGTGTGTGGACTGGATTCCTAAGGCTCTTACAATGAAAACGTACAGGGAACGGCCGACAACGGCGATGAATCATTACGTGCCAATCTTCTTTTAAGTAGGCGTACATCAGCTGCTTGCTGGTGTGCATCCACGCCGTTCCTGACATCTGGCTTTGGAAGCTACATTTGAAAATCGCGAGTCTGTGGCAGAAGCCCGTGGCTGACTTGTCTTTGTGAAGGGCGTCGAGGAGGCTCGGCGTTTCACAGGGAGCTGTGTTTCGGCACGCGCTGCTTGACTCGCAGTCCTTCGTAATCCCTTCCCCAATAAAGGCTGTGAATGCAGCAAAGATGTGATGAAACACAAGGCTGCGGTAAAGGCAACGTACTTCTGAAAAGGAACGAGAATTAAGTGGAAAATGTCTTTATTTTTGTTCATTTTGATGAATTCTCGGAATTGTGTGTCTAATTGTGCTCCATTAGTGCAGCCTAGCACAGGTAGGTTAATAGTTTCTAGGCAGTGATGTACATTGATTTCCTTCACAGGCTTTGAGACAATAGTCAATTTGTAGAGAACGACTAACTTTGGTTTTCTGTCAATCGTGGGGGGTTTTGCATTTCTGCTGCTGTATCACTGGCAGCCTTTAAATTGATTCAATTTGAAAACTGAATGAGAAATTAGTGCGTTCTCGTGTGGACATGTTTCAGCTAAATTATTAAATGAAGTGGTTGGCTCTTCTATCTGAATTAAACCAGTAGAAAAAACTATAATTAACTATTTCATTGACTGGGGAGAAGCTGCAAAATTGGTGTAAGACATTGACCTCATAGATTTTTCTTCCCCGTACTATGGAGGCGAGGATGAGCTTTTAGGGGGATGAGAGAGGAGAACGGCGTGTCTACGTTGTTCCCAAAAATAAAAATGTTTTCGTTTTATTCTTGCAGCGCTCTCTTGCTTTATTTCTCCTTCCCCTGGGAAATGTTATCTGGCTGTTTCCGATGCTTGCCAGTGCAACGATCCTTGCCGCTCGGCGTCGTATCGCTCATCCTCGTAAAGAGGTGCCTTTGGACATCCCAGGGGCGCGGACTCCTTGCAAGACCTTGCAGCGCGCTGACAATACCGACCGCAATTTTAATTGCATCTCAGAGGGGTGGGGATAAATGGGTTTCTTTCCTTTCACGGGAAAGACACATAGCTGCCTCAGCCTGCCCTGCCTTCGCACCAAAGCGCACGGCTTTGTGCTCTGCTAAGGGCTGAGGGTACCTCCGGCAGCTGACTTACCTTAGCTCTGCTCTTCATAGTCCTTGTCGGCTTTCCTCGGAGAGAGGAGACGAAGCAAGCAGTGCAGCACTGCCTTTGCTTTGGATAGCCGTCTTGCAAAACACACGTGCCACTTAAGTTTTGACACAGTCGGCTTTCCCGGGAAGAGTCTGGCAAGTCCCAACTGCTCTCAGAGGTGCCTGGTTTCGGTCTCTGGGATGCTAGCAGATGTCCTGCGCCCCGTGTTCGGCCAGGATTCCACAGCCGCTCTGCTGCCAAGTCTGTTAAGGATGATGGGCAGGCGCTTCCTTGGCACAGCTGCCCGGTGCTGGTAAATTGCTGGAAGATGCATCAAACTGAATGTCTTGTGAACTTGGGAGCTCGCAGACAGAAAGCAGCACGCGGTAGAGGCTTGGCAAGAGTCGCGGTGGCAGCCGTTGCAGCCCCCTCTCCCCAGCTCTGCAGGGCTGCCTGGCCCCGTCCTACAAACGCTGCAGTGAAAGACTGGACTCGAAGTTCGTGGCAGAAGCCAGTCTCGCGGTCTTCGCGTGTGGCGGCCTCGCGCCCGTCCTCCGAAAGAAAGGCCGTGACGCCGGCCGGGCTGCGGAGCGCAGGGGCGGCAGCCCCGTGCCCGATGCTCTGCACAGGGCGCCAGCGCCCGCGGCTGAGGCTCTGTGTTCTCCGGTGCCGGGGGGTGTGCAATCCCAGTGCTTCGGGCACCAGGCTGGGGCTGGTATCAGCCAGCAGCTACATAGTCAGCCCCCGGGACATGGGGAGCCCCAGCTGTTTGTTCTAGAAGACGATGTCACTGTGGTCGGAGTAGCGAGCTTTTTGCTTCGTGGTTTTTTGCGTGCAAAATAACGCACGCTTTTTGCGAGCTGGGAATGCATGGGTCTGCGTAACGCTACAAACTGAGAGGCGAAGGATTGCGTTTCTGTAGTAATACGTGCTACGATACCGTGGTACTCTGAGCCGGGAAAATACGTGCTTTCTATCAAGAATATCCAAGTTACTCTATTAATACGAGATTGTATTAGCTGTATGAAAGAGCACTTCTCGGCAACGTGTGGCATTAGTAACGGATACCTTTTTGCTATCCAAATTTTGCATCTAAATACACAAAACGGTGTTATGACCTCTGCTAACTTCATTCTTAAGGTTTCATTAGGAATTGCTTGGCACTTTGTGGGGTGTGTTGTATTTTGTTACAAGACGGGTGCGAGAGGTACGTTTGCGTTTGCCTGATTTGAGAAGTAAGCAGAGAATGCGTGGGGTGTTTCCCCCCCCCTTTTAAGCCAGCCCAACATACCTTAGTGCGGGGGATCTGCTGAAGGTCCTTCACTGTAAGGAAAACCAGTGCCCGTACCGGTGGGTGGCCTGGGGGAGCAGTGGGTTTAGTTCCGCAGCCTGAAATTCGTGAAAGTCTCGTCTGACGCTGGGTCTGTTAAGCATGTTCACCTATCCCCATCTTATATGCGGCAGCTCCTTTAACCTTATCTATTTTTAGTCGTACTACACTGTAATAAGTATATATGATAGCTAGCTTGGGAGGAGAGGCTGAAATCACTGCAAATGCAGGTTTTCTGTAAGGTTCCTGAGAGCAATACTCGGATGCGTTTGGGGCATACTGTTAGAAGGAGGTGAGCTATCCATCAAACACACAGTCTTGGATTTGAGTCTTCTATTTAGATTAAGCACGTTAAGAAAGATGGATGGTGAATGTATTTCAGCAGCATTGTCCCCAAACCAGAACGGAATATAAAGACTCTTGAAGAAGGATTCAATTACGTGGGCAAACAGCTCGAACAGGAACTGGGTAAAAAGGGAGCTTGTAGGGCAGCGGGAGGCCAGTAGTGGAGTTATATAGTTTTGAGATAAAAACATTCTTTTCATCAAACCCTCCCATTCACATAACGTCCCTACAGGCTGCTTGCTTGTTCGGGGTATTTTACGGAGACGTGCCTGTAGGTTACTTTAGGTGGTGGGTTTTATGCCGCTTTACCCGTGTTGATATGTACGCAACTGCTTATGCATGTGGCACGCCTCGTTAGCACTCGTACGAAACTTGAGAATTCTGTTTAAACGTCTCTTTGTGCGGAATTGCTTCTGTGCTGGCGCCCTTTGGGTGCTGTCCCAGCGGCTGTGTTCCGGTTGGGGAAACACAGCTTTTGCAGGTGGAGGGTGGCGGGGCGGGAATGCGCGTCCGTGCTCGTGGTGTGCCCGAGACCTTCCGGTGTGTGCTCTGCCGACGAGACTGGCAAATGCAGCACCAAATGGTCTGGGTTGCGGGCAGATCTTTCTGGTGCTTGGTTTTGCTGAAAATAACAAGAATATCTGCCTCTTTAAAGCAAACCCCTCTTGTTCTTTTGTTCTCGAATGTTCTTTTCCTAAAGCAAGATTGCGTCAACAGTGGGGAAGCTGCTGTAACTGGTGACTGAACGGTGATGCTGGCATTTGGTATCTTAGGTACACAAAATCAGGAGAGCTAGAAACCTGGCTCAACCCTTGGATAATCTCAGTATCCACTCCAGGGGTGTGTTTCTGAAATGCTGGAGTGCAGCCAGAATGGGGCGGCTGGTTTTGCTGGTTATGCCCAGAAAGCATCAAAAGAAGGAAAAGAGTCGTGTTCTCGACGTGTAAAGGATGTGCTGTAAAAGGTGAAGGCAGGAGAAGCAGCTGTGTTATATTGCTTCCTTGGAAAATTAATTAGTGCCTAAGACAAATGTTAACAAGAAGCTGTATATTCTGCCCCAATATAGGGTTCAGGGGAGCGAAAGCAGAACTTGGCGGCACTGGCATCGTAGCCTCCCTTTGCTACAGCTTTAGCTAAGGAGTGCAATTATAGCTAGTGCTCACTGGTGAGACACTTTCTTACTCTTGGCGTAACTGCAGTAGCTGAAACTTATTCTTTTCCTCCCAGTCTAGCACTTGGCAATTAGGGAAACCATGCAATGCTTGTATTTTGATCTTCTTTACCTGTTTCCGAGATCTCTAGCGTTGCTGTGATTTGGAGAAGGGAAGGTATGAGCCATTGCTTAGACCAAAAGCTAGTGTGGCGTTTCATTGTCAGGCCAGTGTTTGGAATGGTTGTGTCTGTTCAGTTTACTCCACGTGTGCCAAATTTGCAAAAGAAATAACCCCCAAAACGTACTCAGGTGAAACTCCTGTCTTCAGAAGACTTGATTTCTCTGCTAACGCACCCCTCGGAGGGGGGATTACAGTGCAGGCAAGGGTTAATGTGTTTTTCTTCTTGGTTGTGCTTCTTTTAATTGAAGATAAATAGGTTTTCTTTCCAAATTCTTGTTGCTATTCTGTGTGTTCGGTTCTTTTGTCCTCATTTTGACAGATACGAAAAGCCAGGTAACAATCCTAATCTCCTTCAGCGTTCGGTACTGGGCTAAATTAAGTAAGATGCAGGCGAATGGGCAAGTAGCTGGTGTGGCTGCGATTCATTCCGTAAGATACCTGTACGTTGTATTGTGCTTAGGTTCTCTCTCTAGGACAGACACCTTACAGGGGTTCAGGTCCTGTCGAAGAAGAGGCCCCACTAGTGATTGTTGAGACTTGTCAGCTCGCTCTGTGGTGTGCTTTCTCTAGGGCTTTTTCACTTGGCTGTTTAACAAATAACCACACGGCAAACAACCAACCAACCAAAACCCTGCGGGCATTTACCTGTTATCCCTCTCCAGAATTCGTCTGGATGCGCTGCCTCACGAGGCTCTCTCGTCTGTATGTCTTACTCTCTTTCCACACACATGCCTAATTTGGTATTTTTTGTGCAAGACGTTTTTTTTTTCTCTGGAGGCGGCAGTTTGTGTTTCATTTCCTTACAGCTTGGAACGGCCTGTGAGCCGCACATCCAGCGGAGCTGCGGTTGTGTTTCAAGAACCCTTCCCTTGTTCCTCTGGGTCGTGGGCATTTCCCAAGGCAGCAACATGAGTGTAATCCCTTTTAAGCAAAAAGGTTTAACCCAACCCCATGAATTTTCAGTGTCGGTTTGCCAACCCGGTTTGGGTCCTTCTTACTGTGCACGTCGCAGAATCGGCGGGGTTGGAGGGACCTCTCGAAATCCGGTCCCACAGCTTGAGGCAGACTTTTTTAGCCTCAACAGAGATGATAAGTCAGTTGATCTTGGAGCAGGAGGAACTAGCAAAAGTCTTCCTGCATTTTTTTTGGTCTGTGGCTTGTCAACCATTCAGACTTTATTTCTCTCTCCCGGTTCAGTGGCCAGTCAATGTTTCAGGTGTTTTTTCCCTTCATTGCCCAAATCTTTTTATGTAATACTGTTCCCCGTGTGATTTAGGCATGTTTGAGTGCGTGGGACACTTCTGCTGTCGAGACGCGGTCCGTGCTGCGAGCTGGGTCCCAAGCCTTCCCTTCTGCTTCTTGGAGGTGGTGGAGAAAGTTGTGTAGGTCAGCGTGGAATCATCCTGCTTGCAAGGAAAAAAATTAAAACTGACTTCAAAAGGACAACTCTGACACGGTCAATTAATAATTAAAACAGTCTTTTAATGAGCTATGCAATTACCTGTGTGTCCCCGGAGATGGCAGTTTATGGTATTACTGCTCAGTGCCCTTTCTTTAGTCATGGCAGATGACATCTGTAATTTAAAGCAGGCTAGACATTAAAGTGACAGAACTTTCATTAACCTTGTCTGAAGTTTGTTAATGACAAATGTCTCATAAAAAAAGCTGTTGTCAAAACACCGGCTTAGCAAAAAGAGAAGCCTCTAATCCTGCAGCTTGGGGGGTTCTTTTCCGCTACCGAGTGTGCGTGAGCCCTCCTGAATTCCCGAGGGTACACGGGTCTTGAGGAGACACCCGCTTCCCTCCCCCATCCCAAATCTTTGAATTGAGCCTCTCTGCGTTCGGGGGACGGGGCGGTTGGGTGGACGTGTTCCCCGTACGCTTTTGACTGGAGTTTTGTACTCGAGTGGCTGTAATTAATTCAGGCGGAAAATGTGACTTACGATTGTGTCTCCAAGTTTGGTTTATCGGATTTAAAAACGCGGTCTTCTGAGCGCGGCCGAAAGGCCCTTTTCAAAGCAGGATGAAGGGAGAGGGCTGGAGGTCCAGACCCCCAGGCTCCGTGACGAGCTTGGCTGCTGCTGCTGCTCGATGTCTGCATCTCCTTCCCGGCTGCGAAAGGCACGAGTCGCTGGCTGCTCCCTGCCCGACTTTCGCAGGGGGGGTTTCTTTCTCCATGGCATGTGCGGAGCAGAGATGCCGGCGCGTCGTCTGTCTGAACCTCTGAAAGTACCGGCGGACGATTCGGGGGCTGCCTGCTGAGCCCCGCCGATAGCTCGTCTGCCGTGCGGAAGAGCGTGTTTGGTTTTATTTTCCTTGCTGCTCCGATTCCCCGCTTTGGTGGCTTTTGGGGGCTGGCATCTGTGTAGGAAGGAGCGGCGGTGTGCGGGAACGGCGCGGTTTTGTCCACGCGTCTGTCGGGCGCCCTGGCTGAGAGCGTTCGGATGCTTCCGTAAATACCTTCTTATAATCTGCTGGTAAATCTGACAACCTTAACTCCTCAAATGCGAGTTCTCTGACGCAGTGCTTTCCATTTGAGGCACCGCGAGAAGTTAATTTCATTTCCTCTGGAGTCTAGATTAAAGACAGGAATTATCTGCTGGAATCGCGAGCAACTTTGTAGGAAAGGGATCAGCCACAGGGAAGGCTGGTTTGTGAGGAGATTGCTTTGAAAAGGATAAGTCAGGTCTTAACATCTCAGTATTGAACATCAGGCTGCTCAGAAATGGAATTTTTGCAGCGCCGCGTCAGTGAAGATACTGCAGGAAGAAACCCATTTTGTTGGGCGTTCCCGTAGTCTCCACTACGGAACAGGTAGGAAGCGCCTTGTTAAATTAGTTACTACCTTCAGATGAACTTTGAAGAGTTTATAGCAGCATGCTATGGCCTCCAACTTTGTTAAACTGGGTTAGTTTTTGCTTCCAATCCTGTGAGACTTAAAGACCTATTAATGTTGACTGCAGTATTTCGGAAGCGTCTTCCGTGCGGAACACCTCTACTTCTAACGTATTTCAGGATCACGAGACCTCTATTTCATCTGCCAGAAAGAAATGTTGTTTCACTTTCTAAATTAACAATAAGGAATGTAAATGTCTGCGTAAGGGTAACCACGTATGTCGTGCCTTTGTTTGTCGTGGCAAATTGGATTTAAAAAACTTGCTCCTGCAAGAGGGTTTTATTTGCCCTGAAGAAAGGATTTGCTGTACTTGCTGGGGCCCTCGGCTGTTGAAGCGTGTGTGTATACATACATACCTGTGTGTACGTATAGATAGGCATGTTTGTGTATACGGATGGAGAATGTGCGTACAAGCATTTGCTTGTTGTTACCTCTCAGCTTTGTCGGAACTTGAGATGCAGGTTGCTGGAAGAGGAGTTGTTGCCAATTCCAGTTTCTCCTGCTGATCTCTTCAGTGCAGATTTCCAGTTGGTCTTTCCTTGGCACGAGACTGGTGTCGAACCTAATCTGGGAAGGAAACAAAACGTCTTGATACTAATAACATAGTTATAACAGCTGTGGGCTCTTCTTTTCTATATTCCCTTCAGTTTCTCTGTGAATAATTGTCCGATAGAAAAAGGGTGTTCCTTGGACAAAGGGCATCCCCTTAGGAGGATGTTTACTGTACAGCTTTTTACTAATTTCGTTGTTCGGATGCAATCTATGGGAACCTAAGGATTGCTGTAGAAACGCGAGTCGCTCCTGCAAACCGCTACTTCTTAATAAAGACAAGACGAAATAAAGCAGGTCCTATGGATTACTGTCATCGAAACACAGAGAAGAAGGGCGGCAGAGGGGGATGCTGCAGGCAGCATTACTGTTAGTGGAATTTGAAGGCAGCTTAGATGATTTACAGCCTTGTACGTCTGCCTCGTGATCCCAGAAACAGTGTTGAAAGCCTCTGTCCGCCTAAAAGATGAAACGCCGTTTCCCGCGTGGCAGGGCTGACCTTCCTCCCTGTGAAGGTAGCGAACCTTTGTGGCGATCAGTCATTTCAACTGGTAATGGCGGTGCTGAAAAGAGATGGGGAATAGCTATTATGTCTGTTTATCTAAGTAAGACATAATGTGTATTCCCTGGATAAATGTATCGTGTTGCCAAATTTTTGTCTACAAATTGCTAAAACCGGTTATGCAAGCATGTTTGCAAATGCACATGACTCTAGGGAACGTGCTTTTATATAAAATAGCCCATTAATTTGAGCAAAATATTTTAAATAGCTTTAGATGATTTATTTCTAAAAGCTTAGTCGCTCTGATGTAACGAGGAGCAGATGAGCAGATGTGCTGATGCTTGTGCTTGCCTACGGTAGATGGGCTTGAGAGGAGTCTCGGCTTGCGCTGACACTGTGATTCTGCATAATGTCGGTCTCCTGGAGTAGAGATACGGATAACCGAGTTGTAAGAATGCTCAGCAGCAGGCTTTCTAGCGCGTTTAATTGCTGATTTGCTAGTGATATGCAAAAAGGTTGGAGAATGTACATCGCTCGGTAGTTTGAATTACTCAGCCTGTTTGTATAAGCTAATAAAGGAAAGTACGATGTGCAAACAGGCATGCTCTTAAGCTCGGGCACAGTCCAGAGAGCTTAGCTGTGTTCCGGCGTTCCTTAGAGGTTTGTCAAAATCAGTTGGCTTTCCCTGCAGACGGTGGTTACCGCTTGGCAGTTTTGAAGTTGGAAGGTGCGTAAGCTGGTGAATTCGTGGACTGCTCGACGTCAGCTCCTAACCTCCACCTTTAAATCGAACGGGGCGGATGGTGTTCTGAGCTGGAAGATGACTTCTTGGTCTCTGGAAGTCACCTGGTCCTTGCCCTTGCTGCCTGGGCCGGGATCAGGTATACCCGATCCGCTCCTGCCAGGTAGTCATTGACTCTTTTAAAAACAGCCGTGACTGCCTTAAGCCGTGCGTTTTGGTGTTTAACTCTTTTATACTTGCATAAACCGGCCACGCTGTGGTTTAACCTGTTGCAGCTTGCCACGTCTGTGACATAGGGGCAGAACGATGTATTTTCCTTTTTCTTTTCAGCTGCTTCTTACGTGTTTGAGGAGCGTTATCTTCTCCACGCCCTCGCTGGAGCGAGCAAGCTGGGTTTGCTTAGTCTTTCTGCCCAGGCTGTGTCTCTTCAGAGAGCATGCGACCGCAGCGAACCGAGGCGAGGCACGGATCCAGCTGGAAAAAGCCACCTGGTTTGGATAGCTCTTGCCGGGTTGGTTTTCAGCTCGCGCCACCGAAGCGCTGTACGGTCCCACCGGTGCTAGTTCCAAGGCACGAGCAGGAGGCATGGGGGTCCTTTTCTCACGAGTTTAGCTGACCTCTCGGCCTGTGGGTGCAGTCAGGATGGCTGCTCCAGGGCGCCTTGATTGTTAATGAAGATAACTTTCTGTGAGGGGTGAAGAAGTGGCTGGCATGGCTTGGCTTGGCTTGGCTTGGCAGGATGGTGGGCTGCTCGCTAGGTACCTCCTTTTAATCGCGGCTGGCTACTGTATGGTTTTGTTGGAGACGGTTCAGCTTTTGCCAGTCTGGAAGAAGGCTAAAATAGGAGCAACTTTGGTTTTAAAGACAGCGACGTAACTAGTGCGTAGCTAACTTGTCATTATTGCTGCTCTTGGTGTTTTATAACCGCAAAAATATCAAATGCTGTACAGTTCAAGACTTCTGATGTTGGGGGGAAGCAAGGTTAAATAGCATCTCACACCTTTCGCTTCACATCTCATTATTCATTGCTAATAGAAGCCTAGACCATCTGTCTCCGCACAGAACATTTGGATGTGACAGGCATAATAGATGTTACAAAACTTTCTCTCCGAGATGTTTATTTCTGGCGTGTTCTGCTCTTGGCGTCCCTGTGCCTGCCGCGGCTCCCCGGCTCCTGTGGACGAGCAAACCGCAAGCTCGGTGGCTGCTGCAGTGAACTAGCTGGGGTGCCGTGGCTTCCCTATGCGCTTTCGGGGCTACCAAGAGCTACGAACGTTGCTTCCTTTCCTCTTCAGTTCTCTTGACTTGTACACAACCTCCCGGAGAGCCCCGTGAATTTTTGCCACGTGTTAGAAACGTATGTCGGGCAACGACCTGTGTGTTTTCACCGCTATCCGGCAGGTAGCATGGTTTTGCCGCGTAAAGGCGTTTCATCCTCAGGTGCCGGGCATCTGTCCCAGGCTCTGGGATAGGAAACAGAAGATCATTCACCTTCATTAAGAGCTTGCTGCGGTTCCTGCCCCTGTTCCAGCCCCTGCCTTTCTGCCTGCCGGTACCGTGTTGTCGGGATGCCTGTGTTGGCGGAAGTGGGCCAAAGGCTGATTTCCTCTGCTGCGCAGCGCACACAGCACTCCCGAGAATGCCATCTCTTGGTTTTTGTACGGTTTTGCTGGGGAAGTACTTAGAATATCAAATACCCATCTTCCCTGGAGGGAAGGAACCGCTGGGGGATTTTTTTATTATTCTTACTGCAGTGGCGAGGAAAAACAGTGGCTTGTTTCCATCAGTGAAATTGATTCTTGTAAAAGATTTAATAAATATCTTCTTTCCGTATGTTTATCAGGCTTGCGAATGTAAGCAGCAATAGGCAAACAAAACACAAAGGGTGGTGGTGAGTGAAAACTCTCTCCTGTTCAGGTTTGTCTCCTTGGAGGTCGTGGTGAAACTCAGTTATTCTGTCAGTCTGCAGCTCATTTCCCCCTCCTCTCCCAAGAAGAAAATAAAAGGCAGCAAAGTTGGCTCTCTTCTGTGGCTGTGTAGGAACTGCAACATCTGGTTCTGGACTCCATGTTCACAAGCACAAAACGATGGCACCGCCGTCCTGCTGAAAGCGGCGCGGGCGTTCAAATGGTAAGCGCCCGGGGTCCGGCTCTCGTGCACGCACCGCAAGGAGCGCGGCGGGGGACCGGCATCGCAGCGCAGAGCTGCTGGAACAAAGCACATCCGCGGCGGTAAGGCCCTCTGGGCGGCCCGCAGCCGGAGTGGAGCTTTACCGCCAGAGCCGCATCTGCACGCACCGCGCGTTTCGGCGTGAGCAGTTGCTGCAAAGGAGAGGGCTCAGTTTAAATGCTGAATAATTTCAGGCGAGAGCGCAGCAGGCTAGGCGCTAAGGCTGGCTGCTTGGGTAGGAGATGATGGATTCCTGCAGAATCCCTTTTGCTCACTTCTTGAAGGCATTTTAGGGAGACGGTCTTCCTAAGCGGATTGAGGTCATCGCTCTTCCCTTCTTAAGGCCTGCTGGATTGCCTCTCGGACACTTTATCTTATGAACGACATGGTGTTCAGTCAGGGGGTTCTGCTGACAGCATGAGCCACACAAGCACAGTTCAGTTTGTGAACATCAGCAGAATCTGAGATTGAAATACTACCGTAGCGTTTATGATTTAGTCATGGAACGTAAAGAATTTTCAACAGTAAATGCGCTGGGTTTTGAAGTATTTTTATCCTTTGCAGAGTGTTAACTTAGATGGCAATGGGATATCAGTATTCATTTTACAGAATGTTTTCTGGAAGGTATTTTTCCTATTTCTGCTGGTCTGATGTGGTTTGCATTCAGTTTTTCTGCTATCAATAACTGTAGAAGCAGTCCTAGCAGAGTTTGCAGAAAGTGCTTTGTCTGTGCTTTGCTCCTCTGGTATTTATTGGCTGACACGATAATGTGATTATTTTTCTGTGTCGCTGTTAAAGATACCGCTTTGAAAGATGCTATCCCAAGATGCAAAATCTGCAGTTTTCTTCTGCTGATGAATTTGTAGGAGAACAACTGTTTTTATTACAGCTGGCTGATTTGAAAATTACTCCTTTGGAAGTTGAAGATTAAGGAGCGTTGCTTGGTTTTTTCTATTTATGAAAGACAGGTCTCGGGTGGGATGGCACAGTAGTAGTATTCCTTTCCTTTGAGGCGATACATGCGATCGACACAGTTTACTTTGGGCTGAGAAAGAACCACCGCACTGCAAAGCTGGACTTGCAGTACTCCGTCTTCATTGCTGCTGAATTCCCTGCAAGCCTTGCCCGCCGTTCTGGAGTGCCTCTCATTCCCTTGTTCTGCAGGGGGCTGAGCCATGGCATCGTTTTTCTCCCGGCGTGGTGCAGGGAAAGCGTGCAGCCCCTCCTCACCACGGGAGGATTTGTGGGAGAGGAGCCCGCAGCGAGGCTGCGCGCGGCGTCGCTCCGGACCGAGGCTGGCTGCGGGCAGCACCTGTACGAGGCGTCTGAATGCGGGTCCTGGTCCCTGCAGTGGCCACTAACCCGCCCCAAGGCCAAAATAGTGCCCGCGGGCTCCTGCGAATAAAATAGGGAGAGAAGGGAGAGCCCATGCTAGCCCGGTGCTGGAAGGAAAACGTTTGAGCTGGCACAGCGCTAGAGTTCCCTACTTTCAGATGCAGATGTGTCAGGTGGAAGTGTAAGCTGGATGCCTTTCTAACCTTTTAAAAAGGCGTCAGTTTTGCAACCCGCTGAGCTGTTCCTGCAGGTTGGAACGAGCAGAGATTGAAGAAAATGGGATTGAAATTCCTGGTCTGAGATCTGCCTTTTGCAGGCAGCTCCTCTTGCCCTAGACTTTCAGGAACGGGAGGGAAACCCGGGCTGTGCTTCCCAAACCGTAATTTTGTCGGCGGAGATATCTTTCCTAGGCAAGCGTTTCCTAATAAACCTGGCAGCGCTTTGTTGCTGGCCTGCAATTCTGGATGAGAATCGACAGAGATGAATCATTCATCTCAAGATTCTGCAAACCGTCGCCTTGCTCCGCGCAGCAGGGAGCGACTCCGTTAATGGGGGTAGCAGGAGGATGTCCCATCTGTCTGGGAAGGGGTCGCTCTGCAGCAGGATATTAGGAGGATTATTGGATCAGATGACGTTCTAGAGGAGGCTTTCAAGTGGGATTTGAAGTTCTGGAGCGATTTAATTCGTTTATGCGCACAAAAGATGGTAGGAGAGAGAAGTTTTAATAGGACAAGAGAAAAGTTGCTTAACTTGCCATCTGCAATGAATCTCTATTGGCAATGCATGCCTTGGAGCAGTATATTTGGCCACTGAGCTGGAAAATTGTTATCCTTTGTGGAAAGGCTATTTTTAGTCAGTAACATCTGTGGAACACCATTTCCTCAAACTTTCACTATCTTTTGACAAGTCAGCCAGATGTGACTCACTTGAGCATATTGGATGGAGAAGAAAAAAACAAAGTGTTGTGTTTACCAGAAATGCAAACATGACCTTTATGGGATGAAGGCAGCCTTTATTCCATCCCATGGAAGAGGCAATAAGAAAAGATTGATTTTCATCATTGGTATTAAGCATCCTTACGGTTTAGTATTTTGCTGTAATGCTCTTGCGGAAGTCATGTTGAACAGACTTCTGCGGAAATCCAATTTTCTCTCTCCTGATTTCAAAACTGGAAGGGAGGGCGGCTGACGACCACACTCCTGTTCTCACCCTGTGCGTCACTTTCTCTAACGAGGCTCGCTTGAGCCGTGGTTTTGGCTCTGCCTTGGCAAGCTCTTCTCACCTTGGCGATGGGTCTTACCTTGTCTGCAGCGTCCGGCCCTGGGAGCAGAGCGCTTCTGCTCGACTTGGAGTTGCCCACAGCCCCGCGCTTAGACGTGGGGTTTGGTGTTCTGTCTGTGTCATGGATGACTTGCGAGGGACGGTCTCCCCTCCTTGCAAGGTAACGAGCGAGGAAGCTGTTGAGCGTTTCTGCCTTTTTACGAACGATGAACGCGTCTTCTCTTTGCTGGGGCTGTTTCGGTGTCTCCCGCTTGGAGGTTGTCGCCGTTTCAGCCTTGCGTTAACGTCATTTACTGGAGTTGGCACTTGCCTGGGGAGCTGCAGCTCTTTGGCTCCAAGCCCTTTTGCCGCAGAGACAGCCGCGTAGCTGCACGGCGCGTTGCGGGGCCCTGCTGTCATCACGCGTGTTCTGCGTGGGAGGAGACCGGCTTGCATTCAAGTGGCTTGCAGCTTGAGCTGCTACCGAGTAGGAGTGGGACCTCGACAGGAGGTCTCAAAAACAGGTCTGGCTTGAAAGTAGTTGCTAACTGCTATAATGGTAAGCAGATTTGTTTAAGTAATTTGTAAAATTTGCTAGCAGAAGTTAACTTATAGCACTATATTAATCACTCGCTTCCTGCCCTCGTGCAGGCGCCCAAAGAGGAGAACGGACCCTGAAGCTTGTGGCGGCTCTTTGAGAACATTTGGCGCAGGTTTTGGAGTCCCGGTACGGTCTTTGAACCGTGGCAGGCTGAAATGGAATAACCGTAGTAGACCACGGGAACTAAACGGTGCGTCTTACCGCATGGAAGAACTTGCCGAATTAAGGGCATCTTATCCTTTAACACAGCTTAGTCAAGACAAATAAGCCCCAAGAAAATAGTACCTGCCAGGCTTCAGCTGGGGTGTCAGAACAGGAGTCAGACCTTGACATTTGATGGCTCTGGAACAGGTTTTGGCTTAAATTCAGTTGTTTACTACTGCAGTCGGGAGCAGATTTGTTAGACAGGGCTAATTATATGTGCATGTTCCAAAATCATTTGGAAACTGTAACATTTGTTGCTTTTCAAACGCTTTAAAATATGCAAATATTTCATGCAGTGAAGAGAACTGATTCTTGCAGGAATCCACAAATGGCGTTAAAGCAAAACGCGATTTTAGCGGCGGCCCAAAGCGAATCCATTGGATCCCCTGAAAGGAGAGGGGAGGAGGATGGGGAGGGTTCCCTGTGCGTGCTGTCGGCCGCAAAGATCTGTAATCCCAGCTGAAAGCTGAGCAGGTGGAGCGTTTGTTTACTCCCCTCTGCAGGAATTTGTTAAACGGGTAGTGGGAAGAAACCCCAGAAGTGCTCCGATGGCAGAGGAGTGATGTGCGGTGGGGCTTCTCAAGGTGGCCGGGTCGCTTTGCAGAGCTGAGCGTCGGCTGCGAGGGGCTTGCACCGTCGTACCCGTGCACGGAGCCGAGGTCGGTGCCGCCTTCAGCAATGCTTACAAGCGCTAACGTCTCAAACTGGAAGGATTGCGATTTGAGGAGTTGCAACGTCTGTGGGTTTCTAACTACCAGGCGTTTAACCCGTGCTGCTTGAATGCCGAGTGTGTGGTGGGGAACCACGATTAGCTTCTCTGGGAAGCGGGAGCACGTGGCCTGGCTTTCTCGCCTCTCGTGTCTCGTACGGTTTTGCAGGCAACCTGTGGATGTGGGGCTCTTGACTGTTTGGCTGAAGGTCCCACCTCCCCGAGCCACGTGATGGGAAAAGGCTCTGATTTCGTATCGTGGCTGCAGGGATCCTAAAGCGTTTCCTTTAGGGCAGAAGTTACCGTGGGAGAAAACCTCCTGAAGAGCTGTTGGAACGGAGGCACCGATGCCTTGCGTGTTTTCAGTCCGGATAATTTTTTTTTAAAAGCCGGCTTACTTTGTTTCTTTGCTGGAAACCGTGTCTATCTGCCAACCTTTCCGAAATGCCGTGATGTAATTATTTTAACAGGCAGTCTGTGCCCCTTTATTTGGGGGATATTAACCTTTCTAAACAAAAGAAATGTTAATGTACGTTGGAGACGCAGCTAATGGGATTTCATTTTTCTTATTAGAGCAGACCTGAGTTCTCTTTTTAAATTATTGTAAAAGAATTCGGCAAGTCAAGTAATTGCCTTCAGCTAATCCGTGATAGCAAATTTCAGTGTGAATATCTAGATCGTTCCGTGTGGATTGGAAAAAGTAATGCGATTTCTTGTTTTTATTTGCTTTGGCTAAACGGTGTTGGAGGATGATACAAATTCATTGAATCCGGAACAAAGGAAATGCTAATTATTAATGCACTAAGTTCTGATATGCTATAACCCGCACTGTTTAATTTGCAAAGCCTGTTGCGGACGATTTCTATTTCACTGCGTATTGATGCCAAGTTCGTATTTGTATTAGGTTCGGTATCTTTCTCCGATAGCCTTGAAATTGCACCTGGATCGATGGGCTTTTCCCCCAGCGCGGAGAGGCTGGGCAGATCAGGCGAATGGCTCTCAACGTCGGAGAGATGCGGCTGTTTTCGGTTCCTCGGACACCACGAGTCGGCTCCTGGGGAGGTGCCTGTTGCCTCCTAAATCAGGAGGAGGGGATGCTAGTGGAGAGCACAGCGCTAGTTGGCTCTGAGGCTTGGGCGCATTGGTATGCCTTTGGATAATACTTTATAGAGCTTGGCTCAAGCTGACTGTATTAATTACAAGTTTATATAGGTGCAATCTATACTTAAGCTGTTTGCTGCTTACTGAAGAGCCGTGTGGCTTGCAGCGTTACTTTCGGTGCAAACACTATTGCTTTTATGAGCTGATGTGGTGTTTAAAGTCCTTCTTCTTTCCCCATAGTGCCTTGCGGTTGGAACGCGTCGCAGTAAATATCCCAGACGCTAAAGGATTTATCTTGCAATCTGGATTTTAAACGAATATTTCCGAGCGCTCTAATCACCTTGCTTTATCTGCAGCGGACCTAATGTATTTTGCGGTGCTGTAAGTGCTTCAGCACCTCGGTTGAAGTTCTAAAGGAGCAATGCTTACAGTTAACAAATACCTAATAGAATTTAATATAACCCCTTGGTGCATAAAGGGGAGGATAAGTGGAAAGCAAAGTTGATTGCGTGTCTGGAAGAATATTTGTGCCTGATTTATGTTCTAATTTTAGTTGAGTTTTCTCTGTGATAGTAAAATGTCACGTTAGCGTGGCCCTGTTCATCTAACGCGCTGAAACACCGGTGCCGGGGCCGTAGTTCGGGCTTTCCCGAATGGCGTAACCCGATGACTTTCTTCCTTTCTTAAAGTACTCTTTCTTCATCTGTTTTTTTAAGAAACGTTGGAGTAGCGTTTGCCTTCCTTTTCCCTCCCTGGCCTCGGAAATGCCCACGGATAGCCGGCTCCTTATCAGCTGCTCAGGGAGACCTGCCTGGGATGGTTAACCCTGGCGTTGCAACAGCGGGGTGTTCCGTGGACGCCGAGATGAAACAGCCTCCAAAGCCTGCAGGCTTCTAAGCCGTCAAACGCAGCGCACGGTGGAAATACAGGCGGAGGTGTTTCCTCTCGGCGCCTGGTACCTCTGTCGGCCTCTTGCTGTAGATCAAACCGTAGGGTTAAAATCAGCGTTGTGGGCTCCGCAGTGCCACGACCCCGATTTGAAGTGCCAGGCTCGCCCGGAGCGTCAGCTGTGACTGCCCCGTGGGAGAGCTGCTGCTGGGACGCTCCGGAGATCCCGTCTTCCACGGCTTTGGAGACCGCTTCCGAACCAGTCGGGATATACAGGAATTGATAATTCATCTGGTGTCTGCAGGCGGAAAATGAGTATTAAACTTGATTAGTAAATGGCAGGCTTCAGCCTGGTCATTTGCAGTCTTTATCAACAGACTTGCGCACCTTAGCCATAAGGCTAGAAGCCTCTTTATTTGGGCAGCTTTATTGCAGCTGGTATCCTTTTATTTTCCAGGAAAAGAAGTGCTGGTATTCTTATCTTGAGTGAAGCTCATTAAGGCTCCAGGATCCATTTCACTTCTACCCGGTGCCTTTCTCTAGTTATATGCCACAGATGAGTCACGAGTCTGTTTTGATTCTCAGTAGTTCTCTGCCAAATCCCCCAAGATTTCTTTTTGAGATGATAACTCTCGGTGGTTAACCACGACTTCAAGCCTGTCCACAGATTTTATGTGGGATTTTTGGTTTTCTATCAGGCGGTGGTATGAAACACGCCGCAGAGAAAATAGTAGCCATATGTAGTACGCTCTTGTCAAAAGTTGGGAGCAGCTGCGGAACAAAGCTTTCCGAAGTCTCGCTCGAGTTCACTTGGGTGCGCAGTGCTGAAAGCGCTGCGGTGAGCTGCTCGCTGACGGGGGCTACCTTCCCTGTAGCTGCACGGCTTTGGGAGCCCTTGGTTTTATTGCCAGTGTGCCTTCGGACCGTACCGGGAGGTCACGGGACAAACTGCCACCAGGCGGTTAATTCACTTGGTTAGGCAGGGATGCGTCGTAGGTATGGGGGGATTTCGCCGAGGAAAAGACTGGCTGGTGATATTTGGGAAGAGGAGGGAGGCAGTGGGTTGCTGACGCCCCGGCAGAGGCTCGCTCTGAGCGGCGAGGAGAACGTGGAGGCTTATTATGCAAATTTGCAGTTGAGAGTTGCATCACGCTCGCTTGGGACGATGCCGTTAAAAGTTGTGCTGCTTTTGTAGATAAACACCAAGACATCCGCTTTCAACTTCACATTCTTTAACCTTGTTTTATTCCTTGCTGAGTGCTGACACTTTCAAGGCGGATGAAAATGGGACTAAATTTAGCAGTGAGCGAAGCCCCCTATTCCTCCTCCCCCCCACTACCCGTTCCAGGCGTAGCGTCTGTATCCTTTTGATTAGTTTTGCCCTTGGTTTCTGCTTCAGATGTGAAGTTTTGCAAAGCGGTGCTGACAAGAAGCCTGTTTTTTTTTATTAGGCGAGCCCTTCGCCTAAGTGCAGCGCAGCTGTCCCGTTGCTCACCCGGTGCCGGCTTGGGAAGCCGCTGTGCTTGCAGCCCCGCGCTGACGGCTCACCGCAGCGCGGGTGAGACAGCGGAGCTGCCCGGTGGAGAGGTTACAGTCTGCTCCCAGTTTTCATCCTTGTGAGAGAACAATTTCTTGCTGTATTCCTCAGTGGGGTGTTTGGGAAGGGTGCCGGATGTAGACGGGAGTCTCGAGGTCGTCTTCAGTCCTTTCCAGAGGTGAATCTGCAGACAAACCACTTCCCTTCCTCGGGCTGCGCCCCACTCTCTGCTTGTCTGTCGTCTCACTTAGGTTCTCCAGTTTGTTTGGGCTTCAGAGAGGTAGTTTTTCCGTACGTCTTGGTACAGGACAGAGCCGCCGATCTCGGGAATTTTCGTAACTGGTAATGGCAAGTGTCAAGCGCTTCGTTGCGGTATTGACAGACTGCGCGCACGCTGGTCCTCGCTGCTCCTCCGAGACCCCTCCTCAGATGTTCCCCAGCTCCTTTAGTCCCACGGCTGGTTGGTTGAGCAGAGATTAATTCTTTGGCTGTCTTGCGATGGCTATTCCAACCTGAGCCCTCAGGGGAAGGAGTTTTTTAAGGCAGCTGAGCCTCAAGATTCAGTTTGAACTCTTGTCTTTGCGTTTGGACGAGCAAATTAATTGACCCTTGATAGTTGCAAGCTCTGCTCCAACTAAAGACATTATTACAGCTTGCTTCGACTGCACCTGGAAACTGGCAGAGAAACAGGCGAGATGTGTAAAGCGGGATACCCGAACTCCCCTTGCGCCGCTGGAAAGGGGGACTCGAGTGTCTTGAGATAACGTGCGTGAGTTGGGTCATCTCGCTCTCTCCCAGGGAGCGCTGTGAAAGATGTTCACAGCGGGCGGGTCCCCTCCAAAGAGACCCTGGCGAACTGCTCCCAGGGCTGACCGGCGCGGCCCGTCCAGTGACGCGCCGGTGTCTCCGCTCACCGGCCCCCCCACCTCTCTGCTGCGACTCGATTGTTCTTTGTTCTCCCGCCTCTCATCTAGCACCAGTTGGCTTGCAGTTCTAACAAGGGGAAATCGGTGACATCTCAGGATTAAATAGCCCCCATCGCTTGTGAAATTAAGCCCTCTTGAGTGTTAAAATGCTGCTTGGATGGCAAGCCTGCATTTCTGTTATTAGGCTTAAATACGCAGCTGAAAAATGAGGCTTGCTGTCCTGTTATCTCATCCTGTAGCCACTTGAACTTGCGTGCGTCTGTCTTGGAATAAAATGCACCTGTGTAAATACCGTAACTTTATATGGCGCAGAGCAAAGGCTTTGAGCTGCCCTCCCGGCTGGCACGAGGCCAGCCTGCCGGGGACTGGATGAGCAGATTCCTCGGGCGAGCGAAAAACGCTCCCAGCCACCTTCGGGAGCACCCTGCAAGGGAAGCCACGCTGGGTTGGTGGGGATGCGGGGGGCGAGGTCCTCTGCCTTCTGTGGCAAATGGCGTGCTGCTACTAAATGCCTGGCTAGAACACTCGGGTGCCGTGGCGGAAGGGCGCGCTGGAAATGTTCCGTTAAATGGCGGCACTTTGCGTATGCCGTTAAGCTTTTTGCTTTTTAAAGAAAACTACCTGCGCTCTTGGCTTTTGGAACAAGAGGGATGTAGGTGGTATTTCAAATGAGGATTGAAACTCGAAACGCCCCACCCCAAATCTCATTTCCTTATCGCTTATTATGACTTCTGTAAATGCGATCGATACGTTGTTTAGCTGCTACGCTGACAACGTTCTTGAGCAAAACATAGCAGTGGCTCTCCAGTATGATAAATTGGCACGACTTTTGGGTCCTCCATTAACCTTGCTCCCAAGTAATCAAATTAAAGTCATCTTCTATTATAGCGTGGCAGAACCCGCACATACAGCTCTCTTTTATGGTAGCCATAGTTCTTGAGGTAAGTTAAAGTTATTTCAGTTGTTACTTATCTTTGGAATGACGGTCGTGACAAATGGCTGGTGTAATTTCTTTCCTTAGTGGAAGGATAGAAAGTGAAGATATTACATGGGCTCGGCACTGAATTCATAAATTTTCAGACTGGGCATATTGAGTTAGATATTGAAACATTTAGCTTGACAAGAAGATGAGAATTGTTTTCTGATCTTGTTGGTGCCATTAAGTGAAACTCGGTTGACGAACTTTGTCAGCAGCTTTTTGTTGCTGTGTGGTTTAGATGGGAGGAGCAAATGATCCAAGCGATAAAGATCGCTTTGGGTTTTTTGCCTTTCCTGCCGGGTAAATGAGCTGTGAATGAAGCTGGGGGTTCTAGTGGGTGTGGCGGACTGGTCGGTCCCCCCGAACGGCCCCGAAGGGAGGACGGGCCCTTGGAGTCCGGTGTGCCTGCCTGGAGGTGGATGCAGCGGGCCAAGGCTTCGGTAACGCTCCCAGAGCGGTTCTGGGGCGCGGGGGTGCTGGCACGGGCTGGCCGTGGGGATGCCTTGTCACACAAAGCAAAGAGCCCATGTTACTGAGTACCTTCTCAAGCAATATCGCTTTCAGCTACGTGTCTGCTAGTTCAAAAGGATAACGATGTTAGGCTTAAAGCACAAACTGCACAAAGGGATGAGCCTTCCTCAGCTCTCTGTTGGCTAACCGATACAGCCAGGAGCAGCAGAAGGGACAGCCAGAAACTGCAGTGGCTTGGCGCGGAGCTGCAGAGCCACGTCTCAAGCAATGCCAGCGGCGGTGATGGGAATAAACCCCTTCCCTGAATCCCGGTCTGGCTCCACGCTCTCCGGGCGAGCTCGGTTCCTTGTTTGCCGAGGTGCTAGTGGATGTGGTCAGCAGAGAGCTCGGGGTACGGGCCCAGCCTCTTCCAGGGTAATTACTGTTTGCATTCTTAAGATGCGATTTTGAGCAGGCGATACTGGTGTGAGGTCTGTGAGGTTTGCTGATGTGCACTTTTTGCTGTGTGAAATGAAGTTCTATTTAGCATGATGTTAACTGGGTATTGCCCTTCAAAGTACATCGTGCGATCCCTTTGGTTGTGAGATGGGCGAGGAAGGAGCGACTCGGTTGAAATGCAAAAGTGATACTTCTGGCTCCCTGACTGCATCTGCAGTGCTTATACGTTCATTTGTAAGAGGGAAGGAAAATTTGGCTTCAGATTTTGCCAGCTCTAAAGAAAATATTTTGATACGAGCGCGTGAGTCATCGGAGATGAAAGGGAGCAGCCTGAGCGCTAGAGCTGCGTGCGGTTTCCCAAGTAGCAGAGGAAGAAGCTGAGTCTGAAATACGGCACGGCGGGGCTGAGGTCTGAGGAGCAGCTCGGCGGGTTCTGCGGCGCCGGTGCCCCCAGGCCCGGGGAGACGCGGTACCCGCGTAGTTCCCCTGCTCTTCCCGGCAGGCAGGGCTGCAGTATCTGCCGGGGACTGCCACCGCGCTCTCTGGGTCGACCCTGAGCATCTCTCAGCCCCGACCGGTACAGGCTCCTTTCCTGTGCAAAGACACACAAAAAAGTATTCTCTCTCAGGGATGAATGACCTCCCCGTGGTCCCCTCCTTCGTCCGTACAGGTGTCGCGGTCGGAAAACGCAGGGTAGACTTTTTATTTTATTTTTTTCCCCAGGAGGTGGGTTTCTTTTGAACCCCGAAAGGCGAAGCGGTCTGTGTGCTTGCAGGAAGTTGTTGAAACTTGCGTGTTTTGCAGTGCTCCCTAAGTGACTGCCTATCTAAAGTCAAGTAAAAGTCGGTATTTTCATCCCGCAATACTCCAAATTGGCAGGAGGCTGGACCTTATTACACAGACTGGCCAACAGATTGGCATGATATTTAACGGGAATTTACGATACCTGGAGGGAGGAGCCGGCGAGGTGCTGCGGGGATTGCCGTTAAACTAGCTTGCTAATAAAGTTTTGGGAGAGAAGAGGGCAGCGCGGGGCCGGGGGAGTCACTCGGTCATCCTCGTGAGTTCTTGGCTTGGCGCCGTGTGTGCGGGAGGGCAGTGGGACGACGCGGTGCGCTGGAACTGCGTAAAAACAAGGAAGAAAATGACGTTATCTGGAGAGACTTTAATGACTCCAGCTGGGGAGCAGTGGCCGACTCCCTTCGAGAGAGACTGGGAAAGGGTTCTGGACAGGCAAACGGAGAGGCTGGAGCGAATGAGAAGTCTCTTCCAATTGTCATTCTTGAGGTACCAGTTTTTAAACCATACTAATTTACCGTTTGTCTTCCATTTGTCGGATAGCTGTTCAGAAAAGATAATTTTTTCGTTTTTTCCCGTGCTTCTGGATGGTTACCATCCCAAAAATAAGCTGCATGTCTCGTGAGGCGGTTGCAGGAGAAAGAGGCTCTTAGAATAAATAAAATAAATGCGTGTAAAACTTGAGGCAGTTGGGTAGAGGAGGAAAAAAAAGGAAAGGCTATCGCACGGAAAGCAGGCAGCGTGCATCTCGTAACGTATCCCTGAAAGGCCGTATCCAATACGTACGGAAAAGCAAACGCCTCCCCACCCATGTGCGCGTGCGTAACACCACGAATTTTCTCCAGTACAGAATTCCGAATATTAATTTGAAATGTCTCGGTGCGCTAGTTATGTGGTGACGTGCAAATGAATAGAATACTTTGGTCTTCTAGGGACTGTTTGTTCAGTATAATTGCAGCTTTAAACAAATTCAGTGGCCAGAAAGCTGTAAAACATTTGCAGGCAAGAGCATGCTTTTAATATTCATCTTTAAGTGTCACCGAGTGACATCTGAGACTAACTGGGCAGATATGGGTGCCAGGCAAAATAGAGAGCGGGGAGTCTGGCTTGCTAATTTGTATTCTAGATGTAAGTCTTAAATTAGTTTGGGATTTTTAAATGGATTTTTAAATGCTAGGCGCATACGAGGTGGAATTGATATTAATATTAATAGGCTTAAAAAGATATTTAGTGAAATATTTGTATAATTGAATTTTCTTCATGATCAAGTCAGAAAAGTATCGGCCGACCATGGGGCTCCGACACCTCACTTACGCCGTCCGTCCCATATGCCTTGAAATACTGCACGGTAACAGGGATGACTGAATCCTCCCTTGGCTTCACCAGGACGACCTACGCTTGGTAGGCGTATTCCTGTTCTGGCACCTTGACCGTCACTGATTTGTCAGCAGCGTTAAAATAGCACCCGTACCTCGAGAGGTGTTTCAGTCCTGCAGGTCTCGGGGCAGGAGTTTCCCCCGTGCTGGAAAACACAGGCAGCGCCAGGAGGGAAGCGATCCCTTCCTGGAATTTGGCGCGACGCACCGGCCCGGGCGGCCGAGGCTGAACGAGCAGGCGAGCCCGAGTCCCGTGCTGGTCCGTGGTACGCCTCTTAACGGGCTGAGGAGCAATTAGCGCAGCTTGCCCCAGATAAAGGGGGAGGGCTTGCTTTCTTGAGAGCCTGCAGTCCCATGGCGGGGAGTGTTTCTCCAAGCCAGCAAGAACTCAGAAGTAAGAGCGGTATCCTGCAGATATAAATAAAACGAGGACAGATGCAGGAGGAGGAGATGGGAGAAACTGAAATATTAATGAAGATATAAAGCACTGCACCTACACCGAGAGCAGCGTGATGTTCTTGCTCGTCTATTCATGTTGAGCTAGCTGGAGCTTTAAATTTTACAGCCTGGGTGGAGAAGAGGGGCAAGGTTAGGCAGCTCATTAGAGCACTGTAGTTGCGCTCACCGCCAGCTTAATAGCTCCAAGGGGGAAGAAGCCTTCGGTGCCAGGGATTTGGCAATATCCGTGTGTCCGCGCCTTCTCTGTTACGCATCAGTCCGTCGTCCCCAAGCGCTGCTGCTGCTCTGGTGCAGCTCCGCGATGGGGCGTCATGGATGTCCCGTCCACGATGGGGCTCATGGATGGGACATCTCTGCCGCCCCGAGCCCGTCCACGCAGGGGACTGTGGGAGCGAGGGCAGGACACACCTAAACAGAACCGGCGGTGCTTGTTGGGCAGGGCTTGTCTCAGGGAGGCAAAATATGTTCTTGGCCGTGGGGTGAGTGGGTAAGCGGCACCTGCCCAGATGGCGTGATGGTCCGTGGGCTTGTGAGGCAGAAATGCCATGTCCATCTGCAATGAGCGCTTTGGGGTAACTGCCCGGGTCAGGGGCTGTTAAGCATCGAGCGTGGGGCTGCGGCGAGTTCCCGCGCCGGGGACTTGCTGCGGGGGAGTTGCTTCAGCGCGGCTGGGGACGCACTGGGGAGGATGCTCTTCTGCAGAAGAAGTCACCAGTGGGAGAGGGATGCGCTGGCACTTCTCTGGAGCTGCCGCAGGTGCCTTTCAGCTCTGTTTTCTGTAGTCCTCCCCTTTTCAGCAAGGAGTTTGCCTCCACCTACAGGAAGCGGAAAGCAAGAAAACAACACCATAATCACACAACACCGTCTGTTAGCCCTCATCTTTCAGAGAAGCTCTGTAAAGCAGCTCATCAGTCTCCATTGCTGCGTAGAGCACTCAAGACGTGCTCCTGAAAGGTGCCATGGCAGCCTGAAGACTTCTTACCTGTTAGCCGAGTTTTAATTCACCTTCTCTCAGAACCCAAGCCTCGAAAAGGAAACGCACAAAACCTGACAAGCTAGTAATTGAATTTTGGTTGGCGGTGGCGAGGCTTCCGCTGGGTTTCACGGTTGAAAGACAAAGCAGATATTTCTGAGGAGACCAATAACGACGCTGGAAGGTTTTGGGAAATAGGAGCTTTGGGGAAAGCAGAGCGTTGAGCGTGGTCTGGCTGGAGAAGTCGGTAGGCGAGTGGCACGGGGCAAAAGCTTTTAGTTAGGATATTGTGGATAGGCTCGGTCTTCGGTCTTGTTGTTCCGGGTCTTTGGACCAGTGTTCTTCGGATGCTCGGAGCCAGAACAAGGAGGGGTGTGGATGGCAGGGTGGGGGGTGCCCACCGTAGCCCTGCCGCCGGCACGCTCGTGCCAAAGGAGCAAGCGATGTCTGGGGCTTCGCGGTCTGTTCACTCCGGCTGTCAGTCCCAAAGTCACGCCATCTATCCAGTGTCACGCTGCTGGAATTACGTTTTTTTGCGTTGGGCGGATGGTGGGGTGTTTGAGTGATGTTTGGGTGAAAGAAATTCCAACCTCCGCTTTTTATATACAGGATACCTGACTGTAAAGCTGTGTGATGACCTTTATCTTTATGAGCTGTGAGAATTAAGGAGTTCTGTATTTTAGTTTAATTAAGTAATAAGGCATAACAGATGGTGCTTTTCTGGGTGATTATTGAATGTGTCTGGTTTGACTGAGAAGCGCAGTAACACTGTGGTCGTAAGCGTATTGTAATTTGAGATATTTGAGGTCTCGAAGAACGTGTGTCTGTAGGTAGGTGTCTGTCACCAGTTGTGCTATCAACCAGGCGTCTGCGCCTCTTCACTTTCTGCAGCGTCGCATGGAACGGGTGCCGATGTTTTTGGTCCTGTTTGGCCAAGGTGCTTGGGTGATGTTGGACAAACTGCCGCCTCGTACGGCTCAGCTGCCCGTTTGTAAGAGTAGAGTCATCTGCTTCCCCCTCACGTTCACCTGCAACGTTTTGGTATGAAATTCTGCAAGGAAATATTCTTGGTTTATTTACTGCCCTGAGCAGAGGCGAGTCTTTGATGCGTTCTTCACATAAAATTGACAAATAAATTACCCTAGAATTTCCAAAATGATACAGAATCAAAAAACCCCCAGCGCTCAGGATTTAGAAATATCTTGCCAGCCTGACGAGTTCGCTTTGTTACCAGCACAGCGAGGAGAGGCTGAGAAGCACAACGGCTGGGAAACCCAAACTGGGAACTCGGAAGTTTTGCAGTCAACTCCTGTCTTTGCGGATCAGGTACACCCAGCATGTCAAAGATTGTGTTGTTCCAATATTTGCGTGCGTAAATGGGGTCAGCCATTAAAGATGCCTTGTCCCACGGTTGGCGCGTGGGCACTCGGGCTCAGGAAACCAAGAGGAGCCGAATTCGTGGCAGGTTGATTTGCCATTTTGGTTTTTTCCCGACTACACGAGAGCTTTGTGTGAAATGTTCTGTGCTCGGTGTTTCTCGGCACGCTTGCAGCTACCATATTTACTCCAGAGGACGTTAAAAAGCTGCAGAAGCACGGAAGAGTGTGGAACTAATGGAGCAAACCTGGCCAGCCCGTGGCTCTCGGAGCAGGGTGCCAGGCGGTGAGCGCGAGCGGCCGTTTCTCCCGCTGGCCTGTCGTAACCTTCCCTTTTCTCGCCCCCAGCACCATCCGAGATGTGAATTGCTTGCAGCCTAGCGCTGAACTTGCACTTGCCCGTATTTTAGATCACTGACTAATATGCCTCGATTTTTCTCATTAATGGGTATTTGAAATGATCAAAATGAAATAGATTCACTTTCTGGCTGTAAAGTTGTTATAAGGATGATGTATGAGGAGTTTTTAACATAGCTGTAGCCTTTCCAGAGAAAATCACCCGTTTGTCTCAGTCTCGTGCTGTTACGAGGAGGTCCGGGATGGTACTTTAAATTGTGCGCTCTGAAGTCAACAGTTGGGCAAGAAATCTTTAAATTTGGGCTTCGCGGGGCCCTTGGCCCTTCCTGGCCTTTCCGCTCGTTTAATGAGCCGTTTCCTCGTTACCCCTTGTCGCGAGGCGGTCGCTTGAGTGAGCCGCAGTGTCCCACGTCGGGGCTCTGTCCCCCCGGCGCGCGCGGGAAGCGCTCCCCCCGGAGCCGCCATTTTGGGCGCGCCATCTCGGAACTCTGCAACGCAATTAAAACAAATCCTTGGTTGTAGATGAGTTGGCTTTATGCCATTTTCGGAGACAATGTCCCACTTAAATAGCCTGGATTGGGCTGAGAAGAATAATTGCTGCTATGAAATAATTTTGCAATTACCGCTGTAATTAAGGGCAGTTTGTTAATGAAAGTGCTTGGTGAATAATGACTGCAGGGCACTCCATCCTGCGGCTTCGCACCAGACGATTGGTTCGGGCAGTGGAGATGTTTGGGGACTCGGTGACACAGCTGTCACGCTCGCAGGATGGATGCGGATACCCGGCGCTGCTCGTGATGAAGTGCCATCATTAGCCTTCTGCCCTATGGGAACTGGTCAGACAAGGAAAAATAAACTTAAAATATGATGGCGAGCGCTATTGCTTATGGCTGCTGAGGGCCCCTTTTCCCCGACTGCATTCATTTGATATGCAGATGCCCTTAGCCAGCTGATTCATTGTTCAGTTGGGAAGCTCTGAATCCATTTTCCAGGAATACGAGCTTATTCGGGCTATGGTTTTGTAGCTTTACTTGTCTTAAGCTTGCTTTTCCACATCCTGTTTTCCTTTTAGAACACAAAGCATTGCGGGTTTTTCCTTTGTATGGGTTAAAAACCCAAACGTTAGAAAATATTGACGTGTTTGCGTGTTTTAGCATACACATGACTGTTGACTGTAAAGTCTGGCATGGTATGTTTGTAGGTAAGCAGTCTTGAAGATATTTTTGTGTGGTTGGGGCGAGAGTTAAGCTAAGCGAGCGTTTCAAAGCACGGGACAGAGGCAGCCTCGTCCGTGGACTGAGGATCAACAAGGGCTTTCTGAAGCCAACGTAGTAAAGATGCCAACGCTGGCATTATTGGGCAAGTCGCTTTCGGGAGCCTCCGATGTTTTTCTGTATGAGCCAATACCTTGTTATTTAGTAGTCTTGGCTCTCTGTGGGGCTCACGAGCAGGTTTTCCAGCAGGAGAGAAGGCCCGGGGTTGGGGGGGCTCATTGTCCCTAAGATGGGGGTGGCTCTCCTGAGAACTCCAGGTACCAGGTTGCTCTTCTGATGTTTCAGTGTCAGGCTGGCAGGGAGAGGGCTCCCGCGTTGACAGGAGTCCCTTCGCAGAAGGAGGAAACGTTTTTCTTGGCGTGTCGTTTCAGGGGAATGGAGTGACTAGGCAGCGCTTGAACGTTGGGCTTGATATTTAAGGTCGGCAAGCACCAAAGAATTTTTTTACCAGCTGCATCACTGTGTAGCAGTGCCTTTTGTTGTAATCGGATTTGCAAACATACTGAAAAGGCACGATTTACCAGGCCTGCTTAAATATGCACAGCAAGGTCTTCGGAGCTGCTGCGGTGTTCGTTTGACCATCAGCATGAAGCAACTTGGGCCCTGTATGTTCGGTTTGCTCACGCAGTTAGAGCTCCACGAAGCGTGCGGGGAGGGCTGGGAGGGGCGCGTTTCTGCCGCGGCCGTTTCAGAGCCGCTGTGGTTCGTGCCCTCTTGTGTGGAAACGCCGGTGTAAATACGAGGAAGCAGCCTGTCCGCCTTGTGTACGAGGCTTGTCAAAGGTTTTATAGATCTCCGTAATGAAGATGGATCAGGTTCATTCTCATCGCCAGTTGCTCTATCAAAATAGTACTAATTACCGCAGTCACGCGTGTGTTACGTGCTACCGTCTTCTTCCTTAAAGCTTAAAAGCACGTTTTGCACCACTTACAAAAGATAAAATCGAGGCAACTTCCCCCGTTCTATTTTTGGAAAAGTAGTTAGTAGAGGAGAAGGAAATTGATTTTGGTGTCAGAAAGGACATTTCTGACAGGAGCATACTTTGAAATGATTCAAGGCATCTGTTTCTGTTGCAGACACCCAACGCTGCTAAGAGCCGTACCTAAATTAAACTGTTTAAGATGTCAGCTCTGGGTACGGATGCAATTTACATCCCGGTAGCACGGTTGGAATTTTTATCATTCAGCGAACTTTCTCACTCAATTTGCGAACAAAGTCTCTCCCAACGCAACTATTTTTGTGGGGCATGTAGGTCTTCGGTGCGGTTTTGATGCTCGTCGTTGCAGTGGATGGGGCAGGGTTTGACGGTACGGGCAGGCTTGTAGGAGCTTCGGGTGGGCTGTCTTCACGATGGCTGGCTTTGGGACGTCGATTTTGCCGCCTTTCTGTTACAGTATCGCTTATCACACAATTAAGCGTTGGGGAAAAGTGTTCCACCTTTCTGAAGGTGGTCTCCCCTGTCCTCCGCACTCTGCTGAGGGTCTGAAGAAAACTCATGTTTCAAGGTGAACGTTAAATTAACATGAAAGACTTCTAGAGCTCTACAATTAAAAGGCCTTTTACTTTCCCCACTTCAGAACAGATCGGATGGTTTATTGCTGGAGCCTTGGCTCTGAGCCTGGCTGACCTTGGATCCATGCCTTTTAAGTATCAGCAGGGTTTCTTGTGCGCTGTTGTGGGCTTTTGTGCGAAGAACAAGCCGCTATTGTGGCTCTGGGCTTTGCAAAAGAATTCGTGATGCTGGGTGGATGCGGGAGAAGGCGGGGATACTTGATTTTCCCTTTCACATGCATCTCACAGTTGGCGATTATTGTGCCACTGAGGTATTTGTGAATGTAGATATGTTTTCTATTTAGATGCTTATCTTTTTAAGCTCTCCTAAATGCCTCTAGGCAGATGAGGAATCCAAGAAGGTGCGGGCTACCCTTGCCTCTTGTACGAGTCTAGAAATTCCGTGTCCGGTCGCTACAGTGCCCTTCGTATGTCCAGCTCTGACACACCTTTGGAAAACGGTCCAGAAATGGCACTAAAACTGATCTGGTCCCCTTGAAATCAGCTTTCCGTGTTCCTGCGCCGCATGCTTGAGTTACAGCCTGGGCTGTTGAAGGGAACTGGTCAGTTTTGTATTGGAAATCCCAATATATAATCTTAAAATGGGGCATTAAACGGGCTTCTGCTGGTTTTGGCACGTTAGGAGGATTGCACTAATGCGGTTTAGGTATTCCTTTGCCCAAAGTACATTTTCGCTCCACTTGAGTCATCTGCTTGAAGGGGAGAATAAATATTAGACTGCTAACATAAGGAGCGTATTTAAGAGGTCACGGGTGACACGTCATTATCATTTGTATTAGTTTATATTGGCTGAAAGGATGAAAGGGGAAACAAGGATATTGACTTATGTTACTTAATATTGAATTAGTGTCCCTTTGCAGAGGGCTTCTGGCTTAAGTCGTAGCTGTAAATAGTTTCCCTTCCAACAGGGATCGGGAAGTTTGGGAGGAGGAATGCGTTCATCCCTTCTGACGGCGTCTTTCTGCCTTTCACCATTGCACTGAGTATCGTGAAATTGGTAAGCCCTCGCAGTGCTGTAAGTGAAGTGGAGTTTGTTTAAGCTTTGACTTCAAACAGTGGATTACCTTTTATCATATTATATAATGAATTATTGATCCGGTGATTTAGAATATTTCAGTAAAGGCGTGCCGACGACGGCTGGCGCTGGCAAACCCCACACCGGCTCTGCCCTGAACGCGGACGAGCAGAGTCTTGCCAGGTCCCGTGCGCGGCGTTTTCCGGGCTCAAACCGCCCTCCTCTCAGGCCAGAGGCAGGTGGCTGCGCGCCCGCCCTGCGGACGTGGCTCCAAACGCACGGATCCTCAGCCGCCCGTCAGGTTGCAAGAGCTTTCCCTGAAATACAGCATCGCGTCTGTTACTGAGGAGGGAAGGATAAGATGGTCAAAGCCGGCAGCTGGTGGAGACGTCACCGGGCAGGGCTTCAGCCCGGAGCGGGAGAGATCTCTGCAGAATGGCTGCCTAGGGCCTTTTCTCCTTGCAAACGCAGCTCTTCTTCTGCGTTCTCTTATGTTGAAGGGGCCGTAATTTGTGTTTATCGAGTTGCTGACTTTGAGGCGATACCCGTGCGAGTGTGTGCTATTCTAAATCTCGCCTTCGTTAGGTATGCGTAGGTAAACGGCGCTCTTGAAGGACCGGTTCTGATTTCAGCACGCCTTTCCTGGGGGACCGAGGGAGCTGGAATGCACATTTCCGTTGTCCTCCCTATAGCACCATGGAGGAAGGAGATAAAGCAAAGAAACATGCGTGTTTCTGCCCAGACAAGATGTTCAGGAGCTGTTTGCACTGAAACGAAGATGTACAGCGCATGCAAGAAGAGTTCTGGAGTCTGCTCGCCATCTGCAAATACAGAAGATGGCATCGCTGGAAACAGAAAGGCTTTTAAGTCTTTGAGATGAGTTTCTGATTGTTTTGCTTCATGCATACTCCACAGGTCTTCCAGTGCAAGAGTGTGGTGCTGCTGCTGGTCGTTGGCATTCCAGCTGCATTGCTCTCGCTGCATCGATCGATCACAGCCCCTGCCCTGCTGCCGTATTGACAGACAGCTTAAATAGTTCTCATTTTAAGAAGTGCAGCATGGATAATTAAGCAATGCACTCTACAAGTTGATGATCGGCTTCTTGTGGAGGACCAATAATGAATAAAAAGTACATTAACTAAATTAAACTCTTGATGCCTGTAGGTCTGTAGCTGTAGAGTTGCCTTTATGAAATTCATTACAGTTTAGAAGAGTTCTGTTAATCAAAAGACTACTGCTGAAAACATTCTGGGATTTAAAAGTTTATTTTAATTCTGTATTGTTCAGGACAGAGATGAGCAGTGTTGTTCTTCTGTCTGAATACTTAACTGTGCTCTGACTCTAGGCCCGTCGAATGCAGAGGAATTGAATTTAAACAATTAAATGGTCCCCCAGATCTGCGTAACGAGAGTTTACGCTGTTTCCTAATGACGTCTTGCCTTTGACAGCAAGTGCTGTATTTAGTTGTGTATTCGGTGCAAGTAAAGAGCTCCCCAGGCTGATTGCCCAGAGAGGTGGTGGAGTCTCCTTCTCTGGAGATACTCAAAGCTCGCCTGGACGCATTCCTGCGCGATCCGCTCTAGTTGAACCCGCTCTGGCGGGGGCTTGGACTAGATGATTGATCTCCAGAGGTCCCTTCCAACCCCTGCCATTCCATCATTCTGTGCCATCGTCTCGGCATCTGTAGGCCAACATACGCGTGCGATGGCATTCGTATTTCTCAATGCCTACTGCTTGAATATACGGGCTCCGGTAAATGTCCGGAATTCATCCCGTGCTCGGTGGACCTGTATTTCTTTGGTGGTTTCTTTAGATTTCTTTCTCTGGAGGGCTGAATTTGTGTTACTTTCTGTACATTAAATATAGAAGCTGGGTGGCTTGCTGGAACGGGCTGGGAGCGGGGATGCCCTCAGTGAGCGGGGGCCAGGCCGGTGTGTGCTTCCCTGGCTGACGGGCTGCCGAGCCCCGGAGCTGGGCTGGGCGGCAGCTGGTTGGGTTCCAGGGATTCAGTTTCTTCATGCCTGAGAAAACAGCTGCATAATTCTTAAACATCTTTAAAAACATCCACACAAACCAGTCAAGGTGCAGGAGACAGCAGACGGAATCAGGAGGTCTGAGTTAACCGTGAAGCTGGGGTTTTTTCTGTTAAAGGCACGAAGAGCAGGGACGCGTGCCGGATTTGCCCCCTTTCGCAGCTTCACCGCTCGTCTGCGTGCAGAGCAAAGCTTCCCCCGGCCCGGTCCTGCCTCGCGGCGATGCTGCGTGCGGGCTCAGCACCTGCTCCGCCCGACAGTAGCCCTGAGCACAACGGGGAGGATTTGCATAGGTGTAACCGTATAATAATGTGATGATGATGGCTCATGAACACGTGCTTACGGTGACCTTGTCGGTGCCCCGGATGGAAGCTCTGTACCCGCAGACCTCTCGGCCAAGCAGATGCTCCTCTTGCCGTCCAGATGTGGAAATGTTTTCGCCCAATGTGTGAACGTACTGCAGAACCCACGTTCGCTCTCCCAACTGGGTTTTTTGTGAGGAGCTGCCAACTGCAGGCTTGGATGGGAGCCATTTATTTGTAGCGCAGTCAATCTTCCCTTGACGAAAACCACCAGCGAATTAGCTTTTGCATAGTGTTTCAATCAAAGCATTTGATCCTTGTTTCTGCGAGATAATCCTAAGAACTTCTTATTTGGAGAATAGAAGACCGTGATGGATTTAATTCATAAAGGGAAGCAGCCGTAAGGAATGTAAATGTAAGAGGCTGATAAGGTAGGATTTCCTCGTTGCTATGACAACCCCTGGGTCATGAGCCTGAGAAAATATAAAGTAAGTCCTGGAGCTGTGAAGATGATTATAAAATTTAACTGTCATTCTTCATTTGGAGTTGATGGCAAACGTTATTTACTTAAGTTTATCTCCAGGCAGGCGAGGATCCTTTCTTCCTCCTTTAAATCGGGGGCTTGGATCGCAAATGAACGTGTTGCGCGCGTCCGACGTTATAAAGCGAACCCGCTATTTATTATTCTAACCAGACAATTTGCACGCAATATCCCTGTAGATTCGGTCAGTCTCCTGTAGAAGGCGGAGGCATTATCCGGCGTATCCCTTATGAAAGCCTCCCTGGCGCCGCTCGGGGATGCTTCTGGCGGGGGGCGGCCGTGCCGAGGACGGCTCCCCCGCCCCAGGGATGCCCTTACTCCTCTTCCTTATTCCCAGCTGGAGGAGAAGAAAGCATAAAATATTCCTGCGTGAGCTGCTGACGTTCCCGGGATTAAGCGCTCGGGAAGCTGGGCACCATCTGGGTGTGTGGCAGCGGCAGAGCAACCGGCTGCCTGATAGCAGGCTGTCCCGGCTGCAGCGGCTGCGGTGTACTTGCAGGTTAGTTTTGTGAAAGCATGTCTTGAAACTCTCCTCCAGATAGAAAGCGGGGAGTCCCTGGCTTTCAAACGTACCTTCTACACATACAGCTAGCTTTCAGCCATTCCGGGTGTCATATAATAAAAATACGTATGTGACCAGCAGTCGCATGCGTACTTGGAGGAACGCCAGCCGTGCCCCTCTGCAGTGGCCCGTGGCCCTTTCGGGAAGGTGGGAGCCAAGTCTGCGGGGAACAGTAAAACCGGCCGCACGGAAAGGGCCGGTGCCGGCGGGAGAGGAACGCGCTTGAGCCGGGACAATGTCAGCCAGCTGTGCTCGTTTCCCCTGCGACAGCTTGGCTTGCGGTTACAGTAAGCACAGCGCTTGTAGAGACGACTGTTGGTTTTATAGGTAAGTTTTATAAAGATAGGGAAAGTAAATTGTCCTCTATTGGGCATTAACCCTTGTACTCTTCACATGACTGTGTCGTTTCCACCTTCTTTTTAAAAAGGGAGGAAAAACTCTTGCAATTACTTTAAAGATGTTCCAGCTCCAGTATTGGAACCTCTGACTCAAATGAAGAGCACTAAAAACGATCCAGAATCTCACGCTGAACTTTTTTTCTTTACTGCATTTGAAAGATTTTTCTATTGCTACTCAGTCTTACTCGAGGTGATAAAAAGTGAAGTCATTTGACTCAGAGTTCACATAAACTACGTTCCTTTTAAGGCTTTTCACTGACTACCAGCGTTAACGCGATGCTATTTTCGAGGCCGGTCTCACGATTTCAGTTAGGAAACTCTTTTACCTTTGCGACTTTCATGCTGAAATGAGGCTGGTGCGGGCAAGCCAGCGGATTCTGGTAAGGACCAGAGTTTATAGCCGTTACTAAAGAGAAGTAGCTCCTGTGGAAATGGAGCAGAGAATTATTACTGTAACTAAGAAAACCAGAATTCATTACTTTTCCTAGGGTGGAAACCTTATGAAGGCACTTGCCCAAGTGGAAATTGAAGCAACCTAAAGTTCTACTTACCGTGTGTGTGTTAGCCCATAATCTGCACGACCCCAGCACTCCTAACATCATCTCTTGCCTTGCATGTTGGAAGGGGTGGGTTTTCTTAAACCTATTTTGTTTGTTATGCTGCTGAAGCCTGGTGAAAACGTGAGTGTCCATAAGCAAACCGAGGGAAGGGACCGGGCGACTTGCGGGCGAGCGGGAGGCAGCGCTCACGCCGAGTCGCTGTTGCTTTGAGGTCTCTTGCTGTACTTGCTCGGTGCTGCCGGTGGGACGTGAGCACGGATGTTGGTAGCTCAAAGGCAGCGCATCGCGCACCGTTGCTCAGCTGTGCCGTCCTGGGGCTGCCTCCCTCCAGGTGTCCCCGGGCCCTGCGCCGAGAAGTGCCGCAGCTGGGAACGGCTTTCTGAATGCATACGTGTGCAGGAGTGCTGCTCAAAATAGGGGCTGACATCGTGCCCCGCAGGGCCGCACGTGAGCCACGGGACTAAGCTTGGGTGGACACAAAGTTATGATAGCTCTATAAAGTGGGAATCTTTATTCTGAGAGACGGTTTTCCTAGTTTTGTAACACGGGCATCTTGGCCTTTTCAAGGTTGTATTCGTACTATTCTCTAAATGTAGCTGTAGCGTGAAAAAAATGCATCGTCCCTCTTTCCGTCACTGGAGGGTTGCGCAGCATCCTGTGGATGGGGGACGCCTTCGAATACCGACTCGGCGAGCTCTGTAACTCCTGCCGTGCTGTTTCTCCGGGGGAAAACCATGCAAGCGATCGCATCGGCTCTCTTCAGATTCCCGACAGACATCACCTTTTCTCACAGCTCCCTGGCTTGCCGGTTGTGGTGGCTCTTAGCTGTAAGTCAGCGGTTAGCAAGGGCAGGGGCTTTTATTTCCACCATCTCTAACGTGTTTGCTTCAAGCAAAGATGGTTTGTCGCTATGTAAGTCTTCCCCGTGCATTCGTACATCATTGCAGGGGCCGCCCTTCTCCCCTGGCCCCGGCTGCCGCAGCTGTGCCTCCCTGCCCGGCAGTTGGCACTTTCACCCTAAATTTGCTTAGAAACACCCTAAATTTGCTTAGAAAGGTTTTCTGATCGATGCAGAGCAGTGTGGCTCTCGGGAGCTCGGCCTGCCTCCACGCAACGCGTGCGGAGGTGTTGGCGTGAGGTCCAGGTTGCGCTGTGGTCAACGTGACGGTTTTTCATTACCGGGTGTTTTAACAGGAGCGGTTTGCGCTCGCGCCATTGCGGACTGTGTGGCAGCTGCTCTTACGGTAAGAGCGAGGGTGGGCTTTGCAGCTGAGGTGCTTTGACCGGAGGGCTGCGATGGAAAGCGATGAGACACTGGAGAAGGAGATCAGGTTGTCTTAGCTGCTGCTGTCTGTGCTTTAAACATTTGCTTTGGGGGCTGAAGCTCTTACTGGGTGTCAGAAAGGCTTCACGTGATACCTGGATGTAAAATAACATTGTCTGTTGTCATTTCTCAAGCGTTACAGTGCCTGGGAAAGCTGAGCCGTGGACGTGCCTCCCGCCTGGGCTGGCAGGGGCTGAGCGAGGCGGCACGCCTGTGCTCTGCTGCCGCGGTGGCTAATCCCAGGGCTGAGTCGCAGTTCCAGGGTGGCAGTTTGGACTCTGCACATGTCCCTTCGCCTCCCTCAGGCAGGCAAGACCAGAAGTCCCCAGCCTATTCCTTGTGCCTGGGCTCTGCATCGTCTTCTCACCGCCCGGGCACTAAGGTGCTCGCGTCCTTCAGTTCAGGGTCTCCGGATCAAAGCTGCTCCTGCGTGCGTTAGCGGGTACCTGCCTCTTGGCTGTTCTCCCCTCCGCTAGCGTCCTGAAGGCGTAGCAATACAACTTAACACCCTGCGGAGAAGCAGGACGTCACAGGTGCCGAATGGGGCATCTTGTTAAGCAGCTCTCTTCAGTGAATATATCCTGTAGGAACAATGATCAAATACAAACCAAGTCAACCGTATTTTTCTGCACGGAAGAATATGCTCAGGCGGGGAAGAATACTATGGTGAATGCTTGTGTGTCTGTTCAGAGTCCAGTACAGCTTCCCACAATAAATTATTTTCAGAAATTTTCACGTGATACAAAAGTGATACTTTTCTCCCTAGAGCCATCGAGATGTTAGTTTCCCTGTTTATAACCTAATTTAGCTGGGATAAAAATAAAGCTGTTATATTTGCATCTGCCATACACTTAAAGTAGCTAATCCGAAATCATGTTTTTCTATCAGAAAGGACTTTGGACTGCTTCTCTACAGAGGTGGCTTGAAAGTGTGTGGGTTTTTTGCCAGGTTTGACTCCTTCTGCATACTTTGCATGCGCTTAAATGCGAAAACGAATTTTTCCTTTGCCTGTTTCCAAGCATTACCAGTTCAAGGTGGTGGTGAGCGTGCCCCGGTGCTTGGCATCACCTCCCTCAGAAGGACTGATTTCAATCGCGGCGGGGACTTCCATGGCCGCCTCCCGCTCGCGTCTGCTCGGTCAGGCCGCGTCGTGCAGTCCCACCTCAGGAGGAGTGTGCCGGACCGCGGAGGTGCGGGGACGTAATGCTGAATTACCGCGTAACGAGCCTGAAGGCGGGGTGGGCGAGCGCTCTGGATGGATGGCAAGTGGAAGCAGCGCTGTATTAGCGTGCGATGCGGTCGGGGGGGGCATCTACAGCGTCTTTCTTGGCTCGCTTTTGGCCTTTGCCATGTTCAAAATCTGCAGCGTTTTCGATTTTTTTATTTTTAGTAACGGGAGAAGGCTGACTCTCGGCGTAAGCCGAGCACGGTCCGCAGCAGATACCCATCCTCAGACCTCCTTCGAACAGGCGCAGATGAGCGGTTGCGTTTCCCTGCGCAGTATTTAGTCACTCAAGGCCACAGTTCGGGAAGGTACGCCACAACATCTGGTCCAGAAGGTTTCCCCAGGACAGGCTGTTGTGCTGGAGCTCTGAACTGCCAAAGAGAATCGAAACGTCTGAGCGTAACGGGTCTGAACACAAAAGAGCGTTTTTATTTAGTTTCTCATCAGGTCTCCTTAAGCGTTGCGGTTATCTCCAAATTGGTTGGAGATTTAGCTCTACCCGCCCTTATTATCCCCGGTTTAAGATGGAAAATACTTTCTTGCAAGCGCAAAGATGCAAGCCTTTTGAGTTAATTAAATCTACGAAGAAATGAGCCGTGAGCTGAGCGTTGCAGTTAGCCCTTTCCGACACGAGCCGGGGACGCCCCGACACTGTCCGCTTGCTGTCAGCGTGCTGACACAGCCTGACCTGCCAGCGTTCAGGTAGCGTCGGATTCCTCTCTACAATGGAGATTTCAAGCAATATGCAGGAGGCTGTGCGTGTAAATCCAAGCCAGAAATAGCAGCTCTTCCAAAGACTGACAGGTACACGCCATTCTCTTCATCTGGCACATGCTGTCTGCGATACCGCTATGGGAGCTGGCAACAGCCTTGCAGTGGTGGGTGGCGAACAAAGACTGTTCTCAGAAATATTTTCCAGACAAAGCTAGAATTAAAAGCAGGGAGCTGATAGAAAATAGCGGTGACAAAGACGTGGATGAAGGGAGTTGCTGGAAAGAGACATCTAAACTGAAATTCGCAAAATGAGACTTTCTCTCTTCTTGTACTGAGTTTTCCGGAGTTGCTTTCTCCTTTTTGCAAAGCGCGGATTGCTTGTGATCCGCTTTGCCAGCCTGTTATTGATACAGCGGCAGAGATCAATAATTCATGAACATATGGAACAGAATTAGCTCTTGAGATGAGGTCGCTCGGTGACTCGGGAAAGAAGTTTCTTTGCCGGTCCATCTCGGCCGAGCGTGCTCATGCCAGGAGATGCTCTCCTCTGGCCAAAGCCTTTGACTCCTCTTTGACTCGCCCCCAAAAGCCCGGGGGTGGTGAGAAACCATCGTCATCTGCCAGATCTCTTTCGAGAGCTGGCAAAACTTGATGCAAATGCTCCCCTCCCACGGCCCCCCTACGCACTGCCTCGAGCTCTAATCTCGTCGCTCATAAACACTCCGATAGTGTTGGTCCTGATAGCTCCGCAGAGCCCACTCACTCGCTCTCCTCTGTGAGGATAATCGAGAGAAGGCTGCTACTAGTTCCCCATTTTTGGCAATAGGAGGAAGACGGGATATTGTTACAGAATCTGCTTGTGGGGAGAGACATAACCTGCCGGTCGGCGCTGCTTTACACAGTGGCTTTTTCTGGCGGCTGTGTACCTGTTACCCTGTTTTTCTTGTATTAAACGTTTGCCGGTGGAAGCAGACAGAAGCAATCATGGGTGCTTAGGGCTCCGCTCCCTCAGCCTGTAAAGGGATCAAAGCGATTCTTTCATTCCAGTGTGTCCCTTATCGTGGAACTGAACGTTCGTCCGTCTGTCTGCTGCCTTTTAATTACTTCAGACAGATACCTGTGGGTTGTAGGTGTGTCTGTCTGCGCCGCCTTGCCGTTCCTCCCTGCTGCTCAAAGGTTCCGCAGACCCTTGAGTGGAAGGTGGATGCCCCAGGGGGGTCAACCATAGGGCGGGAGACCTGGAGAAGCACGTTCGTTTGCTGTGACTCTCTCTTTGTTGGAATAGGTGGGAACTTCCTACTCACGTTACTGCGGCGCTTCTGTCTTCGGCTGAAACGCGGTCAGCTGGCTCAAGGAAGTCTCAAGTTCCTGTAACTTTGTGAAAGGTTTCCACTATAAAGTGTAAGCCGTGGGGCTCCTTCTGGAGGTTTACATGGTAGGAAGGATCCGACTCAGCTCAGGGGAAGCCAATTGACCTCGTGGCTAATAGTCAAATCCTGTTGTCAGGCTTCTGGCAGTCATCAGAAGTCAGCAGCCCTGCGTACTGCTCCTGCAACGCCTTATCAATTGGCAAATTCTACCGGTATTCCTCGCGTGATGACAGTATGTGTCAGAGAGAGCTTGCATAATGTTCAGAACAGACCTGGGAGAGCGTGCAGGGTAGTGCCACAGTTACTCTTCGCCTTGGTCTCCCTCACAAGCGTGCGAGATGACCAGCCAAAGCTTCGCTTCGGGTACTCCGCCGGTGTCCGGCCTGGTACGCGCTGACCCGGAATGAAACGTTTGCCGGGGATGGTGGAGGTTATCTCGGCCCCCAGGAACACACCTTGGATCATCTCCACGCCGAAGGGCGGTTTCGAGGACAGCGTGAGCTCTTTTTCCAGCTGATCTGGCACGCAGGAGAAGTCGCAAGGCAGGGTGGAGACGTGTGAGCGTTTCTGGCCGAAACGAAGCTGGGCAGCGATGGGCGTGGGTGGAATCCCATGCTGCCATTTCAGATACCTTCAGCTAAAGCAGGAGATAATTACAAAGCAGCAGTGGTAAATGTTGTATGTTCTGCTCCTGTAAAAGAGATGAAGCAGTGCAAACAAGTAGGCAAAGATCACACAACCAATAAAGATCGTTATGAGTAAGTACAGAAGCGTAAGATCAACTTATATTTGTATTGCCAACTTTTTTAGCTGCCAAAACGTAACCATTATGTTAAATATGTGGCTTTCCAAGCACATCACGTTGAGCGTGTTTGTGGGTGTACTGCATCGTAGGAGGTGGTAAATCCGTTCCTTTGCCTTCTTGGATAGGACACACGTTAGCACCCCCACCCCAAGATTGACTCTGGCTTTTTGGGGTGCTTTTGGTTTGGGTTTTGCAGCCTGTCGTAGTTAAAATGGGCTAGGATTGAAAAAAGGCATGCTACGATCACCCCTGAGGACTCCACAAATAGCACTGTCCTCCAAATTGTACTCGGCTCCGCTTCCACGTATTTTCCAGCTTGACTCCAGTTTTGATTTGGGTTTTTTGCAGAAGTTGAGAACCTGAAAGGTTTCGAGAGGGGAGGTCTTGTTCTCGCTGTCAAGTTTCCTTGCTTTGTATTGTCCTCGTCTATACCAGGTACCGTGAAAAACTCCCATTCTGAGAAGCCCGTATTGTCCTGATGACCTATTAACAGAGGTGAAATGATGATTGGAGTGGCGTCCAGCACGGCCGTGGTTCTGCGCAGAAAAGCGCGTGTTTATACTGCAGCACCTTCCTCTTTGCCCGTGCCGTATTAAACCTCTGGGCGGTTAATGGTTGGGTTTTTGCCCACAAACTTTGGGCGTCTGCATTTTTCCTTGAAGTTTTGCTTTTTTTCTGTTGGCCAACGATTGCAGGGGCTCAAGACCCGCCGCAATTCCAAAACCGAAACAGCTTGTGGAAGCTTTAGGGGGACTGCTGGAAAAGCGTGTTACGGTGGTATTGAGACTCTGTGTAATTTATGGAAAAGACGGGAGGTTAACACATGAGAGAGAGAAATCCGCTGTTCTCTTCGTAAGTGAAAGGTCACGTTACTGAGCACTGCAGGGTGGATTTGTGAAAAACGAGCTCCTGTTTGCGAGGAATTAGAATGAGGCTCTGACTTCTTTTTTTCCCCGCTTGTGACCTTTAAAGATGCTGCTGTTAGATTGATAAGCAGGCTGATGCTTTTAGCAACCCAATCCAAAATTTCTTTCTCGTAGAAAGACTATCTTTCAAACGCCGTGAGTATCGCTTCCAGAAAGCGTTCCTTTCTGTAACCCCCTCTGGGGAAAGAAGGGATGCAATGGTGGGATCTTAGCTGGTGAACGGAAAATTCAGCTTTGTTTCAAATGAGTGAAAAGGTAAATTTCCTGTGGTCTGGAGCCTCAGCCTAAGGACTTCCCGTACCTTCTCTTTTCTGGCAATTTTACTTTATCTTTTTCTCATGTCGTTGCCAGGCTTGAGGTGCTCCTGCCCGCTGGGACCGTAGGGAAGGCTCAGGGAGGTTGACTTTGCGGGAGTCCTGAGCCGGGAGATGCCCTTTTACCTCCTGTGCCGCTGAGGAGGTGTATCTGGAGGCTGGTGAGGGGTGGATTGGAGAGCCCACACACGTTGCAAGCGGCGTGTTGCACCTGCGACGCATCGGCGTGGCTTACGTGGGTTGCGTTGGTTCGTGTTAGCTGACCGACCGCTTCACTTGTTGCTGTGAGTATCCGTACGCTCTCTCAGCTTCCTAACCCTCGCAGCGCTACTGAACGGGGGTTTTTTTGCCAAATCCAGAGCTGCACATGGTTTTTCCTGCTCCTCTGCACCCCCTGGCCACCTGCTCGCAGCTCTGGTGGGCAGCGGGACTCCCGGGAGCAGGGGATTTCAGGAAACTGCAGCGCAAGGGGCAAAAATAACAGCAGCAGAGGATGGCCTGAATTGAGAAAAATCCTTTTATTCGTGGTGGACAGCAGTGCTGTTTCCTTCAGGTGTGCTGATGCGTCCTGCAGATGTGTGGAGGAAGCTCCCTGGTACTGCGTGGCTCCGTTAATTAAATGGAGGGCTGGCTTCTCGAGCTTGGCAGTCTCGCTGAGAGGCTTTCACTGTGGTTATTTTATGCTCCTGGAGTGCTTTTGGCACTGAAGCGATGGCGACTGCAGACACCCGCAGTATTTACGTTCCTGTAGCAGGACTCTCCTATGCTGTACGTACCACCAGTTGTATCATACGGTCGATCTTTGGCTGTCCTGGGTGGTCAGGCAGCAGCATGTTTCTTACAGGGAGAAAATTTGTTGCAGAGAAATAGGTGCTTTCCTGGTGACAGCTCCTCTCGTTGCCCTTGGTCATCCCTTATCTTCTAGTTCAAGCAGAAACTGGAGGATGCGGCTTCAATCCAAACGGCGCTCTAAACCATGTGAGGGCAGTTAACGTGGGTAATTCCGCCGTATTGTTTTGTTGACCGTTGCTGGGGGGTGTTGATGCACGAGTAATTCTCCCACTGCAGTTCGGAGACCATTTTCTGACCTGTTTCTCTGTTTTGCGAAGTTTGCCGTAACTTACGTCCATGATGCCGAAGCGCTTGCCCGTAGTGCGGTTTTTCTCTCTGTAATACGTATTGGACTCCCGTGACAAACAGCTGCTGGGCTGCCCTGAAGCTTCGTTGCCTCTGACCCCGGCGAAGGAGGAGGCATGCCATGCTGCCCAGTCTGCCACGATTTCGGCTCCATCGGGGTGTTCCCCTGACAGGCAGCTTCCCTTCACCAGGTGAACTGACCCTGTCCTATTTTAAGGTGCTCTGGCTGCTCGTTCTCTGTGGCCAGAAGATGCCTTTGCATTTTTACTCCTGCAAAACTTTTTAAGTAAAGATGCTTTACTAGTCTTTCTAGTTGCTGTAGAGATTATGAAACAGCAAAGACTGTGCAAAGATCCGAAGGCTGTAAAAACGCGGTTGGGGAGCAACGTTCGGAGTCTCAGAGCGTTGTCTTTAGCTCAGCGGTGCGCTGAGGTCTGATACATCAAAGTGACAGTGCGAGGCACGAGTCTGTGCATTACCTATGCTTTTTTGTCGGAAGAAGGGTCCCCCTTCGTGGTGAGACAGCGCGGCCTCACCCGCAGAACGCTGTGGTTCGGTGCTGGTAAAGTGTGATTGCCGAAAGCCAAACTGCTTGTTTCCTGCGAGGAGAGCTGGCAGAAAGCGGTAGTGATTACGCTCGTTATTTTACAGTACTGGTTTGTGAATGCCGCCCTTACATAAGTACAATGCTTTGGCAGCGCTGCGGCAGCACAATGTCAGCCCATTGGGCCGGCCAAGTTTCCTGGTTCTGAGCCAGACAGCTGGGTTTGGGGTTTTCACGCCGTTCTTCAGCAGCGTTAGGAGACCTCACAAAGCAGCCTCTCCGGGGTATTGTGCCGAGAACCACATTCCCAACCAATTACAAAACCGGTCTACATCAGTAATGAGCCCTCACTTTGGGAAGGGGCGGCGGGAAGACAAAAGCAATGCTTTCAGTGAAAGCTGCGAAACCTTTTAACGTGGACGTGGGCTTGTTAATTGGGATCACCATTTGAAACGTTCCCTCTCGCTCTGGGTGTGTGTCCCAAGCTCCTGCCGGGGGGGAGGGTGGCGGTAGCAAGGGAAAATGGCCGAGAAGCTGCAGCTCTCTTGGATTTCTCCGTTAATGATTTTTGCCAATGGGGATGAGGCATGATTGAGCGTTTTTCAGACCAGAAAAGTACTGCAAGTCGTTGTCTCAGTCGAGCGGGTCTCATTATAGCAAAACGATCACACGGCATTTTGGGAGAAGGTTTGCTTTCTCTACCTTCAGCGCCATCCTCGTTAGCTGGGATGTGGTAGGAGACGGAGGAGCTGCTCCAGCCGAGCTCTTTATTCCCTAATGCCCCCACCCTGGCAGGTCTTCGGAAAGCGGCGGTCAGGATAACAAGTGCGGGCTGAACGCTGGCGATGGGCTCTGTGTCACGTAGGCCAGTGGCCGTCCTCTGTGTCCCGTGGCAAAGCTCCCCCTCGGCTTGTTGGCGTGCACGAAACCAGTTCTCTACCCTGCCAGAAGGCGTTGAGATGCGGCTGTCAAAGACACGGGGTGAACGCAGCCGGGCTGCCCCACGCGCGAGCCGTGCCTTGGGTGCTGCTCGTGGAGGGAGTCCGGTCCCAAAGCACCAAAACCATCTTGTTTCAAATCAAGTCGGGACCAGCTGGCAAAATCTTGCAGCTTAGAGTAATGCGGGAGCTTTGCAAACAGGTGGGCTCGCAGTTACTGGGGTCAAACTCCTCAAATAATTCCAAGCAGAAATGCAAAACGGGAGTAAGCGTGTGGCCGGTGCTGTAGCAGGACACTCCCAGGTGAGAAAGGGTATTAAAATGTAGATTTCATAAAGAAACCACCCCCCTGTTGCACACACCTATTGGTGCCCAGGGGTTTGTACGCAGGGATTTTAAAGCTTGCTTCTTCTGAATGTTTTCTATAGAGCATGGTAGGTACCAAAGAAGAAGTGAAGTTTGAATAAAAATCCCTTTAGCTTCTGCGGTTCATTATTGCCAGGTCTGCTCAGAGACAGGCGTGTTGGTGTCTGCACGGGTAACTTGCGTGTCAGGGTACATTTTGCTGAAGTTTCATTAGAAAACAAACCAAAAAACCCTCTGAACCAGCATGAAAAGACGGCCCGCTGGGATTTTGAGTAAGGCGACAGGTACAGTGTATATTGGGGATCCGTCTGAAATACAGTAGCACTGCTGCTTTGGTAATAACACTGTGCATCCTCATAGCTGTACAGGCTGCTACGGATTGGGGTAAATGAATGTAAACTCACAATTTCACACAGAAAAGGTCTGGTACGAGGCCGGGGGGGAACAGTGTTTCCCATCCTGCCAACCAGCATTCGCAAACGTCGCGCTCGTCGCCGCTCTGCTCCGAGCCGGCAGTGGGGAAGGACCCACTGGGCTCATCGCTGTCGGTGCCAGAGGCGACCGGTGCGGATCGGCTGTCCCAGCCCGCGGATCGGCCGGGCCGCGTGGCTTCTGGCAGCCCACGGTTGAAGAGCGATGAGTATAAATTCATTTCAGATTGAAACGAAGAGTATGGTGGCTGAATTTCCTTCTTTTCTAATCCCTTATCCCCATTTGATTACACTATTGTTTCTTTGGGCATATTAAAATAGAATTTGACTTCACTCATTATCCAGTCGCCCGCACTACCTCCATGTAATCGGCTTGCTGTGCGCTCTCAAAATCCTTCGCTTTGTGCGGCAAGGTTTGCTAATGAGCGGAATGTTATTCTTTTTTTTAGGAAATTATACCAAACAGCATACCCATAAAGCCTTATGATTCATGACGGTTTGTTTTGTTCTCGTAACGCCGCCCAAACTACAAAGCCATTCATCAACCAGCAAAGGCTGCTCCCGGCTGTCTCTGGGTAGCAGGCAAAGGATAATTCATCCCCAGCCGGAGAAAAGCACGTGCTCGCTGATCCCTTCCCGGGCACGCTGTTTAGATCCCCGCAGCCAGGGTGGTGACAGGAAGACGAGCTGCTCCCAAATTAAATGTCCGCGGTAGGAAGAGGAAGTTTTCCTGGTTGACGTAACCCAGCTCATTGTCGGTGTGAAGCATGTGGAATCTTGTGTCAAAGTGTTTTTCCACGAAACCTGAGTGTTTATCTCGCTGACCGAGCTTAAGAAATGCCCTTTGCGGGATGCTTATTCCACCGTCATGAATCTGAAGCAGCAGTCCGTGGTGGCGAGCTGCTGAGAGGAGCTGTGCTCCGCGGTGCGCTTGTTGCAGAGAGGATGATGTTGCTCAAGTCGGGGCGAGTTAGTAACGTAACTTTGGAGGCGGGATCCTGTGCGCGCCTTGCGAGGATTAGGTGATTTCTGGTACCTGCTAACTGCTCTAACTCTTCTCGCTAACAGCTAACCTGCACTGCTGAAAGTATTGCAGTAATACGTAGGTTTCAAAAAAAAACCAACCCCAAACCCGAAGCAAAAGCCTCGTCAGTCTAGAACTAGCGACCCAAGCGGAGTTTCAGCAAAAGCCACCTGAAAGTTTATAAACCGCTTTTAAAAGCCAGATTGAGCCCTACTGCAATTGCAGTGACTCGGTAGGAGGGTACCCGCGATGAGTTGTACTTCACGTAGCTACAAATCGTGGTGTGTCAGACAGTTTGTTGACAGCAGCGTTATTGAAAGGTCGGGGTTTCTGGGTTTAAGGAAGGGTATTTTTGACGGGCCTTACTAGAAGCTAGAGCGGGGTTTATGAGATGTTTTTAAATGCAAAGGATTAAGGGGGGGGGGGGAATTTCACTTGCTCTCAGATGTGGATGCAACTCCTGAGTAAAAGAGTCAACTGCTGAAAACTTCGCCTTTGACGACGGTGCAGGTGAGTGAGTTACTGTAGAGTACTTCCTTTAAAAATTAGTCCTTTTTTAAATAGTCTGTCCTCGATGGGCTGAGAACTGGAGGGCCAGTCTTACTGTTCCTAAAAGCTGGCAAAAATAAGCAGACTTCTTCACATCATTGGGGTTTGGGAGCAGAGTGCTGGAGACTGTGTACAATTTCAGTTGTTCTCTCAAGAAGTGCTGAGCAAACGTCTAGGAGATTTTCAGCTGCTGTTGGCAACATCTGTAAAAGGTCTCGTGTCCCTCTTGCTGCGACATGTCGGCAGAAGGATTTGAGTGGGCTTAGCTTTGGTAACGGGAGCGCAAAGATAAGCTGCGAGAGGATGCGATTTTGAAATACAATTACCGTATTTACAATTAAAAAGCGGGGAGGCTGTTTGTATGCCGACTGCCTGCTTGCTTCCTTTGAGGGACTGCTAGCCATGGTTCTCTCTAGCCCCCATGCCGCTGCCGGCTCCCCGCCGCAGCAGCGATAATCGGCACAAGCTTTGCTGAACGGTTTTACCCGGGATTCAGGAAAGCCGCCGTGCAAAGAGGCTGCTCCCTCTTGGGCCGTCCCGGCGCGAGAGAGCGGTTTTGTGCAAAACAGCAGCAAAAAAAGCGGTTTACCAGATTCATCTGGCTGCTGGCGTTGCCCAGGCTCGTGCCGGAGAGAAGATGGGACTTGGCAGGGAGGGAGGGGAAAGCAGGACACCCACCAGCGTGACGCCAGGCGGAAGAGCCGGTGTCGGAACGTGAGTGACCGGAGACCAGTGAATCCTTCCAGCTGAGCACCCCTCTCTTGTGCCCGTGCTGGGCCCTTCGAGGGTGTTTCCCAGAGCTGACCCGCGGCACCAGGCGGCTTTGGGTGGCACTGAGCGCGTATTTGCGTCTTGTCGTGTCGAGGGACTTTTTCGCTAATGGCCACCGCCGTCTAATCCTGGCTAAGAGAAGCAAACCCTCCCGTGAAGCCAGGCGCGGCAGGAAGCTGCAGGTTTTTTGAGGTTGCTTTGTAATCCTGGCCATGCTGGTGCTGTGTGCGGGGAAGGAGAGGCTTTATTTAATTCTAATAACGGTAGAGATAACGTTGGCTTTGTGATAGTCCCAGGCACAGCTGTTCCGTAATATCCACGTCGGCACACGATATGAATGGCTAGCAAGGTATCGAGCCTCCAGGATGTTTTCCTTGCTTTTCAGTGCCTGAATGGATTGCATTGGTTTATTGGAATAGCTCTGACTTTGCGCTTGCAGTAATTAATTCCCTTTTCCGGGCTGGGGGGAAGGTTGGTTATAATTTCCTGCATTCTTTATCATAAGGCCAAAGGAGAAAACTCAGAATAGCGAAGAGATAGGAGCGCCGCATACATGCATTTTAAATTCCGTTTGAAGCAGTTAAGAAGATAGATTTTTAGTGAAGTGGTCTCTCTGTATTTGTACGCCATTTTAAAACAAGGTGACCCGGAGGACGGGTGCTAGGATATCGTGTCCATTTCCGAGATCACTGGCTGTACTTCCAGCTCGCCGTAACTGTAAATCTCTACCCCCCGCCTTTTTAAGGGCGGCTTAGGGGGCTGGAAGACAGGAATTTGATCATGCTACAGGGTGGGCAGGAGGAGGATTGCTGGGAGGGGGTACAAATTTATGCCGACCATGCTGCCTTCGTCTCTGAAGCCTGGTCTTTGAGCTTAGGAAGGGGGCAAATGAGCGGTGTAGAAAGCGTGTGCTCCTGCTGCCCTCCCTGCCTGCACTGCGCTTAAGGACATCCCTCCCGAGGACGGCCAGCCACGGGCTTCCCACCGGCGTGGGAAAAGACTGCAATAAGAGATGGGAAAAACTCACTTGAGAACCAAAAGGGCAAAAAAACTGGGGGAAGAATGAGTTTCTTGGATGTTCTCGCTGATTTTGGGGGTTTTTCCTAAAGACGGCAGGCACCCGCGGCTCTCGCTGTTCTCGGGTCCTCTCTAGTGTCGCTTTTGCTCCGTGGCCATTGCTATCCCCAGGACGCACTCCTGCCAGAAATAAGGTTGTCTGAAGTTAGGCAGCATGGGCAAACACTTAAGCAAAATGGCCGGGGTAGCGATTGCGCAAGTGCTGGCCAAAGCCGGGTTGTAGTGCTGGTGTTTGTCATTCCCGGTAAGGGCTGCGGGCAGTTTCCCACTGCTGCTCTGGACAGTCACCGGCTGCCGGCTTGTCCCCTGTAAGCATTGCGGCCACCCCGTGCCGGGAACGGCCTCGCATCTTTCAGAGAAGGTACAAATGCGGAGCGAGAGGGAATTTGGGTATTGCAAGCGCTGCTTGGCTGCTGCGGCCCTTCCCTTCGCTCCTCGCCGGGCGCAGACGCGGGAGCGAGTTCCCCGAAGCCCTGCGATGCCTGTTGCCTTGCCAACACGGTGCGAAGGAGACGTTGAGCGGAGAGACGGTTGCTTCTGCTGCAGAGCCGTAATGCCAGGCAGATCGGGGCGGGGGGGACAGAGGAGGAGAACCTCCCCCGCTTAAAAACACGCATTTACACAACCGCAGAAAGGGGGAATTAATAAAGTCTTGCAGAATCCTTCAACATTCGCTCCTTGCTGCTTCTGGATTTGTACAACAGCGTAATTTTTTAATGATGGGTAATGATCAAACGTCAATTTCAAATCCTTCTCCTTTTATTTGCCTTTTCTTCTGTCTAAAGGTGCAAAGTCAGGGAGCTTGACGTAGTTTACAGTCAACCGGGTGGCTGCGATCCTTATTGATGGAGCTGGTACCTGCTGGTGTTTACCCTGTGAATATCAAGGAGGAGCAGTAAATTGAAAATTGCTTCTAATGGGCTCACTTTGCATGTTTTAGTGCTCCTCAGGAGAGAACAAGTGTTGAGATGTGAAAGTAGAACGGGCACAGCAGTTTCTGGTGACGCACATCACTTGGGTTTCGCTTTCCTTACAGTTCGCATTCTTTGCGGTAGCTCAAACGCCCCCTTAACTGGAAAGCAGACGCGAAAATGTCCTTTTCCCTGAGACTCCCTACCTGCTGCGGCAGGAGGGCCGTGCCTGTGTAAGCCTGCGGGGATTGGCGTGCGTCCGTGGCGGAGCCCCTCTCGTCCAAATGCGGCCGTCCGATGCGCCACGGAGCCGTGGCAGTCACTGCCCTGGGGAAGAGGCGGGCGTGATCCTGCCGCCAGCGTAAGGGCTGGGGGCTCTGGGTTTACATCGTATTTGTGTCGGCAGTCGGAGACGCGTAGCTTGCGATGATGGGAAAGCGGAAGGTGCTAGAACAGAACGGGATCCCAGGGAGCAGCAGCAAAACGTGCCGGTTCCTGCTGACGCTCGCCAAAGTCCAGTAAACGGTTCCTGCCTCTCTTCAGAGGGGTCCGCGGAGCGGTGCCGGCCGCGCAGGCGCTAAGCTGGCGGGCACGCTATTGGGGGGCTCCTCCTTGGGGCCCCTCCTCAGGATTTCGTGTGAGGCTGCTCCTCCCGCCCCTGCGCGCGGGGCTTCTCCCGGCGGCCCTTCCCCAGGGTCAGCGCGCGCCAGCCGCCCGTCCTGCCGCGTGCGGGACGCGGCAGAAAATTAACGCTTCTGTCGAGAAGATGGAAACGTGCCACGTGAGGGCTTTGCTGGCTGCAGTCTTGCCTGGGAGCAGGCTGCTTCAAAGACGGCAGCGAATTGAAGGCACTAGCTGTGGCTGTCTCCTTCTTTCTCGAGGCAGTGTTTTGATAAATGTTGATGAGTTTAACTGTAAAACTAAATGACATTTATAGCAGGATGTATGCTTTACCCATCGCTTTAATTATATCTAATGGTGTTGCATGTAAAAGACATTTACCATTTTACTTCTGTTTAAAATGACAATCTAAACCTCAAGGCCTATGGGTTTTTCTACGAAGATGAAGACTTAATTAAAAACTAAATACAATTCCTTTTTAAAAGGCAACTGCAGCTTTAAGAAATAGGTGATAAAATTCGCAAAGCGCTCGATACGAGAGGAGCGCTTTGAATTCAGAGGTGCCAGGCTCCGGTGGCTGGAGCGGGCTTTGGCAAGCCGGGCGAGCGCAAGGCTGACCCTCCTTGCCCCCCGCCTCGCCTTCCCGCCGCGGGCGTCGGGTGCTGCTGAGCCCCCGCGTCCCCCCGGGCCAGCACAGGCACCGTGCCGTGCTCCGTCTGCCCGCTCCGGGGCGGGCCCGGCCTTAGCGGGGGTTTGGGCCGCGCGCTGCGCCTGCTCGCCCGAGCAGGGCTGCAGCCAAAAACGCGTTCTTTCCCCTTGTTTCTGTGTCGGTGTTACGGTCCCGTGGCTGTAACTCTGGAGGCGGTGAGGGGGGATTGCACCAACATAGCCGATAAAGTCACGGCTTTATTTCTGTGCGCGGTTTCTTTCCCCTTCCTTCCAACTTTGCCTTTGTCCTGCTAGCCAGCAAACCGCCACAGGTCCTCGCTGCAAACGAGGCGTGAAGAATGAGTACGTATGGAGCAAGCTGCATCTTTAAAAGTAAACACTGGATCAGAGCCTCCTGCCCTCCGCTCAGCTGGCGAGGCTCTGACAGCGGGCAGTAACGTCTTCAGGAGCATCTGCCCTTTCTCTGCTTTTCATGGGTTTAGTCAAAGCAAATCCCTTAGGTGAAGGGGGGAAAGTACAAAAATGCGTTTTATTTCCCCTAGTCCGGAAGAACTGGAGGGGGGGAGTGCAGAATCTGCAGCGAGTAGATTAATGTTCAAAGGCGTTAGCGTTGGTCTTCTACTAACATTTATAAATCCGATGGGTGGCAGATTGAGGGCTGATTCCACATTTTTTCTTCCGCTTCTGTAAAATAATAAATATGGTAAAAGAGCTCTCAGAACTGCCTTTATCGCAGGGATGAATCAGGACAGTTGGTGTTGCAAGAGACTTAAAACCTACAAATATGTTGCCCTTTAGGCTAGCATTCATCATTGTGTCTGATCGGGGATCTAGACTAAAGGCTTTTGTTACAACATACCTTTTTATCCTTCCTTGGAAGGAGAAATTGGAAGGAGCTCTCACTTTGATCGTAATGCTGCTGCTGAGATTTCCCCCCCTGCTTTTTGGGGGGGAGTGCGTAACCCTCGCTGATGGTGCCTGTCATTCTCTCGTTGAAAACGATCGTGCCTCTAATGTCTAAAAAAAAACTAAAGGGAGGGCGGCTTAAAAAAAAACCAGAAAGAGAAGGAAATAGACCCCTAAAGACAGTGCCCCCGCCTCCTCCAGCGGAGTGGGTGCAGATGATGCGCGGGTACTTGGGTGACCTGCCTGGTCCTGCCAGCTGGCTTTCCCCAGCGCTGCACGGCAGCACAATAACTTCAGCAAGGACGTGAAGCGGGAACTTTCTCGGCTCTTTCATGGGAATACACGAGCATTGAGAGCAGGCGAAGGGAACCGGCACTGCTCGAGGATCTTGTTGCCAAGGATCGTTCCCCCTGCGAACGCAAGCGTTGCAGCAGAAAAGCCAAATCTGCACGGGCCTGAGGATTCCTGATGCGCGGGAAGACGCGTGGTTATCAAAATGACTAATTGGAAGCGTCAACTCGCTCTGCCCTTGAACCGCTGGGCGCGGGCTGCCGCTTCGCGTGGCCCTGGGGTGTGCTGGTAGCGCTCTTCATTGGCTCCCTCGGGTTAAGCTCCCGGTGGTCCTTGGACAGGCACATCAGAGGGTGGTTTGGGTTTCCAGAATGAGGTGGAGCGTTTTATAATTGTTGGGTTGACGCTTGGACTTGATGATCTTACAGGTCTTTCCCGACCTTAGTGATTTTGTGATTGTATTTTGCTATTTGCGCTGATGCTCTTTCTATCTTGCCATGGCATTTTCAGTTTCGTTTTACTGAGCCTCGTTATATTTTTGTTTTGGTGAAGCCCCCAGCAACTGGAATCACTAGCCTCCCCTAGAAAGCCAGCTCTCGCTGTAACCGACAGTAGCAGCATTTTTGGCCCTATCATGGGGAAAAAAGGCCTAGAAAAGACTGAACACCTGAATTCTAGAGGCTGGCAGAGCAGGAGGCACGTTGCATCTTAATCTTTAGCGGTACGCTAAGCCCCGAAAGGTTTGGTTTCTGTGCAGCGTGGGCATCGCCCCCTCGCAGACGTAAAGCAAGGCATGCAGACGGCTTGCGCGAGGATGTTGCTCCTTTTGGGTTTGGATGCAGCTCTGCTGCCCAGCGAAGGTTCTCGGAAGGGACGGACCCCCGGCGCTGTGCGGGGCGGGTTTCAGCCGGGGATCTGGCCGAGAGCAGCGGTGCCGTGCACATCCTCGGGCGTGATGGGGGACCGAAAGCCAGGGGCGTGACACGTACGTCTGCGCTCTCATCCGAAAAGGTGAAGAGCGGGCAGATAACGCGTGTGAGCAGAGCGACTCAGAAAGCAGGTATTTCAGCGGGAATCGGGGTCGGCTTTTCTCCCGTGACCGCAAACTGGGAATTAACTTCAAAAGGCAAAATGCAAACTCTGCTTCGTCCGTGGAGGAGAACTCGTCCTGTGCCTGCGGTGTTCGACGGGTTCGTACGCAGAGGGGTAGTTTAGATGTACAGGCTCTCAGTTGCTCGAGCTGGTGAATGTTTTGCCTTCTCCTTTCATGTAACGGTGAGCGCTTTGGATAAAAGTTCTGGGGGTGTTTCATTGAAGGCTCACAAAATAACTTCTGTGTATAATACAGCAAGGAAAGTGTTGTAATTTAAAGCTGACTGCATGCTGTCTTAGCCAGAGAATGGGAATTGGCCAGAACTCCCCAAGAAAAATATTGTATTCCAATTTATTCTCTATTATCCCGTTCGGCTTCAGGACATTTTCTACAGGTTTGCACATCCGTTATTAATTTTGTCATTTACTTCTTGCCTATTGCGGTGGCGGAACTAAAGATTTCAGAATGGCTTTATAGCTTACACGTGCAGGCAGTTAAGGGAGGTCCTTTCTTTAGGAAAGAGATCGGGCTGATGTTGATCAAAATTCATCTTGGGTGCTTTGTGGAAATAAAGATTTCTTGGGTTTAAAAGAGATTATTAAGCTGCGCATTGTGACAGATGCTACTGACAGTAAAAAAGAAAAGGATGTTAAAAAATCTGCAAGAAACGGGTTACAGGTATGGATAGAAGACATATCTGCTCATTAGAGTAAAATGAAACCCATCATCTGCCTTGAAACAGGTTTCCTCTCTATTGGAAAATCCCGTCATTCTGACTAATCCGTATTGGCGTTCTCTGGGGGCTGTGGGCGTTGTGCCTCGAGCGGATGCTGCGGTAGCCCAGAATCGAGTGCCCACCAAAAGGGACTTCAGTAGTAGTGGCACCTTCACAACGGCTTGGCAATCACAAAGAGCATCTTGGAGATGAAGGGCCGGGTGGTTTGTGTCCCTCAAGTGCTCTCCACGGGCGGCTGTGTGCGGGGGATGCCGAGGGAAGGCCCCCCCACCATATCCGCTGCCCAGCCACGGGACCTGATTTATGCCCGTGGTCGCGTAGGTTTGACGGCCGCAGGGAACGGTGGAGAGAGAGCAGATGGGTGAGTTTCCTCCGAAGATGCGCTTGCCACTTCAGTGCGTGACCGGTGCCATGCTAAATCTGAAGCGTGGGGCTGCCGCCAGCCTCTGCAGTACAAAACCAGAGGTGACGGTGCAGGCGACAAACCTGCAGACACGTAAATTCTCTCCTTCCGTGCTCAGGGTTTCGGCAGAGGCTGCCGCGGCTGTAGCCCCCCATGGCAGAGACAGAACGAAGGTAAGGCTGCAGGTGCCGTTAAATAATGTCGTTCTGATCATGTGAATGTACCGAAGGCACTCGTTGTGTGTGAAAACGGACTATCTCATCGATGCTCCCTCCTCTTACCTGCAGCAGCAACCTGCTGCACAGCAGGCTTCAGCTCCTAATGGAACAAGGCACGACAGAGAGGGCAAGTTTTAAACTCCCGATTAATCAAGGTCTCCTTCCTTAGATCTAGGCTGCGTGTGTCCTTCGTAGCGATGTAGCTGGAAGACTAAATGCAGATAAGGAATTCTGTGTTAGGGCGGCATTAATAATAAAGGAGTGTTGATCCTAAGTGAGTATTATTTAAACATACTGAATGGAGGCAGCAGTCTGCTGGGACCATCTCACATTGTCAGACTACTTCTCCCTGGCTGATGCTGCTTCCGAGCAGCGGTAGGGAGACCGCAACGTTGCATTTTAGGTGCCATCCTTGGCAGATGATGGCTTGCAGTGAAGGCCAAGTGTGAGGAGGAACACCGGTGAAAGGTACCCGCCTTGTATTTCTTCTGCGGCTGCGCACAGCTGTGCCCTTCACTGCGCTTTTGCTCACTCCTCCACGCTCTTCCTCGCCTCTCCCTTTCAGCGTCCCCCCGACAGCCCTCTTTCGAGCCCGCAGGCATCCCTCGGTGGGCGACTGCCGCGTCCTGCCTCCCTTTCCCAAACCCTTCCGCCAAAAGGTCTGCTGTGAGCCGCGGCCAAGGATAGTGCTCTGGATAGTGCTCTGATAAACCTCTGACCTCACGAGAGCAAGACAGCCTTTTTGTAAGTGACCTTTTAGTGTCTTGCAATGGACTGTCCACTCCCAGAATAAAAGCAAGGGAATCAGCTGCTTCTGTTTCTGGAAAGCTGTTCTTCTGGACAGTTAGTTGGAACTGTTGGAGCATCCCTACATAGATATATGCATATATGTAAATAAAATGAAAAGCTGTAGCAGCAACATCTTTTATTTAAGAATTGTCAAATGGGTTAAGAAATCAGTTCTAGAACGAGGAAAACGTAGCGCACAGCTTTCCAACTTTGCCATGGCAGCAGAACATGGAAATTGTGCTCTTAGACATCCGAAGCTCCATTGTGGCAAGCATGACTTGCAGGATTCCTCCTTCAAATGGTCCAAAGCCGTTAACTTGAAATATGGTCGTACGCTGAAAGACTAAATTTCTGCCAATTGGTATAAATTGCTTTCTGTCTCAAGATTTGGTTGGAAATGTGGAAGAAGAACCTGAGGCTTGCAGAACAAGAGGCTTTGTTGCAGAAAGCGGTACTGACGCTGTGAGCCGGGGCAAAGTCTTCCCCGCCTGGATCCCAGGAGCCTCGTTTGCCGTGCCCCCCGCCCTGGTCACTGACAGATAAGATCCATATTGATCCTCAGCATCTGCCGACGGTAACCTTTGAGGGACAGGCGATATATGGCTGTGGAATTCTATCTATCGATATCTGGGTAATAGAAAGACAAGCATGACATCTAATCCCAGCACAGGTGACAGATCATAAATCTGCGCCGATGTGGTTACCGGTAGCGGCAGGAACGTGACGGGAGGGGGGTAACGCAGCATTGACGGACACCGGGAAGTCAGGAAACACTCTAGCCTGAAAAACCTTTTGGCCAAAAGCACGTAGGTTTTTATCCTTGAGATCAAAAGAAATATTCCAGCTCGGCCGCAAGACGGGGTGCGGGCTAACCAGTTTGTTCTTGCCAAGCGACGTACCACGCGCACGCGGAGCCCCCGCCAGTGCTCTCCTCTTGGTTAGTGGATTTGGAGGGCTGCGTCTCCGGAGGGGTCCACTGGAAGTGGGGTGCTCCCAGCTCCCGGCAGCCTCCGGAGTCAACAGCGCCGAGCGTTTTCATCATTCGGGGGAGCAAGATTCAGCAGAGGAGCTGCTCTGCCTCGGACTACCCGCCCCTGGCTGGCTGCGCCGCTGTAGCAGCATCGCACCGCGGTTTTCTATCTCTCTACCATTTTGGTTATGAACCAGTAGAAAGAATTCCCCAGTGCCATTTCATCACGCAGCAATTCACAAATGTTTAAAGTAAATACAGCCTCTGGTGTCAGGTCGGAGCCATTGTCATCTTTTATTCGTGCTCCTTAAGCAAGAGAAGCTGTAAAGGTGGCTATATAGCATTTTTTTCTCCACAAATTTAATGGCTGCGCACATACTGCTCAAAGTTGCAGTATATTTTTCTGAAGTGTGTTTCGGAACGTAAACGTGCTCCCCACAATAAGTAATTTTTAGCACGATCTTGCGTGTCCTCTCTGAAACGAGGGGAGTAATTTGGCAGGGAAGTGTGAGCTGTAGCTTGGTGAGAGCTGGGGAGAGGAGTCGGCTGCCTGGCCGGGTGCGTCGCTGCCGAAAGGTGCTGAAAGCGTTCACACGTGCGTGTGCTTGCTAAAATATGTACTGAGAAAGAGGGGAAATAGGTCCCTGCGATTACAGAGGTTGAGTAAAGCATGTGACAAGGAGCTGAACTAGCGGGCACAGAGGATGCTGAGCGGCAGGAGTGGTTTTGTCCCTGCAGACGACGTCAGGGAAACTCGCAGAAATTCGCTGTACAGAGCAGAAGCCTCGTGGGAGCCAGTCCCGGTTACGGGCTCACCGGTAGGGATCCGCTGGGGTTGCGTGGCTGGTCGTCCAAAAACGCGTACGAGCCCTTCACCTTTGGTTGGACGGTTCTGGGGACACGAGGCCAGGTCAGCGTCGATCTCGGCTCTGATGGTAACGGTATGAAGCTGCTTTAATCTGGTGCCTCCACCTCTTCTTCTTTTCCCTCTTCTGAGAAATGATAAACCTTTGCGCAGAATTATTCTCTACGTGGAAAGCAGAAGGCGTTGCACCTCGCCAAGGAGTAGTTCCTCCCTTGGCAAAGCGCTTCATTAATGATAGCTGATACCTGTATTTTTGCCCATCCACAGTACTGACGCTTTGTAATAGTTTTTGTGAATGTTAATTCCACCCACCCTTTTTTTTGTTTCCTTCCCCAAACGGGAACCGATGGTTTTAGCATCATCAGGTGATGCCAAAACTGGTAGCAAGAGAATCAGCAGTGTCCTTTCTCAAAGCAATTCTTCTAAACCTAGCTGTAGCGCTAAAGGAAGAATAACACGCATTAAATTTGGAAGTAAAAAATATTAGCACGAGGCGAGCATTCCAACATCACTTTGCTGTGGTCTCTGCTTGAGAGAGCGAAGTGGAGCTGCGATATACCCTTCCCTCCATGTCATTTCAGTACGGTCCATTCAGTTTGGTTCCGAGGCCGGAGCCCAATGCCTTGCTGGAAAGTCGCTGTGGCTGCTCAGTAAATAGGGGTTTCCCCAGGGCACAGCTTAACAGCGGCGTATTGGGGATGACGGACCGGCACAGCAGAGCAAACCTGAACATGAGATTTTTCGAGAATTCTCTTGGTTTGCCGCTGCTGCTTTTTCTGAAGAGCTTTTTGCCGTGGGACACGGAGTTGCATTTTGGCCACGCCGAGTCGGTGGCTGGCCACGGAGAAGATGTTGAAGAGGGAGTAAGAGCTACTTGAATGCAGGAAAATCTCAGAGATACTTGACTCGGGGTCACAAAACTGGTAATTAGGTTTTACTAGAGGAGAAAGTTGCCGTTTCAAAACGTTAGTTGTAAATCTTGGTGGAAAACAAAGTTTTCCTCCGAGGGTGAGGATCAAATTTAAAGAAGAATTGTTCAGAGCCGGCCACGGTGGCTGCAGACTCCGTGGCCCCGGGGGGTTTCCATTCGGGATTATGCATGGGTGCAAGCAGCAGCAGGCTGCCTTTGCTCCTGCCTTCCCTTCACCCTGAAGTTTTCACAGTAAGCTTTTTTACACAAGTCCCTGTCTCTGTGTACTTCAGATAGACGCTGAGGAATACAGACTGGGTTTTATGGTGTGTGTTTTAAGCATTGCTATCCAGTCCCAATCCTTTTCATCCCTGGTGCAGGACCTCTTCAGCTGCAGCAGCGTTCGCATGGGATGAAAGCCATGTCGTGCGCTCATGTGCGTACGTATATTTTGCAGGCAGCCGGAGCTAAAATTGTTACCATTCTTTCGCCCGTGAAAAGATGTCATGAAATTAACTCCCTAAAAAGCAATTGCCTTTTCTTGCCAACGCAATCACAGTGGATTGTCCATTCTTCTCAAAAGTTCAAGTGTGACGACTGTAGCTTTTTAAAACGGCCTCTCAAGACTCTGAGACCAGATGTGCTGAGCTCCAGCAACTTCTTCCAGCACAGCACTGTCAGTTCTCTTCTCTCTCCTTGAAGCAAACCTGCAGAGAAATGAAATGGCAATTTGATTTCCTTCTTTCTCCTGCTCCATAAGGTTCCCGTATCCGAGCGCCACAAAGTCTCTTTGGTTGCTGCAGTCTTCCCGAAAAGACGGTTCGTGATGCCTGTTTTAAAGGGACGCTGTCTCTGTGGTGCCTGGAGAGAGCATAGAAGCTGCTCAGCCAAGTAACAACAAGGAGACAAAGTTTTTGGAGTAGGTGTTTATAAAACCTGCTCGGTGGTTGTCTCAACTTTGGCTGGTTGTTTAAGCGCCGCGTTCCTTTCAGCTAGCCGAAACTGATAGATGAGTTTTGACATCCAAATCACATTACTTCCGTGGATTGATCATGGTGTTATTTTTTTCCCCGAGCACATGAACAAATAGTTTGTGTGTCTGTGTGGGTTGTTTCACTTGACTCAATTTAGTAAGAGGAATTTTGTTTAAGTTTCTGGGCTTGCATAGTTCAGGTATGGTGAAAACCACTCTCCCTTGGCAAGTATTCGCGTCAGTACCCTCTACACTGAATCAGCAGTGCCGCTGCTCATGATGGAGTACCTGCGGCTCGTGTTTGGTTAGAAATTGAAGAACCGTGCTCACAAGGACGCGTTTTTAATCTTTCCCTCTTTTCTCCCTGGTGCTTCACTCTATCCTGGTGTGCTACCAGTGGAGAAAGAGCTGATTTTAAATGTGACCGCTGCAGATGAGCCAAGGTCCCTGGGCTGTGTCCAGCTATGAGGAGCTTGCCTGAAGCACAATTTACTCGTCTGTGTCTCTCTTGGCAGTCTTAAAAGCCAAGACTGCAGTGGTCTAAGGCAGAAAGACCAGTGCAAAAATTAATTGTATAGGTTCCAGCTGAAGCCGTTCCTCAAGCATTGCATCCCTCCACCTTACTCCCCCTTCCAGTAAGCGTAAAAGACAGTGTCGTTTTTTGCGTTGCACAGAGAGGTGCAGTAAATGAGGCCAGGGACTTGCTTTGGGTAAGAAAGGAAACACGCGTGGCAGGTTTTTTTCCTTCCCCTTGCATTGCAGGTACCTGTTGCAGCTATCACACTTGCTCATTACTGTTGTATCCGTCTGTTGCGTATGTAGGGCAGTTCACCCTGAAGCCCTCCTCAGAGGCTGCCTTCTCTCACCTTCCTGTTTCCCTCCCTCAATAGCAATGCCTTACGCTCGAGACCGAGATGATCCAGGCTCCAAGTCAGGTCTTGGGGTCTCTCTGGTACGCGCATCGAACACCGGGAAGAGGATTTGTACTTTGTGTCGGCCTTACCAACAAGCAACTGTTGTCGAATACAGACAGGGACGATGCACGGGGGCTCTTACAGTCCGTCCACATGTAATGAGTGAAAATCTGTCCCGTATAATTCTGTTGGGTTTTTTCCCATTGGCCCCACTCATCCCCTGCCCCCCCCAGGTATTGCTAATCGGCAGCTGATTGGAAGTTGGTTTTCAGCATCAGCTTTCCTCCGCTTCTCTCGACTTCTGTGATTCTATGCCGGGTTCATAAACTTCATTCCCCCTCCCCCTCGCGCCCATCTTTCCTTTTCTGTTACAACATACTGTCATGCTGTAAACATGTCTACTTTAACGCTCCTCAAAATACTGTTACACTGCCAGTAAATATTTACCAGGAGACTTCCTGAAATGTTGGCATGAAGATGGGTCTGAAGAGTTCTCACTTCACGTTGCATTTCCATTTAATTTAGAGTTTGTAATTGGTGCTGTTCACGGAAATAACTTTCTTGTCTTGGTAAGCGGGAGCAGATATGAAGACAGATACCCGAAAGTGTTAACGTGTAGGGTCTGGTGCTTTCAGGGAGGCAAGCAAACGTAGGTCGGCGGAGCAAGGGGGGCTGTGCAGACAGCAGCCGGATTAGACACCCTCTGAGTCGGAGTAAGTATGCAAAGTCAGCGAGGCTGGAGATGGTGGCTGCTTGGGACCGTGCCTTCAGCGTGTCCTTACGTGCACCCTGCCTGTCGTTAACCCCAGGCCCTCGGGGAGAAGAAACGCCTTCTTGAGAGTGCTCGTCATGCCGGCCTGGACCGAGATGCTGGACTTCTAAAGCCATCAGTCAGCGGGCTTAATGTAGCAGCATCCCGGCATGAAAAGCTTCAGTGGCTTGAACTTCAAATAATTTATTTCTAAATTACTTCTACTGTAATTCTTATTAATTCAGATAGGCTTCTAAGCTGATGTAAAATTCAGTAAATGCAGGGAACAGTTTAATGAATTGAAAATAGGATTGAGTCTTTTAAAGTAAATGTAAAAAAATATGCTAGCAATAATTGCTTAGATGGAAATCGAATCTTAATAGCTTTGTTAATGATTTGTAGTGAATATTGCGTTTATGAGAACATATCAAGCTGATCCTTGTGCAAGAACCTTGTTTTGAATGCGTTTGATAAAATGATTCCCTAGAAGCAGTTAGTAACGTTTAATATTTTTGCTTGCGCTGCTTTTGAGATACTTGAATGTCGTTAACGCTGGAGCCTGACTGTGGCTGTTCGGGATGGGTTCTGCGCTGCTGCGACACGTCTGTGGTTTTTCTTCAGCGGGGCCGGATGCTGCGCAGGCGGTTGGCGCGGCTCTTCCGTGGACAGCCTTTGGGGTCTGCGCGGTCGGGACGTGGGCGATGGGTCTGGGGACCTGTCCCCGAGCGCCGAAGGGCAGATGCGTGCCTGCGGTCCCGGCGCTGCGGGGGACGTTGGGCGAGGCTCAAGCCGCTGGGTCTGGTGCCAAGTAATGGGTACAGCGACATGCAGTAATCTTTTAACGGGTCGTCCTGCCCGCAGTTGTCTTTAATCAGCTTTAAACCCCCTGGACTGGGTGTGAAGTCCTATGCCACAGAGGCAGTAAGCGTGTTTTGGTGAGTAACATGGTTCCGTCCCCTACCTTGGATCAGGTAGGTTCTATTACTTTCCAAACTCGCATATTACAGCGGTTAGAAATGTTCAAGAACGCTGTGTTAAGGGTAGTGATAGTGTGGCGGGATGCCTGGACGCTCACCTCCTGATCTGGGGGACATGAGCGTCATCAGCTTGCAGAAAGTGGAGTAGGAGCCGGGCAGGTGTCCGTGATGGGCTCTTTGCACCTCTTGCAGTGGGCCTGGGGGACTCTTCGCTGCTACAGGTGTTGTTCCGTTTGATAACGGCTTTTCATGTTGCTGCTCAAAGTGCGTCAATCTGCAGAAACGAAGTTTATACCAAGAGGACGGAGAAATGTGCCCAGGCTTTAGCTCAGTGCCGTCAGGCATGGCAAGGTGTCTGACGATGTATCCAGCCCTTTCTTTCCAAACGACGCAAACTGTTTGTCAAACGTTCATTTCCAAGGCGCATCAAATAAAAAATGCAAGTTGGAAAGAAAGAAGGAAAAACGGAGAGAACACAGGGCGAGAGGACTTTTTTCAACTTCCCGTCCCTGGCATTCTGTAACACGTGAAGCAAATTTCTCAGTGTGCGTGTGATGTGCTGATTCGATTCATTAGGAGGAGAGTTCTCGAGGTGATGACCTGTAAATGATTACAAGGCTCCCACAGCATAATTGCATCGAATTCTTTTTTTCCTGCCTCTGGACATTAATAGCGCCTACTGATTACACAGAGTGAGTAAAACCGGGTTCCCTAAAGTCTGCCTGCTCAAGTCAAAGGATAAATGCCTCTTACAGCGAATTGTTCTTTGAAGGTAATTTAACAAAATTCATCTGTTGAGAGGGGAAGCGGATTTCTGCCATTGCCGTGCATGTGGCGCAGAGCTGGCTCCCCTGAGGCCGGTACCAGTATTAAAGCGTGGCGTGGGGTGCGGCGGCCAGTGGGATCTTTCCCTCGTCCTCTGCCTTTGGTCATGCTTTAAAATACAGCAGAGAGAATGCGCCGGGATAAAATGGCCTCTTTGCAATGAAAAGCATGCTCCGCGATGAGGCCCTACGGCGGTCGTTTTACAAATGGTTAGCCATAGCGTCGTCCTTTTTCCTCTGTTCCCATCGTAGGGCTTCCTTCCCATTACTCCTCTTTAATTTAGTGGTGGCCGGTAGAGTCCGGGGGGGGAAGATACGTGTTTGGATTCCCTGGCGTTGCTGGTTTGAGTGTTTGTCGAGCGGGTACTTGTGTCTCGGCAGCGACGTTGGCACCAGCCCCGGCAAACCCCAACCTTGGCTGTGCGAGTTGTGTGCGCTTAGTCGCTGGCGGGGGGGTAAGAGGGTGAGGGTCCCGGCTCCTTCTAACCCCAGCCGGCCGGAGGCCCCGGGGCGAACGGCTGGCCGTCTGGTATCCCTCCATTGCCTGCCCGAGGTTTCCCCTGCAGAAGATACAGCTTCTTCCTTGCTTAGGCTGCTCGGTTAAAAATCCAAGATCGTTTCGGCAGAGTGGCCCGTGGGTTGTGCCGCCGGGCATGTGTTGCGAGAGCGCTGGGCGTGCGGCAGTGGTGGAGCTTGTCGTTTCCGAAGGAGACTCGCTGACGTCCTTTCTGACTTTGCGATTTCATCTTTACTCTCTCTTTAAGGTGATGGTCAGAATTTGGTTACCGAAGACGTGACGGTGGTGGAGGGAGACGTCGCCACCATCAGCTGCCGAGTCAAGAACAGCGACGACTCGGTGATTCAGCTCCTGAATCCCAACAGGCAAACCATTTATTTCAGAGATTTCAGACGTAAGTTTCATCTTCCCTTGTTTGAGAACAACTTTTCCTGCGCCTCGCCTGCACTCGGGAGAAGGCATTTGCGGAGGTCTCTTCTTTTAATGTAATGCCAGACACTTAAAGTTTAGTCAATTCTTTAGAGGGTAGATGAGACAGGCAATCATAATCTTTCTCCTTAATGGAAACCTTGATGGTCCCCTTTAAAAGTCAGACCGTCTTACTTTGCAGTAGGAATTGATTGTAGTAATTCTGGGGGAATTGCAATTGAGTGCCAAATATTTAGCTGACACAAACAAACCGAATAGGGCAACGCCGAGACAGCGCAGTGCTCTCAGAGGTAATCTGTTTGGTTCGAAGACTGAAAATTTCAAGACAATCTAGGCTTCTTTGTAACCAAAACAAAATCTCCCGTCACTGCCGTGTCTGGTGAATGACTCTGGCTTTGTTTCCTGTTGTGACAATGCCGTGGAGCATGGTAGCTGCAGCGCAGTGCTATAAATTGTCTGCATTAATGTCACTGTGGGGACGGGACACAGCGGTACCTTGTCCCCAGCATTGTGGAAGAACGCACGGCGAACCACGTTCTCTTCCGAGGCGTTGTGTGATCTCACGATGTACGCTTGCGGGGGCAATTCCTAAAAGTGTTTCGACAGCCATTACTGGTCAGGAAACAAATTTGGAACTATGCTTTTCCCTAGTCTTCTATCTTCCACGCTGCGCCTAGTCCGCTGACTGCGTACAGTCAGAAACGGGTCCGCGTAGAAGAGGAGTTTCACAATAAGCGATTTACCTATGTGTCCCTAAGCCATTTGATAATGAAACGGTGTCCAAAGATTTGATACTGTGCCCGGTGATTTGCTTGTGTTGACTCTTTGTTAACGATCTGAGAACAGAAGTATTTTGTAGGTCCAGAGGCAGAGGTAAGAAGCAGGATGGAAGCTGCGGTCAGGAACCCACGGGGTGCTTCTCTAGATGCCACGGCCATTTTTCTAGAGCTTTGACTTTGCTGTGTGGTGAGAGGGGACGCTGCACCTCTCATCGCAGTCACTAAGGGTGTGCTTGCTCCACAGCGCTGAAGGACAGCAGGTTCCAGCTGGTGAACTTCTCCAACAGCGAGCTCCGAGTGTCCTTGACAAACGTCTCCATTTCTGACGAAGGAAGGTACTTCTGCCAGCTCTACACTGATCCCCCCCAGGAAATCTATACCACCATTACAGTGCTGGGTAAGGACTGAGAATGTGCTTGCGGTGAGCTTCGTAATCCCTGGACACACGGGGTCAGCGGGATGGGGCTCGGCACGGCATTTGGAGAGCTAGAGCTGCAGCTCTCCGGTGATAAAACACAGCAAGGGCTTGAACGCTGAGTGCTCTCCCACTCCCACTGGAGACCGGCTCGGCTCTTCAATAGCTCAGCGCAGCTTAGGGCTTGAACCTGCAGACACAAGATTTTCAAGTGTCGCCAGCAAATACCAGGCAGGTTGTCCGGTGGCATGTCATAGCCCTCACGTCACCTTGCTGTCTTGCAAGGCGTCCCTGCTTGCACCCTGAACCTCTCTTTGTAGGTTACGTCGTATTCAGTGTGATGCTCGGGTCTTCCCCTTTTGTTCACGGGCTTTTTTTGGCTGCAGAGAATAAGCAGAGCTGTAAGTGGGATGCGCTCTCCACTTCCAAGCCTCTCTTTTACCTGGGCAGGTCACTTGGGAAGGCTGTGAGGTTTTCCTGCCCTTTAGGGAGTGGGGTTTAATACCAGCCTTCGTTTGCAGAGAGTCTGCAGGGATTACTTGCGGGTGCTGTCGCTGCTCTGTAAGAGTGTCTGAGTGAATCGTTTGCTTTTCGGGCACGTCTGGACCGGCCAACGTCCTGGAAGGAGTGTCTGTCCAGCCCAAGGCTCGGCAGAGCGGCAGGCGCTGTGCAAGACTAGCCTGCCTCCATCCCGTATCCGTTTTCTTTAGGGTGAGAGAAGGCGCGTTTCTCAGGAAGAAGGGAAGATAAGTCGCGCTGGTTGCGTCTCATTCGGTGAAGCAAGAAAGAAGTCGGCCAGAAAGTAAAAGCTGTAGAAAATGTATTTCGATAATTATCTGATACGCAGAGGGACAATAAATGAACGCGAATGCTTGGTAGCATGGCAGAGCTGTTCTGTTTATGAATGTTGTGTTTTCAGTAATCAGACTGCTCTGATCACATACTGAATCTTTTCTTCCAAAACTTGGGGATTTGAGAGATTACATTTTAATGACGAATGACAGCATCTTTGCCCATCGATGATATTCCTTAAGGGCAAATATTACTAACAGCATCGCTGGCGAGCCTCCTGCCGTTGTGGAGATGCGGAAGTTTTTGCATGGCTGTCAGTTGACTTACGTGTTCAGCAAAATCGTGAGTTCAGCTAATGGGAAGTGATAGCTTCCTATTAATTTCAGCAAAATTTGTTTCCCATGTAAGAGAGTGTAAGATCTCTCGTTTGACATCCTAAGTTGGCTCGTTTGCGTAGGAACGGCTCTTTGCAGGGCTGGAGTTAATTCTGCCCCCTCGCCTCCGTCCCCCCGACCGAAACAGGCCCAGGCGCAGCCCTGCCAAGCTCTTGCCTCTCCTCCGCTCCCTCGGGCTTTGCGAGGCTGCGGTGCTCATGCAGCCGCGAGACCGATGCGGTTACCAGTAATAGCAGCTCGTGCTATTAGAGCTGTTTCTGGAGATTAGCAGCGCCTTTTAAGGCTATTAATAGCAGAACCTGAATCACAGAGGGCGACTTAATGTAAGATCTCGCTGGCTGATTAGTTTAAATCTTCCTTCTTTTATTTAATGAGATTTGGTTCTTAGGTTTTTATACGTTGTTTAAGTAATGTTTATAAGCAGTTCTACTATAGCTATTACGTTTATCAACATCTTCAAAGTTTTAGTACGCTTTCCAGTGTTCATAGGAATAGGAAGCTCTCTTCCAGCTCTTCTCTGTAATCACACACGTGCAAAAATAGTTCCTTGGATTTCATTTCACTGCTAAGAAGGTGTTTGAAAGAACAGCACTTACTCTATCGCCTGTAAGCCAGCACTGCGTGTCTTTCAAGTGGGAGGCAAAATAAAATGCAGGGGTTTGGCTTTTTTTTTTTAAACGTGAATCGTGCTTCAGAATTCCGGGGAAAATCTGTTTTCTTGCCTTGTACTTCAGTCCTTTTTGAGATGGCTTTGCAGCGTGGCCGGCGTGCGCCTGCTTTTCCCCGACATCCGTAAAGCAGCGGCTGTTTTCTCTTCACCTTCATCGCATACTGGGGCCGAACCGTAGGTCACAGAGCAGGCAGGGAAGGTGGATCTTTATTATCAGAAGACTAAGGAGGGGACTGCTCATCTTAGCTAGCATCTCTACGGAGAGATGGCGTATCCATCGCCAAGGATGACTGGAGGATGACAGGACTGATTTCCTGTCTTCTGTATTATTGACTCTCTAACTACTAGGCAAAATGAGCCAGGGCAGGGGAGTGCTGCTCAGTGTGGGTGCGTGGCTGGTCCTGCTAGGAGTGCATCCCCACCAAAGGTCTCGTGGTTGTCTCTCAGACGTCGATATATCTTAAATTCGATCAAAGAGTAGTTCTGCTGATCTGCTTCCAGTGTTGCTCGCTTGGGAGAGCGGAGCAAAGTTTTGAGGCAGCATTCGGCGAGAACTTCGCGTTTGCTGTGGCAGCGTGCTTCCCCCTGCTCTCCCGTGTACTTTAATGTCTTCTGTGACACGATATGTAGATTTATTCATGCTTAATTGGAGCATGTGAAAATCTCAAATATGTAGCCCGTTCTGTTCTTTCTAGAGAAAAGCCACGAGTGACTAATTAGTCCATTTGATCATCTGGATGGTATTTATACATATTTGTTCTTCATTAGCTCAAAAACATGTTAGTCACATTTGAACTATGCAGTTGCTTAATCACATTGATCAGAGCAAAGTTGGGTTTCCTTTGGACGTTCTGGGTTTTTTCTGAAACTGCAGCTCTGTGCTGTACGAACTCTTGATGTTCATTTTTTTCTGTTTTTTGCCTCACCGGCTCCGGGTGCCTTCATGGGGAAGAGATTCCTTGTTCCCTGTGTCGTCATTTTTAAGCCCATTTGTTGTGTTTCTGGGTTGTGCTGCAGTGATGCTTATCCCCCTGAAGTTCTAGCCTGTTTCTCAATATTACTGGATTATTTTTCATTGAGTATAGTCTTCTGGCTTGGTGTTTTACGAGAGTCGTGACCTATAGAAGATGCGTCTCTGGGGAGAACGGCAAATTACTGTCCTGAAGGAATCGCCATGTGATGCGGGCGTCTGGCGCAGGGTGCGGAGCTGGCTCCCTCCTCCCTCCGGGACGGTTTTCTGTTTGCTTCATGGTGGAGTGATGGGGGGGACAGTGGTGTTCCCAAGGGGATGGCGTTCCGCTCCGGGCTCGTGCTCGGTGGCTTTTTGAGCGTCTTAAACGCGCTTGATGTTTGCTGGCCTGCTTCCACTCCTTACGGCTGAGGCTTGAAGCTGAACAGCAGGAGAGAAAAATTGCCTTGCGAGGTTCGAGGCACGGTAAGTAATGCACTTCCAAATGTCAGCTTTTGTGTTTCCTCTCCTTGTCAGGGAGTCGGAGTCAAGCTGTATTTTTAAATGGCAACATACACAACTCAGTAGCGCAGAAGACTAAAGCTCTTCCCTGGAACAGGGCCCGCCTGGGAGAGAGAACAGAAAGTTACAAATTTGATAAGTAATAATTTGCAAAACTACGATGATTATGGGGCGGAGAGTGAAAGCCTTACTCTGATTAGTGTGAAACCCCCTATCAAAGGGCTGGATCGATGGAAAGATCAAATAAATGCTGGTGGCTAGTCTCCTCTGGTAGATTTTACGGGTTTTCATGAAGGTTTTGTCTTGTGTTAGTGATCAAAAAATGTGTCTTTCATCAAGCGTGTGTTGTGTTGTCTTTTCCATTGTAGTCCCGCCACGCAATTTGGTAATTGATATCCAGAAAGAAATCGCCACTGAGGGAGAAGAGATTGAGCTGAACTGCACTGCCATGGCCAGCAGACCAGCCACCACCATCAGATGGTTCAAAGGAAACAAGGAGCTAACCGGTAGATGTATCCTCTCAGCCACTTGCTTTTCTCAGATAGCTGAAAGCATTTCGGTCATGCTGGATATTTGTGCTCTGTTGCCAGTTTCAGCGGGGGGCGGGGGGGGGAGAAAGAAAACCAAGTAGAGCGAGCTGCTTAAAACGCCAGCTGGGGAACAAAGGAATATGTGGGTCGACAGATTATTCTCTAACACAGAGGGCTGAACTCTACTTGGTCCTCTACCTACCTGCCGGACGCGAGGGCAGGGTTCTGGAGTCTTTCCGTAACAGCCGGTGACCTGGAGGAGCCCCAAAGCTGCGCGCTGCATTTACTCCCACCGCGCTTTATGTAGCTTTCTGCCCTGTTTTGGGTACAGGTAGGATCATCTGCGCTTTGGGCTGTAAAGACTTTCAATTCACCTGCACGTCTAGCTCTCTTGTTGATAGAGCGTTTTCTCTGTGTTCAGCTGAATATTCATACAAGATGGGTTGCTCCGACTCCCTGAAGTCTGGTCGCTCCCGGTATTTGCACACTCGAGTCACTGACTCTGATTGCATGTGACGTGCTGTTAGCTGAAGTCTGCATGTAGATGTGAGCTTGGTTGACAGCACCTTTGTGCTTTACCCGCTCTGAGACACCGAAGGGCTCTCTGCAGAAGTCCAGACTCGTTACCTCAGTCCGCTCCCTACAAGGGCAAGAGAAAACGCTCTCTTTAAGTACAACAGCTAGGAGCATCCAAGTAGGACACATGCTGAGAGCGTGCTGATAAAGGTGGAACGCAGACCTGCTGCCACGCCAAGCAGTGCCCCACGGATTCCCCTCATCGAAGTGGTGTACAGATCTTCCAGCGATCCCTTTCTGGGGTCCCTTCCCCATGCCGGTGGGCAGCAGTGCGATAGTATTTGACCCTTTGTGCTTGACCTGTCCCACTTCTGGGTGGAATTTTCTTGTGTTGGCAATTGAATCCCAGCTTTCCTTTCTCTTTGAAGACTGCTGAGCCGAGTACTAGCTCCTTGCAGTACCAGCTCACCCTGCTGATTCTTTGGGGTTTGTTTTTTACACAGAAGTAGAGAAACCAAAATACTTGGTTGCGGGCTGTGAATAGCAGGAAAGTGGAGCTTCTCTGATCGGAAAGCCTTTCCTCTAAATATCAAGAGGTGTCGCTTTCTGCAGCTACCCTCTGTACCGCTGTAATATATTATACAGAAATATTTTGTGTTTGAAAGATTTCTGCTACAAGAATTACTCCTAACGTTTTGACTGTGAGTTCGTAAATGAAAAGCCCCAGATAAGAGTATCTGAAAACGAAGTGGAGGTGCGTTGTCAGCAGGCGCTTGCTGAGTTGCTGGGAAAATCCTTTTTCTCCCGTCTCGTCTTTTCTTGCTCCTCGTTTCCGTGCCGTGCGTCATGGCATCCTTCAGGCAGCCAGTCCCAAACCGTGCTTTGCTCCAACTGCCGTTGCTGTTCTCTCCTTCCAACGGAGCACTGCTGAAACGCTTCAGCTTATCAATACTACTTCTAATTAAGTTAATCTGTTTAATCACTTTGCTAGCTAATTGTTAATTCAAGAGTGGGAGGGGATTTGTAGCTCATTGATTGAAGAGTTTGGGGATTTGGGGACGGCGTAAGGGGCTTGTTAATCATTGCGGTAACGTAGTGTGGACTTCAGTGGGCGGCAGCCCCACGGAGAGGTGTGTTACTCCGCGCACGCCTGCCCCCCTCCCCTAAAGCCCAGTGGCTGCGGTGGGGGACCCGGGTATCCAAAAGGGGGGCGTCACCCGGGCATGGAAGGGAGGGAGGTGACCTGGGTGCGGTAGGTACTCCCTCCCATGCTCACTCTCCGCTCACTCTCCGCTCCTCTCCCCGGCAGGCAAGTCGGAGGTGGAGCAGTGGTCCGACATGTACACGGTGACCAGTCAGCTGGTGCTGAAGGTGGGACGGGAGGATGACGGGGTCCCTGTCATCTGCTTGGTGGATCACCCTGCTGTCAAAGACTTGCAGACACAGCGTTACCTAGAAGTCATGTGTGAGTAGCAGCACTTTTAATTCTTTTAACGTATTAAATTGCTCACTTAAGAGTTCAGGAACTATTTGCTAGATGAGGTTTATATCCTGTTATTGAAAAACTGAAATAAAAACGTTGGGTACCCCTCCATGGGTTAAGCCACGACTTTTCCTAGCCCGTCTACGATACTATAAATACGTACCTTCCCTCTCGTAAGAAACGACTTTCTGTACGTACAACTTGCAGCGTCCAGGGTTCCTGGCTGGGCTTTATAATTGTCAGAACAGATTAAATCTGAGTATTTTTCTTTTGGCAACCTACTTATCTCTTTGAAAAGTGCTTCTGTTCTAGCACATCAAAGCGACTGGCCACTGCTGGAGTTCGCTGGCAAAAGCTTGGTACTGTGCAAGAGAAACTCAGTATTGTGCGTTGTGAACGTACAGCACCAACTGGTTTTCTAAATCGGAGTAACCCGAGTTACGTGGAATCTGCAGTAGCACCGCTGATTGAGGGCAACCTGTTTTCTGTAATCCTCCCAACACGTTCAGTGTTAATAATGCATTTCACTTTGTTTAGGAACTGCTGTACTGTATATGATGTTAACAGGGTTCATGAGCAGGTACCTGCAAATACCTGGGCTCCCAAATGCAGCCACGCCTGACCGTCAGCTGCTGGAGATAACGGAGCTGCTGCAGACGCACACCTCGACGCAGAAAATGGCTCCCAAAAGCGAAGTCAGACGGTCCTCGCAGCAAGGCTGGGCTGCCTCCGAAAACGGGGTGGTTTTCTGGGGGTGATTCACAGCGCTTGTTTTTGTAGGTTTGCTTCAACTGTGACATTACATTGAAAGGGGAAGAGGAAGTTTTGTGTTAATTTATTTCATCTGCTTCATTATGTAGTTTCATTATGAACGTCTTGGTTACAGTTCTCATATCTCTGAAACTAGCGGGAAGTAATGTTCCTGTAATGAGGAAAACAGAAATGATCAGATACTACCTAAATTGGCAGATACTAGATTTCCTGCAACTGTGCTAATGTGTAATTCATTTATGCAAACTTAATGTCCATTAACATTTCTTGTAGAGCTCCATTAGCTTTAATAATACATTAGCACCTTTGTGAGGCTTGATCAAATACTTAACGGGGAGAAAAAAAATCCCATCTCCCCTATTATGCGGAGGTATTGAAGGCTTGCAGGGTTTCTTCCCCGTAGTGTAAGGGGCATCACATTACCTTTCGGCTTCCTTTCTGAAATCCTGATAGTGTGATGGGATCAGAGAGGGCCACTGTTTCTGCAAAAAAGTTAACATTTTTTCCATTCTTCCTCAGCTAAATCCCATCTTGATCACTTCCGCCTGCAGCCTTTGCGGGGTTCCCCGTGCAACGAGGGCAGAGCACACGTGGACTGCCGTGATTTGGATGTCCTACGGGACGCGTGCAGTCTTCGGCTAATGTGCTGGAGGCTCCTGTTGCAGCCGTTGCACGGGTTTCCGCCCTTAGCACTGACTTTAGCATCCCCTTGGGTTGTTCTGGAGCTGTTTGCCGGAATGGCGCTAGCGCAGAGCCTCCTTGGAAGGGAATGGGGATGAGTAGGAAAAGGACTTTCGGGCTGGTTTGGTTTTATGTTCTGGTCTGAATTAAACTCAGCTTGTTAGAAGTAATTACGTTTATAGATGGGGATTTGACCCATGTTAGTCCAGCGAGTTCTTTCAGCGGGCTGCAGCAGATGGCCTGAGAGAAGAGTACCAGCAGAAGAACACGTCGTGCGTCATAACCTTGCGGCTCCCAGCAATTAGCGGCTTCGGGACTTGATGTGCTGGAGTGTGTCCAGACATCTGCATTTAATACCTGCTGTTGGACCTGAACTTGGGGTAGAAAAGGCAGATAGAGAGCTAACTTGTACCCTTGAGCTTTCCTGCTTCAAGCTGATGACTTGTTGGCCAACGGGGGAGCGCGAGCAGGAGGAAGATCCTCTTGTCTTCACGGGCGGCCATCTCGATCAGAGCTCCTGTGGGCACGGGCTTGGCCTCTTGGGGAACTCAGGCTCCTACAATCAGACCTAATTGATACTTTCTTGATTGCTTTTTAGAGACGGGATTTGCAGTCAGAGCAAGGGACTCCTCCCGACTGCTGTTTGTGCACTGACCACGTTGTTGCCTTGCAGGCACGCCAACTGCTGCATCTCCAAGGCGGCGGCAGTCGGCCTTCGTTGCTCATCCTCTGCTCGCGCGCACGGGCGTTGCTGCTTTTGTTGCAGCCGGAGAGGCGTCGCTCCAGATCGGTTAGCTGCACTCCTTGCTCAAGTCTTTGCTCGTAGTTCTCTCCCCGTAAGTCCTGCCCGTTCCCACCGAGGGCACGGCAGATCCGCCTCTTCGGAACATCAGCAGGGCGCAGGAAAATATTTTTCTCAGCAGATGTATTTCTCTGCACTTAATGTATCCAACTCGAGCATGAAATGCATTGGGGAAGGACAGGAGGATGATGGATGGAGCCTTCTCAGATAATGAGGTATTTTTTGTCTGACTAAGTTTCAGAGCATGGAGAGATTTTTTTCTAAGATGCAACTCAAAAGTTGTGGGTTTCTCAGCAGAAAACAAAAAGCCTGCATGGTTTGCCAAGTGGGGAAGGGAGGGGTGGGACATTTGTCATCCCAGGAAACTGTTCAAAGTGCAACCTGCAAAAGGGAACAGACCCTGAGCCGCGTGCAGTTTGTGCCCTTCAGAGGCGAGCGAGCTCGAAACCAAAACAGGCATTTTCCCAGGTTACTCTCCCACACGGTCCAGCCGTTTTCCAAGAAGAATACACAGCTGCTGTTCCTCACACGCTGCCTCGGCGCTGCGGCGGTGGCTTCTTAATGCCCCCCCGGGAGAGCCGGGGCGCCGGCAGGGCGCAGCTTTGGGCTGGCTGGTGGCGGGGGGGGGGAAGGCATTTCCTCCCCCAGGGTTCCTTTGTTCTCCCTTCAGAACATTTACCGTTTCTCTTTTTAGGGTGAATTTCTGAATGCTAGGTATGTCGAATGTCTTTTGGGAAATGAGGACCCTAAGCGTCATTGACGATCTGGAGCGTTTGTACTTGAGCTTATTTGGAGTGTTGCCCAAAATGGGTATTTATTTCATTGAAATGTTCTCCTCTGCTGAAAAAAGAAAGGAAGGTGCACAAATTTAAGTCTGCAAAGTGACCTACTTCACTCTGCTTTAAAACCAATTCATTTGAACATTTCCTTCTGTGTTGTAGTTCAAAGAAAATTGCAGACTTCGGGGTTTTGGGTTGTTTAAGTTTCTCCGTAGCCTTGGGAAGATATTTCGAAGTGGTTGTTGGCCTCCTCACCCCAGGCTGGGGTTGTTCCAGACTTCCTGCGCCAGGAGGGAGGAAGCAGGCAATGCTCTTGGAGGGGGACAGGCAGAGCAACTGCAGACTCTTCACAGGGCGAAACTGCGGGGTTCTTCATAACGGTGAGGCTTGGCGTACCCTGTGCGCGTGCAGCACCGAACCCTCTGTCGCCTCGGCCAAGATTTAACGTGGCGATCGTTCCCTCTGCTACACCTGATTTGTCTTGCTGCTGCTCTGGTCCCTCCCTGGTTATTGCCAAGCGTCTTCCCGGGTGCTGAGACTGTCGTGGCTCTGGGACATGGTTTTGTGGGCATGGTGGTGTTGGGTTGATGGTTGGACTTGATGATCTTACAGGGCTTTTCCAACCTTAGTGATTCTGTCATCTCTGATGGAGAGGAGGGAGGACTGGGTCTCTTGCTCCTCCTCTTGTGCGTGGGGGCGGCTTCTGCTATGGGAAAATAATCGAAATTCTGCAGTACCTGATAAGCTGTCCTAATGCCTACCCATTACTTGTTACTGTACCCTGAACTCAAAAAATGAAAAGCAAGTTCACAGCGCATGTACCGGGGGGAAAGACTGTTTTGCTGTGGTCAGCAAAACTGCCAGGGAGACTGGGTCGTGCCGAGTATTAACTTGTCCTGCTCAGGGAGTAAGCTACTTGTTGCATATGTAACGTGGCACAACCTGGCCCCTTGTGAAGTTTTGAGGTAAATGCTTCCACGTGAACGTAGGGTATATTATTAAAAAGAAACCTCTGCAAACGAGCACAGTGTAATATGTATGGAACCCCCCCGGTAACGCTTCTCACAAGCAGACAGAGTTTGACAAATGGTGCCACGTGCTCACAGCAACGATAACACTTCCGTGCTCGATTAATAGCCACGCCAGCAAACGCGTAACCCTGTGCAACGGGCGGCCGCAATCTGCCGCGTGGTGGTGGTTTGAAAATGTCCCGTTTCTGGCTGGGGTTACTTTCTTTTTGTGAGTCAGATCCGTCAGCGAGGGCTGGAAGACCAGTGTGTTGAGTGTAATTTCAGAAAGGAAATGAAGCAACAAAATGCATTAAAATACCATTGAGGAATTGAATGGAACCAGATATTCTCGGAGACATTTCAGTTCAGCCTTTCTGGTACTTTTCCTTATCTCATTACGTGATACTGGAAGTGAAAGTGTCCGAGTCTTGATCTGGCGTTTTCTCTGGGTTGGTTTGTTTTTTTGCTTTTCTGAAGTTGTAATTAATTGCACGTTCATTTTTATAATATCTACACGTGTACTTTTAAAATAGGCACCAATGGAATCTGTTATGGCCTCTGCTGTTACGATGGGAGAAATATTTGCATCCAATTATGTTAAAAATTGGCCGTATATGTATGCTGTCGCATCTCCAGTAATCCTTACGTTTCTATTGAGTACAAATATTAATTGCATAGTATGCAGTGAAGTGATTAACATCAATGTAATTTATCATCAGAAGATTTCTAAAAAACGAATAAATGAGTTGTTTTGTTCAGCAAGGTGTTGACCCCTTCAGAAACTTTGATTTAAAGCTTTTTTTTTCCTTTTAGGAAATACGAAAAGCACCACAATCAGCCAAGTGTTCAGTTATTTGATTTTCTGGGGCATTAGCCACTCTTGTTTGTGACATTTCCCAGTTGGGTGCTCGTTTGCAAGCTCATTAAGAAGGTTTTCTCGGAGGAATGTTGTTGGGAGCGAGGAGCACACAGTACGGCATGGACCCTGCCTTTCCCAAGCATGAAGCAGCAGCGTGCACTGAGCTGTTTAACAGGGAGGTGTTTGTACCCACCATCCCTGGCGGGCTCTGGCTTTCCTTTTCCCGCTGCGACCTAAGTGGTTACCTTCCTTTAGTCAAGGACGAATTTTGCAAAGTCCTCTTTGAGGTCGAAAGGCTCTTCCAGACCAGTTCTGAACTGCCAGTCAGACACGTATTCGTTATTTTAAACGCGGGATCTCTTTATTTAATAGAGTAGTCCGGTGAAAATCGGCGAAGCAGACTCTTGTCCTTGCGAGGGTGAGGAGAAGGTGCGGGATTGCCGGGTTGGGGCTGTCTCTGACGCAGACTTCGCTTCCTGATAAGCAAACCCGCTTGGTTTTAGGATGAAGGTGACAGTTGTATTTGTACCTGTGTGTAAGTGTTACCTTCACTGAATTCCTTCAGGATGGAAAAGCGTGGTCCTGCTGCCCCTCCCCTGGCGTGCTGAGGTGGGTGAGGTACAGGAACTGCCAGAAGTCAGGTTTTTTGAGTAGTTTGGGCTACAGAACAAAGCAGAGAGGAGGAGCTGGATGAAATAGCGCCCGCCTGAAGAACCACGTAGGAAGTATCATCTGGGTGATTTTGCGGCTGGAATTGCCGCCAGCGGGCGGGAGCTCTGCTTGGCCCGCCGGATCCTTCTCCTGAGGGTGCCATCTGTCGTCACTCTTGCCAGGAGGTGCACATCAGGAACTAATACAGTGATCATGAAATGGATTTGAAAACTTGGATTCGGTACCTAATTTCACAGTGCAGGCAAGAGCAGTTTCAGCTGCGTCACTGAAAGAACCCATTTTGCATTTTCTCTGTTGGCAAGCAGTCCGGCGTTGCGGAAGACGCCGAGCCACGTGCTGCAGTACCCCCGTCCCAGAACCCAGACCCGCTGCAGGAGCGTGTCTTTGGCTGCTCGCGTCTGCTGGAAAGAAACCGGCCATCTAGAGTCATGGGCCGTTTGCTTAATGCATGTGTTTAGCTGTAATTTAGAGCAGAGAGAGAGACATCCTGTGCTGAAAACGTACCGAGGTCCTGGATAGCCCTCTTGCTGTGTTGAGTGTCTGTGAGCAATTGAGCCACCGAGGAGGACCTCAGCACCGTTGGACGGTGCCCATTCCTGCTCTGTGGTGGAGCTCTGTGAGCCCCAGCCTGCTCTCAATATAGAGCTTGTCTTCTTCCTTTGTGTTTTTGTATGTTGTCCACCCAAAGCAGCGCGTGGGAAGAAGGCGTTCGGCTGCCTTCCAACCTCAGCTGGGAGCGTGGCAGCTGGTAAGGGTTGACTGGTTTGTTGCTGGTGATGGTTGGCGAGGGTTAGGAGTCACCTGGCCTTCGGAAAAGAAGTGGTGTTTTCCAGAATGTTTTTACTGTGTTGTTAATGACCGTTGCCGTGCAGGTTTTGTGTTCAGAGAGGACAGATTGCTGCATTGTAGGAGCCGTATCACTTGCACGGAGATTGCTGGAGGACCAGGAGCTGCTGGGGTGTGATGATTCAACGCTGCTATGATTGGCATGGCCCCAAAGAACACGTATGTCGAGTGCAACACAGGTTTTCTAGAGCGGCTTCTAGTAGCTCTTGTGCACAGTGGCATTACTGGGTACAACCGCGGAGTTCGATTTATTGCGCATAGTTTCCTCGTTATGCACATTCTGGTTGTATTTCAGGGGAGAGGCACGAGGGCGAGAACGTAACCACCTTTCACGTGCCTTCTTGCCTTTCGCAAGAAAACCAGCCTTGCATTGAAGTACGTGGTCATACTCCCAGCTAACAGTCACGCCTGCTGTGTGTTAGCATCCTTGCTGGCTGCAGCGTCTGAGAACTTAGCCAGTGGCTGGGTGGGTGGGTGGAGAAGTGTGTGCAGCGACCACCTTCGGAGCACTTGCCGCGCACCTCCAGCAGCTCCACAGGTTACGGCAGCCGTTTGGAAAGAGGCACTTAGGGGGAGGCTGTCAGTTTGCCCTCGGCTTGGTTTTGGGTGCAGCCCCGTGGAGGAGCGGCGGGGTGGGAAGGGGGTGTGCAGCGGAGGGTCCCGAGGCTGACCCGCCCGGAGCATCGTGGTGCCCTGGGCGCACAAGGAGGTCAGGCTTGCCAAATCCATCCGCTGACGGGCTTTGAGACGGTGAGCTTGCCTGTCTTTGAGGTCGTAGGTTGGCGTGATGAAAGGAGACGGGTAGAAATAACAGGCTTAGGCTTTTGTAAGGCACCGATCTCAGTATAAGGGGATATCATGGCTGATTAATGAGATCTAAGCGTTATCGATGGAGCGCACATTTAAATGGATTAAGAAATCACTAACTGGCAGGTCTCAAAGGGTAGTCATTAGGGAGTAGTCAGCAAGCGGTGGTGTTTTTAGAGTGAACGCACTGGCCTGGGTGCTTGGCCCGATGCTATTCAGCGCTCCCACGAAGCATTTGAAGTTCTTTAAAAGTCTCTGTTAATAATCTTTGCCGATGGCTCAAGAACTGGGCAAGCAGCTAATAAGAGGAAGAACCGGGACAAATGCGGAATAAACTTGTAAGCCATGGAGATTTAAGCCAAGGAGCGGTCAGTGGGTGCAGCCTGGGTGTCCGGTGAGATCCAGAGGGGAGATGCACTCTCCCACCACATCGTCGGCTGGGCTTCCTCTGAGCCGCCGAGCGCCTGCCGCTTCGACACGACCTGTCCGCTGGAGGAGCCTTCCAGGTTGTTCGCCGGGGAGGGGGGGACGGGGCATTTTCCGGCGCGGGGTCGGGCTGGCACGCACCGTAACTGACCAGCGGGGCGTGCTGGCCCCTCCGGGAAGGCTGCGGTCCCCGCGCTTGCAGGCACATAGCGCGCCTGTTGTGAAAGAAATCTCATCAAACGCAGAATGGGTTTGTAATAAGTTTTTCAAATTGGTTGCTGCTACAGCATAACCTTTAGACTGTCAGTATTTAACCTTGTATATCACTCTTAGCTTTTGAATGAATTTAGCTTAATAAAGGTGCCTTATTAAATTACAAGGCTGTTTTTTTAAGCTGCTAGAAATAGGCGTACTAGGAAATAGCTTTGGGTTGTTAGATCTAATTGGCTGCCAGTGGAGTATGTAGTGGCTTAGATGCATAGATGCAAGCGTTTATTTTTGTGTAGTAATCCAGCGGTATGATATTACCAAGTTCCAAGTCAAGGATTTTGGGCTGCTGGAATGCACTTCGTGGTAAAAACTCTGCTGCTGCTTGCCTTAGGCCCTGGTCACCATCCGAGATAGTCATTGGCCCGGATTATACAGCCACAGGCGTTGCCACTAGAACGTGCCCTTGGCAAACTGCTAGTCCAGGTTTTGAAAACATCGCAACTTTACCAGGGTAGGCTACTAAAAGCCACGATCCTGTGGAGGAGCCAAGCTCGGGTTCCCACGGCGCTTGGCGCTTCAGGAAGCTTTGCCAACAGGGTCCATAATCTGAAGAAGATGGATACTGACTTTGTCTGAGCTGGGACGCTTAGCAGTAGAACTAGAACTGAAGATTGTCTACACGCATGTTCTTAAAAAAAAGGAAAAGAGACACCACCCCCCGCTCCCCTCCAGATTCTTGGCTGAAGCAAGTGAAATTTTTTTCGTATTCCGTGAGCCTAATTAAAATGTCGGTTCTCCTGAGTGCCTAGCCATCCTTCCGAATCCTTCAGTCTCATGAAGCGTTTTCATAAGTGCCCACTGTAATTACTGGTGTGCTGGTGAGTCCTGCTTAGGAGAGGCGTTCACTGCGATAACTCTATTGGGAATGCTCTTGTCTTCACGAGTGCGTGCGCGTGTGCTAATAAAGCCCAGATTTCTATCGCAGGTGACATCTCTACGGTGTCCAGATGAAAACGCTACGGGTTCACTTGGCTGCCTTCATCTGTTAATGGAGGCTGTGGGGCGGGTAAGCTGAAATGGAAGGGCTCGCCTCCTGTAGTTCTGGGAGAGCTCGCTTAGTTTGCGGTTCACCCTCAGTACAGCAAGCCTTCAGCGTATTCCTCTTGATTTCCATAAGTAATTGCCAGCTGGTAAACAGCTCATTAGAAATACTAAAATTTAGCTAATGAAAACGGGCTGGGAGCAACAGGAGAGGCAAGCTGCAGAAGTTGTTGCGCAGAGCTTTCTCAGCACAGGGTGCTGTAGTCTTCGTGTTCCCATATAGATCGGGCTGGAAAGGTTTTCTAATCTTTCTACGGCACGGAGTATAATAGCATCCGTGTTTCTGGCATGGGCTCGTAGGTACTGCCGCAAAGCAAATAATAAACAGCGAGCAGATGGCTGGGGGGGTGGGAATCGTGAATGAGAGTGGTGAGCACGGGCACAGCGTTTAAGGCGCTGCTCGTGATTTACTTGCTGCGTAATACTTGGTTTAACTCGTCTTCCCGTGTTTATGCATTGTGTAAGAGCTCGTGGCGCAGACCCGAGCATTGCAGACCGAGCTTAGCACAGCATTTCAGCACCGCTTTTTGCCTTCCCGCGCTTTTCTCGTGGCTGCTTGTGCCATGTCCCTCCCAGGGCTGGCTTGTACCTCCGAGACCTGGACCACCTTGGCCGTACCCGCACCTCGCTGCCACGGGGGAGCCCGGGTACGCCGGGGACAGGTCCCTTCTCCGGGCTCTGGCTCAAGGGCACGCTCAGAGGCTCTTCCGCCCTCCTAGGAAGGACCTGTCTTAGCTCAGCTCGCGCCTGGAACGTACCGGTCTCTTCCACGTCTTTGTTTTGCATGTGCAAAGCGTTAAGCCTCTTCTCAGGCGTGCCAAAGCCGCCCGCGTTTGCAGTGGAATCGGGACTCCACACCTGGGGCGCGTGACACCCCCAAAGCACCGCAGTCCCCGCACGGCTGCCGCCGCCTGCGGCCCCCAGAGATGCCCGAGTTTCATAGCTGCGAGAAGCATCTGTAATGGGGATTAGTTTATAAAATGTTTGTGGTATAGTCATCTCAGGAGAGGATTTACTCGTGTAGCTTATTCCATTACTGAAAATTATGAGAGTTTAAATTGGTTAAATCCTGACACGGAATTTTTTTTTTTCTCATCTCTATTATTCCATAGGAAGCATGTTAATGAGTTAAACACAGTTAATAAAATGCAGCAAGCCAATATTTTTGGTAGCAGTTACTCTCAAAGGAAATAGAAACATTTAAATGGTTTCAACCTTTATGCATACTGATTTTTTTGCCTTCCTTTGTTCCTTACAGTTGAGTAAATTCCTGAAAAATATATCTGGCTTAATGGCATTCGTAGCATTGAATTGATTTCTTGCACAGATAACGTTTTAGCTACAGCTTAGATTGTGTTTTTAATCTGTGTTTCGGTTGTAGGAGGAAATGAATTTTTTAATTGTGGACTCCAGGTTAGTGGCTTGGCTTTTTTTTTTTCTGCAGGGTCTTACTGAAGCGTTTCTGAGCTGGGTCCCCAACGATAACTGCTTTAATTCTCTGTGTTTATTTTAGGATGCAGAAGAGCTTCGTTTGGATGACATAAAACCTTCTGTTGTTTAACCAAAAGCAGCGGTGGCTGCGACTTCTTTTTGCATTTCTCACAAGCATCTCTCGTAAAGCCCGACATACTAAGATGCGTGGACGCCAAGCATAGTCGTACAGTAATATATGAGCCACGATAAAACGTATCAATTCCGAGCACCACAGATATCTCTGGTTTCCCCTCGGCGCGAAGGCAGACGAGTTCCTTTTAGCTTAAGCGAGTTCTGAGATAAACTCCAGCTCGGCAAAACGCATTTCCCGGGGAGGCGCGGCGCTCCGGTCGGAGCGCACAGTGCTGTCTGCTCCACCTTTCCCCGCTGCCGGCCGCTTCGGCGGGGGGCCCGTGCCGAGCTCACCCGCTGGTGCGGCAGACGGCACGGAGGGGGCCGAGGGGAGAGCGGCCGTTCACGAAACGATGTTTTTGTCCTGCAGATAAGCCTCAAGTGCGGGTTTCGCAGAATTACCCGGTGCAAGGCCTCACGAGAGAAGGGGAGCCGCTTGAACTGACGTGCGCAGCTTTTGGAAAGCCACAGTAAGTTGGACACTTCCCCAGGATGGAGCAGGTCGTCCGGTGGTGGGGGGGTCGTGCCGCAGGAGCGGGCGGGTGTTGTTTGGCCTCTGTTGCTATTGCAGACACTCGCTATGCCATCCTCTGCAGCGAAGACGATGTAACAGTGTGAAAGAGAGGGATGCTTTCTGCACCTGAGCATCCGCTACGCAATTAAGAAGTCTGTTTTGATTTGCCTTTATTCCGATGTAACGCATGGCCAAGGGGTTTCCACTCGAAGACCTCCCAGGAGAGCTCTTCGGGGCCGCCGCGCAGCAAGCCCTCGGGTGCAGAAGGGAAAGGTGTCCCAGCAGTACGCCTCTTCCCCCAGGGAATGGCTCGGGTGGCAACCGGTTGCAATTAATCTGCAAAAGTGAGGGCAGGGGCCTGCAGGTCGAATCCCGGTGAGAGGCCAGTAGGCAGAAGTAAGGCTGGCACCAAAGGGCTGAGAACTTGTAAAAGTGGAGTGGATCCCTAAGGTAAGGCAGTCTGTCTTTCTGCTCGTATTGACCATGCGATGATTTTCTTCCCGTTTTGGTGCCCTATGTGGTTGTTACGAAATGCAAGTTGGATTCCTTCTCCTCTTCTTGCCATGCCCTTGAGGCTTTCTCATATAGTCAAAGAAGTTTATGCGTCAGGAAAATCCTGGCAAGGGAGGGTAGATTTCCTTCCGCACTTCCATTGTTGTTCTCATTTAAGTTTTGTTGACCTTTTTTATTTTTTTTTAAATACTTCCTCTTCCACTTGGATTTATGGCTGTCAGGTATTTACTACCCCTTTTTTATTTTCGTCATGTTCATAAGATCTCTGCAAACATCCCTGAAATCTGTCAGCGTCTCCTTGGTAGCGTGCCCAGAGCTGAGGAGTTACTGCAGGTGGAGTCGAACTGGAATCCGTCTGGTTTGACGGTTCTGCTGCTGCGGGCAGCGGTGGGCAGGGTGTCGGCACTCGGCAGCCAGGATGCTTGGGGTACTGTCACCCCCCACGGCAGCGCACCTCCGCTCCCAGAGTATTTTGTTGATTCCTGCTTCCCAGTTCCTTCTGTTCGGCACGAGGCTGATTCCTTCCCGTAGGTTAGAGATTGGCACGTCCCCCGCTGAGATCCATTTTAATATCTAGTCCCTGCTCAGAGGCTGTCAAAGCCCCTTTGCATTCCTCCTCTCATGGGTAACTGCCGTTCCTCCCATTTGCCATCATCTGGGAATTTAATGAATAGGCTTCTTTACCTTTTTTTCCTTCCAGGCTATGAATAAGACATACGCATGTTAAATAAGACAGACCCATCTCCCCGGCAGCATGCCACTTAACGTTACAGTGATGCCGGTAATGTGCTAGGAATTGGCTTATGTAGGTCACTTCACCTGTGTCTCTCAAAGTGTAAGAAAATACACCCTCAAATAATGGGCTCTGTTTAGCTCTACGGTTTTGAGACAAAGAGATTTCATAAAATCCTTTACAGAGGTTTGAGATGTTTCTCCAGTTAAACAAAATCATTTCTCTGCGAAATTTGGCAACATAAACGTCGGGGGAGGGAAGCTCAGAGGAAAACAAAAGACCAGAGAGTAGAGACTTCTATTTTGGTATTAATACAGCTATTTTGTTAGGTTAGACACAACCCCCCCACCCCAGGCTATGACAGAAGTGGGAAGATACTGAAACGGTCGCTTTTAGGACGTCCAGGGTGAGACACGTCTCCGAGAGGGAGGCTGCCGCATAGTGCACGCAGCGTGGGAAACCTTGGGACTCCCGAAGCACGAACCGCCTTTTGAAAACCGTAGCCATCAAAACCCTTTCCACCCAGATTGAGGTCGAACGGCAGTCCTCCGGTCTCGAGAGGTTCCGCTGCCCGTGCCATGGCTCGTGGGCGGACGGCTCGGAAGCAAGGAGGAGAGCGCCCGGCCCTTGTCCAAAAGCAGATGTCGGCTCTGTAGCAGGCAGCCGATACCCAGCTGGTTTCACTCGGTGTTGTGTCCGTCCCACTAGCATGGCTGGGATGTTGAAACCTCGGGAGCTTCGACGTCATGACAGTAGTCAGCCGTTGGGACACTAGGAAAAGCCCGAGCTATGAGATGCCTCCGGCAGCATGAGCTCCCAGCAAAGTCCGACTTGCAACCTTTGGAACTAGAGGGGCCGGAGAACGTTTTACTGCCTAAACCTCCACTTTGAGAGCTCACTGTTGAGTCGCCCTGAGAGACGCTGTCTTTTTTCTTGCTGGGGAAGGCTGTCTCAGGCGTAGCTGACCTGTCCTTACTGCTGCTTAAAGACATTAATAATAACAACAATAACAATAGTAAATAATTTATTAAAAAAGAAGACACCCCCCCCCAAGCCCCGCAGCACTCACTGTCTTTACTAGCTCTAAGACAAGACACTAATTTCCTTCCCTGAATGAGGCAAGCACGACACTCGTTTTGGTTCCGTTAGCAGAGGGGAGCAGGAGAGAGGCTGCCCCTTGGCCGGGCGGGACTGGGGGAGAGGAGAAAGGTGTTCTTCCTCTCTTCTAGCAGCTCTAATGTTCTTAGTGAGCGGCACAGCCACCCCTGAGGCGAACAGGTCCATCGCATCGCTTTGTGGAAGGGTTCAGACTTGACAAAAACGTACTTGTTCTGCCACATGCTGTCCAGATCTGCACCCCGAGCGCCCTGTGGATGCACGTCTGCTCCATAGACTCAAAGATTTCAGGTTCCCTGAATAAGCGAACGATTAACCACTAATGAACTTTCTTCCCGCTTGCATTAGAGTTTTCAGAAAATTTAAGGTCTGGCTACAGTTTCCTGTTGGGTTAAAATAAATGTAAATTGAGGAAGCCCGACAGCATCCGGGCTTGAGTAGTGCAAAAAAGTATGTGTTGTTTCTTTACAGTTTTTCTTGGTTTGGGCTTTCTGTCTGTGGATGAACTATTGAAGATGCCATCTTTACCATAGGAAAATAGTAATGTGATTGTTTCTTTTTCTCCCTCCTCTGTAGGCCTACGGACATGAGGTGGTTAAGAGTAGATGATGAGATGCCTCAACACGTTGTAGTGTCTGGTTCAAACCTTCTCATTAGTAACCTAAACAAAACAGATAATGGTACATACCGCTGTGAGGCTTCAAACGCGGTGGGGAAATCACATGCGGATTACATGCTGTTTGTATACGGTACGTGAGAAAAACCACCGTTCTTCTAGACTCGTTTACACATAATTGCAACATACCGCGCTCTGAAAGCTTTGACAGAAGTTAACGTTTTGCTTAATGCAAGATTTGCAGCTAGCTCCCAACACGTCTGCGTTCTGCCGGGCTGGGGTAGGGGCTGGAACACCATTTCTTTTGCTTCTGTAAGTCTCGGTGTCGTGCATTGGGCGCAGAACCCGTTCCAGCGTCCGGTGAGCTCCTTCCTCTGGAGCCATCCTCGTGGGTTTGCCACAGCACTAGTCTGCTTTCGGGGGAAGCCGAAGGGAAAGCCAGGGCAGGGGCACAGGGAGAACTGTGAAGTCCTCTGGCCTGACAGTTCTCCTAGGACTTCTCCGAGAATGCCTTTTCCTTTTTGTAATACCTTCTCCAGTGTCTTCAGCAATGGTCCGGGAGGGGGGTTCCAAGCCGTTCATTAGCAAGTTAAATTACCGAAGAATCAGCCCGCATCCCCAGATAATTACAAACCAGTAAATAAACTAGAGGAATGAGATGTCTCTAAGCCTATCTGTGGCTGCTGAGCAGACACTAAAATGTATCTCAGCATCTTTTTAACGTGCTATTAAGTACCCACTTTAATTCTTCAGTTCCTCTGCATTGTTTTGCCATTGCTTTAAACCTTGTGCTCCTGTCACGAGGCGCTGCATACAATAAAGACTCAGCAGGCACTTGAAAACTGATCCCCTGGTTTAATTACGAGCACTTCCCTTGGGCTGCATGTTTAAACTATCTGCTACGAGTGGTTATCGTGTAGCTGGGCTGAGCTCGTGGTGGGTATTGCCCGTTATTCGGATGGGACGGTGACTCGCTTTGGTTTGAAGTTCGTTCCGTTAAGCAGCCGCTTGAAGCTCTGCAGTCCAGGTTCTCTTGGACTGGCTCTGATCCAGATAAATAGTTGACGTCGCCTAGCCAAGTGCCGCTTGCACGTGAGCCATTTTAAGCCCGGTCTTAGAAACCTGCCCAAAGATTGAAGATAATACCAAAACTGTAGCGTTGAGCTGCAGCTGAACTCATCTGCCACATCATATGGGTAGTTTTCGAGTGCCTGTAGCTCCAAGAGACTCCAGTTTACACAATGAAGCCAGATATGCCTTTATGATGGAGTAATTTGTATGCTCATGGTATAAAAAAACACCTCGTTTACGTCGGTGTTTAAAGAAACAACTACTGTTGTGGAGAAGCAATAAAGAAGACACAGGCAGTTCCCCGTGAGATCAAAGCTGTGGGGAGCTACTGCCCTAAAGCGGTTGTAGACCGCTTTGAGTGGTGTCATTCCTTCTGTAGTTCGATGTACCTGTTTTGGCCCAAGTGAGTGCTAGCCCAGCCTCAGCAGTGTTAGTCACCTGGGATTTACGGCTCGCAGTAACGCTCGCGCTTGTTAATTACTCTGCATTTTGGAGGTGGGCGAGAACTAGACTGGACGGGACTTCGTCAGCGCTGCTCCCCCCCAGGATTAAATCCACAGGAGGAGACCCCAGAGGGTATTATTTTAAAGGTGATGCAGGTTACCGGGGGTGTGAGCCTGCGGGCTCCAGTCATCTGCCATCGTGGCCTCCCCATGCAGGGGGGTCTTTCCGTGGTCTGTCAGGAGCTTGCAGTCAGATAATGGCTTTACATCCCATCACGTCCAGTTGCACGACTGGGAGTGTCCCGCTAGGATCCGGCACTCTGGCCAGCATAAAGAACCCTTCTAACCCTGGATTTAAAAGGGAGGAATCCAGAGGTGTTGCTGTGGAGGAGGCGGTTGGGCTGTGGCCGTCATCTGAAGCCCTCTGGTACAGAACCTACCTCAGGTTGTCACTGAAGGAAACTTCTGCTGCTTGCGTAGAGCGTGCCGGTCTCGGGCCGCTCGTCAAGGGAAAGCATTTACACCTCCAGCCCTTGGCACCTTTCCCCACTACAAGACAGCAAATGATGTATCAGCGCTGGAATCTGTGTCCTTGCAGGCACGTCTCGGGGGGCATAGCGCGAAGGTCGGCGGGAGGATGTCCCCTCACTGCGTGCCCTCTGCCTCGCCGCAGGGGGGCTGGCTCTCGCCGCTTGTCGGTGCAGAGCTCCCCCGGATCACCTTGACTTGGGAAGGAGGGAATTCTGCACGCGGGCCCTCCCTTCCCAAGGTGTCGCAGAGGAGTAGCGATAGCCGCAGCAGAGCCATGGTCCGGTGCACCTCCAGGAGAGGCAGGGTTGACGTAGCCTCCGTACCAAAGGGATGCATCTCCAGTTAAATGGTTTTACGTGCAAATGGTTTCCAGCAGCCGGGGCGTGCGAAGTAACTGCTGCCGAGCTGTGCTTAACACACCTTCCTCTGCTGCCCACGTGGCATAAGGGTGTCTAACCACATTGACACATACCGAAAACATGTTTATTTTTAAAATTTGTTTCATGCTTTTCCTCCCTGTGGGAGCGGGCAGACGCATTTGCTAGAACCTTCTGGCGCAGTCAGCACAGAGGCGGGGTTTTTTGCTTTTCTCAAGGAAGAGTCTGCCACGCAGCATCGTCCCCGTGCAGTTTGGTGAAGGGCCAGGGCCGCCTTCCCCTGGTTCTGCTGTGCTTCAGCTGGGGCGGCTCCGCTGCTCCTAGGGGGATGTCTGGGTTTACGAGCGAGGAAGAAGCGCCCTGGTGTAAGCGTAGGGACGGGGATGCTTCGGATGTCGGGGAAGGACAATAACTGCTTAGACTAGAACCATCAATAAGCACTCCCCAGCAAAGCGAACTCCGAGGTAAAGTTTCTTAGCTTTCGGGAAGTTGTATGGAATATAATGAAGGTGCAGCATATAATTAAAGTTCAGGTGTATTAATTAGGGAATCTGAGAGAGCTCGCTTGGAGATAAAAGAGCAGCAGATGTGTTAGTGATGAAAAGTTGACATGCTGTAGAGGAAACCTAAAATCAAAAGCCCGTGAAATGTTTCATGCTCTATTATTGCCGAATGAATCCGTAGTTCAAAGTCTTCCCGACTACTTAGCGCATGCAGTTTGATCATCTGGGCATTGATACGTATTTTTTCTTTTACATCTTCTCATATCTACCTTCTCCTGCCCAGTAATTTTGATGGGGACGTGCCCCTGTACGTAACATAAATACCGTGAAGAGTGGCAGTGTTCGAGTCTCAACAGGACAAGTACGTCTGAGAAACGGTTGTCAGTCACCAAGAGAAACGGCCCCGTATCGGTGTTTCTCGTTAACGATGCCCCGGTAGCAAAACCAAGAGCGCTCAGCTGAAATTGTCAGAAAAATACTGACTTTTTTTAATTACAAGATCTTGGTGAAATTCCTCGTACCTTGAAATTGGTATTTGGTGGATGATGTTCTCATTTTTTGTATTTATGACCATCTTTGAAGTAGCCTTTAACATCCTGCTGATGTGCATTCGTAGAGGAAGAACAGCGAAGGTAACGGCCCTGGGAAGAAAGCGGGGTCTGTTCCCGTGCTGTTGGTATTTAGCCTGTTAAGCGCAGCAGGGCCCCTCGCACAAACCTCCCACCCGGATTTTCAAATGCATACCTGGAAAACCAAGAAAGCACCGCTGTGTCTCTCTCTGTACGTGTAAACTGTTCTTTTTGTTGTGGAAAGCGTGCAGTTTATTTTTCTTATGCCTCTCCCATTCCATTTCTCTCTCTCTCATTGACTAATTTATGCTGGGTTTTATTTGTTTGTTTATTTTTTTTTAGCATTGTAGAAGGCAAAAAGGGGGGGGAGAGTTTCGGGGCCAGATTCTCCAGCTGGAGCAAGCCCGCACGCAGCTCCCGAGAGGCGGGTCGAGCTCGAAGCCGTGCCCAGCTGCTGAGGATCTGGCCCGCTGCCCCTAAAGCCAGCTGGGCGGTCACCACCTGGTTTTAGAGGAGGAACGGCGCCCAACAGCCGTGCTGCTTCTTAGCGTCCTTGTTTTTCTCTGATCACGATTGATCGCTGTTGTGTTCTGCTTGTTTTTTCTTGATTTGCTTTTTTATTATTTTCCTTTTTATATTTTATCCAGATCCCCCCACAACTATCCCTCCTCCCACAACAACCACCACCACTACCACCACCATCCCTACCACCATCACAGGTACGGTACCTTCATAACCATTGGAAATGTCCTGAATGTTTATTGTCTTTTATGTATATAAGCAGAGCATGAAGCCTGGGGAAAAACAGCAAACAAATCGCTTGCACTTTTGTATTTTTTTCCCAAACACACCCACTGTACAGCATGAGTCCTGGTCCGGCAGTTCGACGAGTGGACAGTCCTTACTGCAGGTGTTTCTGAAACGCGGGAATTGCCGTGGCGGCAGAAGCTGTGAATTCGGTTACTGGGGGCCAATACTGGGTGCTTGCAAAGGAAGGATGCAAACAGCCTTAGAGCTTGTTGGATACGGGCAGTTGTTTCAGCCTCAGCCCCATCAGCGTCCGTTTCTGAGCAATTTGTACTCAGAAGCAGAAAGTTTGGTCGCTGGTAATTTCACTCGCCTCCTGCGACTCGAGATGCTTTTTCTCACACCTAGGTGTTTGGTCTGTCTCTGTGAGAAGCCCTCTGCCTCACTCTCCTGGAAAAGCGAACTCCACCGGTCATTTGTCGTTGGGTCAAACACCATCTGTAGGGCCCTTTTTGAGGAGCTGGCTTTTAGCGTTTTGAGTTTTTGCCTGTCTTGTGAGAAAAGGTGACTAAAACCAACCAGCCGATCCCGAGACACCTCTCTCTCTTACACGCATCCGTCATGTTTCCTCACTAGACCTGACTCTCTCCACTCATGGGGAAGGCCTTTCTGATTTCTTCGTCATCATTTGCATTGTCATTTTTCTGATCTTTTCTATTTCAACTGCTGCTTTTGCTTTTGCTTGCCTTTTTTTTTTTTTTTTTTTGAGGTAGTAGGGGTGGCAAACCAAAGGTGAGAATGGACCGTTGGATAGCTCATGGCATCGTGTTTATTGTCGCTGTAAACCATCCCCTTTGTACGTGCCTTCACATTTTATTTGCTTGTATGACGTTGCTCAGCTGACTCTAACTGTCCTGCTTGGGCTGTTCTGTGGCTTCTTTCCTTCTGAGGTTTTTGCAACCAAGTCAGACTCCACTGGCGTGGACGAGCAGTCGAAGCCTTTCTCCCAGCGTGCCTTAACGACGCGCAGCGCGTGCGTGCCGGCTGCCATTCGCCATCGTGTCGTCCAGCCCTTGCCACTCTCTGTCTTCCTCCTTCCAGGTGGTTATCGGTAATGCCAAGCTCCAGGCCCCCGAGTTTGGCTGCTTGAGACACTCCACAGCGCACGCTTTCCCGTTTTGCGATTTTGTCGCTTTGTTGACAGTCTGTTTTTAATTTCTTAACTTAACCAGCTTTCGTTTCAGAGTAGGTTTGAAACTTACTTTGAAGTCTCCTTAAGAGCTGTTCGCAGAGAAGCTCGGTCCCGCGTGTCTCGGTGCGAATGGACACGCATCCAGTTTTCTTTTGTTTGATGGTAATTTGCTAACGCTTTCAGTGAATTGTGGAAGGCCAAAAGGAAGATTTTGTCACGGTGCTTGATTGACCCCGTTATGTTTACGTCGGTGCCTGCTAACGTTAATGACAGTCCCTTTCCCGGGAGCTGGATTATTATCAGCCGATCGTAGGGATCGCCCTAGGACTGGCTTCCAGAGCGGGCGCTCTCCTCGCCTGCCGTTTCAGGCGCTGAAGCAGAGGCTGTTCGTAATAGCGGTTTTGTTGTTTGCTTTTCCACTGCAAGTGTTGCAATTTGTTTGTGAACTTTCGGTAGCCAGTAGGTTTCTAGGCTCTCCTCCGCAGCAGTTTTCCAGCTTTTTCCTATTAAAAAGAAGAAGGGGAGGTGGGTGGTTCTTGGAGTCAGAAACAGCTAGCACACGGACTCCAGTCTGAGCTGATTTCAGGGGTAGCCACGGTCTAGCTGCCGCTGGTGTGCGGCCCAGGTTTGGTAGCAGCCCCAGCAGGGTTCCTGCCTCGCTGGTGAGTCGGTGACGCCCGGGAGCGGCTCAGCACCCTCACAGCTGCAGCGGGGGGATGCTTCTTCGGTCCGTGTCTCTAGCTGTGAGAAGTCGCTCTTGAAGTCCTCCTATGGCTTGGCTTTGAGCATGGAGATGAAGGGATGACGGTCTTCCAGGAAGGGAGGACCTTCTGGTGTGATGCTTTCCCAGCCCTTTCTCCTCAGTGACTTCCCAGCGGAGCAAACGGTTGCCCTGAGGATCAGCACTGCCCTTTGTGAGGCTGCTGCTCGGGGCGGGGGGGCACAGCTGCATGGGAAAATGATAAGACGCGCACAAAGGCGCATCGACCGGCAGCTCTTAATTTCCTGCACGAGCAGATTTGCAGGTTGCTTTGTTCTCAGCCTAGCAGAAAGACCTTGGGATCAGGAGCGTGTGGCTGCCCTACGTTTTTCTCGCACCTTTGTTTGCCATGCTGTGGAGGATCTAGAACTTGGAGCTCACTGACATCCTGTTGGCAAAAGCCGGGTGGGTCTCCATCGCCTCCTTGACGCCTTTCTGTATGGGCTTTGAACTGCTGAAGAGGCTAGAAGAAATGTAGTGAAAGTGTAATGTCGTTCACCAGCAGTTACTGCTCACAGTATGTGGGAAGAAGATTGATTAATGCTGATAAGAGAAATCTTTCTGTTCTTACCTGACAGCGATCTAACGCTGAATCTTCTTGACGTGCATCTTCACGTCTTCTGCCCACAAGTTCAGCGTGCTTTTCCCCCAAAGAACAGCTGAGGCTTCGCCTCCCTTCTTTGGGCACGAGCGTGCATGTGGAGGCTTTCCAGCCACCAACCAGGCAGTACGAAGCTGAGGAAACTTCTGCTCTTCAACAGTTAAGAGACTTTGTAGCTGGAAAAAATCAGGTCAAATTAACATAATCTCTAGAATTACATAGCATAGTAGTGTTGAAACACTTTTTAAAGCCTCCAGAGACGATACCTTAATTCCCATCATCGCCACCAAAACGCTGAAATACTCTTCTACTGTGATGTAAGTGCTTTGGTAGCAGACGGGGTGTTTCTTCTCTCCTGGCAGGCTGGGTGCGAGTCGTCTGCCAGCCAGCTGGGTTGAAACCCGTTCCTTAGGATGAGGGGGGCTTGAAACCTATTTTATTTTGCCTTTTTCCCCCTGTTTCTTGTATAATACTGGCCTAGTTCGTGTCCCCTGAAACCACAGAGCAGGTCTGAACAACAGTGGTCTTGCTTTAATGAAAAAAAAGAAGAAAAGGGAGAGGGAGACCTGCAGCGACACGGGTTCTGTGTCCAAAGTTGGGATTGTAGGTATGCCACCATCTCCAGCAGCTGCCCTAGCAAATTACATTCTTGGAAGCAGTTCTTTGGCGTTCTTGGAGATAACTTGTTCCGGACTCATTTTCCCCCACTAAAACTGTCCCACAGAACCACCTGAAAGGGCTGCGTTTGCTGCTCCACGTGCATGGTAAGTTACTCCTTTTGGGTAGGTTGCGATGACAGACCTCTTTTTTACTCGCTTACATACAGTATTTCTATTCTAAACCTGTTCAGACACAACACGGAAATGCAATCCTGTCCCAAAGAGTTTATCTTTGAGTGGTGGTAGACGCCGCTCAGCGAACACGAGCCAGAGCAGTAGGTGCGGCAAATGGGAGAGGCCAGCTAACGCGATGTGCAGGCGTGTGATGGAGCACGGTGCTTACTCCCCACGCTTGCGGGGTGTAGTGTGCTCCCAGCCCCTCCCCAAACCCACCCAAGTCCATGTCCAGAGCGAAGGGTCCCTTTATCGGCCCCTCTTGCTTGGCACGGCCAAATCCTGTGTTGCTGCTGCTGTCGGCTTGACCTCCAAAGGCGTGCTGAGCCGATAAAGCGCTTCTACAGCAGGGCGGTTTTGGGGAAGATCCCTGAAAAGCTACCCTGCCGCTTGTTTCCAGCGGGAGGAAAAGCTGGGCAGTGGCAAAGTTTCCAAAACAGCACGACCTTTCAAGCTTTTCCTCTGTCACTCTTGCCCCCCTTCAGTGTAGGTGCTTGAAAAGATTTCCTGCGTGACAGTTTGATCTTTTTCGTATGTCCTCCGACCGCATTGATATTCCAACCATCCTTTGGCGTTTCAGCTGTTATCGCTGGCAAGCCCTTTTCTATCAGTTCAAATTGTCCTCGTGGCTTTGTTCATTAAGATGTACAATACGATACAGCAGAGCAAACTGCATAATTTGAATTACCCCTAGAGCCGTTCCTTGAAATGCTGGTTTTGGACAGCTGTTGTTTCCTGGGAGATAAAGGTTCTTAATAATCGCAAAGCCCTCATCTTTGGGCTCAGTGCAGAGTGGAGCCTGTTAGCCTGCCTTCTCAAGCATCGTTTTGCTGCCTTCTGGTCTTGCTTAGCACATACACCTCCGCACCCCGGGATCGACAGTAGTATTTGTACGTGCAAATTTGCATTTATCGCACTTTCTCTGCAGATGGATCACGCAGGTGTCTTGGCAACAGTTCCGGTGGAGACCTGGGGGTGCGACGCGCATGCACGTTACCGGTATTTCAAGCCTTGCAGTGGATGCTGCCACTTCTGCAAAGCCCCCGCTCTGTCCATTTTGCAACAGTATTGACAGCAAGCTGGCAGATTCCACTGTGGCCTCTCTTTAATGCCGTTTCAGACCGTATTTTAAACCCCACTGACCCCTTAGAGTCTACGGTAGCAGGCGTGTGTGCGTGTTCAGGGGGCTGAGACTTTGCAGGCAGTGGTTTTAGCGGGAGAATTCCCAGGGGTGCTCGAGCCTCCCCGAGGAGCTCGGTCGGAAAGCCCTGAGCCTGTGCTGTGAAGCGCTCTGTATTCCTTCTTGAGACTGGGGGTGTTTCGAAGGAGGAGCAAGCAAGCTCTGTTTGACTTGAAGGCGTTCGCAAGTCGGCGAGCTCCAAAGCAGGAGCTGTTAATGGGTGCCGGCTCTGAATATCGCATCGCGAGCAGGGTCGTGGGGTAGCTGAGCTCTCTCCGCCCTAGGGCCGCGGGCTGCCGCGCTGGCAGAGGGCTTTCTGTCCGCTTGGCAAAGGCTGGCCGGGTGCCAGCTCTGGGCGCTCCGTGAAAACCCACGGGTTTGTGTCACCTGAGCTGCCTAAGCAATAATATCGGGTGGAAGTCTGAAGTCTTGGAGAAGAAAGTGTAGCAGGTTCTCAACGCAGGAATTCGCATGCCAGAAAACTTGCTCAAAATGAGGAAAATGTCGATTTTCTCCTCAGTAGAAGTTTGTTCTTTTCTGATTACAGCTGGTTGTGTGAAAACCTCCCGTTGCACAGGGTTGATTCCAACAGTAAGCCGAAACGGTGGTGGGCGGGAAGAACGCCATGAAAGTCATTCTTTGCTCAAATTACCTTGCAGTAGGTTTGTGGGAGGTGAAGAGGCAGCGTGGGGATTACTGAAGCACATACGCACCCGCAGAATCGCAAGCTTTGCGTCTGATCAGGTAGGGATGCTTGTGTGCGTCACCGCTGGTGGTGGTGTTCGCGCGGCATTGAAGCACGAATGGGAGAGGCGTTTGTTCCCCAGGCCAGTCGAACGGGGACGGCGGTGCTCAGCTCCAGCCCGGCTGCCTGGGCTCGTTCCTCGCTTTCTCTCCCCGCGTTTCCGAGCGGCCCTTTGCAGGTGCCCGCGCAGCAAACAGGGAGCGAGGCAGGTCGGCAAGAGCCGCCGGGCGCTCCTGCTGCGCTGCCAGCTCGCAGCGTGTCCGGGTGCTTGGTGCCACCGTGCAGGGACTTGGCCCAGGGATTTGTTCCCCCACATTATTTATTATTTAACTTCTGCTTTCCGTTGAAGCTTCTGCATGTCCCTGGTAAAATGTCAAGTTAATTTAAAGGTGATACTGCACTCTTCTGACATTTTCATCTGGGATGTGACCGCATTAAAGGGAATAAAGGAAGAGAGAGTAGCTGACAGGCCTGTTACAGAAAATAAAATGAAATAAAATTCAGTCTTTTAGTACCACATCCAGTCAGTAGCAGGTACGCAGTACTGTCACGTCTGGTGGTAGTGGTGGTGATGCAGCCTAAGCGGTGCAGAAACCATCACTTTGCTGGGCGGAAAATGGCGTGTTTAGGAGAGCGAGGGCAGAGGGAGCTGGACAGAGGACCTGTCCCCTCTCGGGCAGCTCGGGCTGGCCGCGGGTGGAGCACCAGAGAGGTCAGGGCTTGCACGGGGTTGTATGCGATGCCTGGCAGCGCGTGAACCCAAGCTCTTCTCCGTTTCAGCAGAGTGGTGGGAGCCAACGCCCCTGCCTGCACAGCGCATGGTCGGCTTCTGCGTGAAACGGGGGGCAGGTAGGGTGCTCCCAAGGTTGGGATTTGGAGAAGAACCGCATCCTCGCAGATCTTTACGGAGAAACATGAAAAGGCGTAGCCGGAGCTGCAGCGCTACTTTTGGAATATTTTTGTTCTTGTGGGCACAGCTGCCATGCAGATTGTGATTATTTTTGTGAAACATCTGCTCCGCAAATCAAACCATCTCTGGGGTGCGCTGCAACGCGCCCATACACAGTGCGTACTTTCAGCACGAGCTGGAGTCGCTTGACGGAGGATCATCCTAGAGTACCGTAACGTGAAGTACGCTTTCCTCCATCCTTCTGAGGAGCATTTAGCGAGGGAGAGGATTGCTGTGCTTTTGCGCTCTGCGGGGTTTTCGAGCTCCTTTGCCCCTCGGACCGCTCTCTCGCAATGTTACTGAAATGTAATGTCTCTGCCAGTGTCCAAGCGGTGTTTGTTCAGTGGGAATGAACAGGGGCTTTTGCGGGGCTTTTTGCCAGCCTTAAGGACCTGAAAGAAGGCAGAAATCCGGTTTGTAACGCTGCACGCTGGTCCCTGAGGCTGCTAGGAAAACAGCAACGTGAAGGAATTTGTGCTCGCCCTCGTCAGTGAACGTGAAGTAGTCTGGAAAATCAGGAAGAATAAGAGCTCCACAAGTCAGTGATGAGATGAATGGCTTTCGTTTCCAGTTCAGAAAGCAATTTAAAAAGCCATGTATTGAATGGATATCTGTACTTACTAATACCTCCTTAAATTTAAAAAAAAAGAAGTGTAGTTTGCCGTTAGTTTGATGACGTGCTGTTGTAATTCTCATTACAATAGCTGTGTGTTTTTAAGCTCCAGTGTATCGTGTGCTTCTGTAAGGCTGCAGCACTGCAGCTCAAGCATTCAAGTTGGTGGATTTAATTTTGCTGCGGGGGTTTTAATATTCCTCCATCGTGCTTGTTCTGTTTGAGGCTGTGGACTAATTATGGACGAGTTTAAAGGGCCCAGTCTGTCACACTCCGCAAACAGTTTGAAGTTGAAGAGAATCCATTTGAAAAAATGAGGAGGCTTAGTGATGGAGCTCGTAACTCAAGTAAATGTTGCCCAGATGCCTTCATGCAGTAATTTTATAAATATGTGTATATATATGTGCGTGTGCACGCTTGTGTAGCTACCTAATGAAGTGGTGAGTGCCTGAAACTTGGGTGTCGTCCGAGTTTTCTTAGCTGGCAGATAACGCCGTCTGTATTGCGAGACCATGTGTGTTAGCATCTTCATTCGAGTGCTGGCCATGCTGAACTCTGTTCTTGCCACTAATGCTAAAAAGAAATCATGATTAAGTGAAACGTGCAGCTTTATAGAGGCTGACGTTCCTTTCTTGGATACCTTCTTTAATAATAAACCAGTCCTCTGGTGAATTTATGTACACGTAGATCTTGAAAGACCGTTGCATTGTTTTACTTCTCCCCATGCAGCAGATTTTGTCATCTTGCCGATTAGAATCGGGAAGAGAAGCCTTTATCTAAAGATGGAAAGTGCCACGTTGAGCCTCTTTGTTTAGGGGCTTTCTACATCCTCTGCTTTGCCGCATCGTGTAAAACAGCCCTTTTTTCAGCACCAACTTATAATTTTAAATGATAGGCATCAGCTTTGTGCGATTGCGTGACTGCTCTTCACACCTGTGGCTCAGGACCAGAATGGTGCGTTTTGGTGATGGCAGAGCCTTTTGTTGGCTTCGTTCAACCTTAGTTAAGTCCGAAACCTATTAGGGACTTTCTCCTTGGACCATATTTGAGGCGAAGAGATGATTTTTCTTCTAGGATGTGGGGCAGAAGCCTAGTCTCTGGGGTGCTGTATGTCTGGTCTGGCATGTAGACAGGGCTGTTCTTGAAAGTGAAGTAGGAGTCAATGGCACGGACCTGAAATTCTGGAAAGCACGTTTAAAGTTAGCCAATCCGTCTGAAAATTATATGTTGCCTCAGCAGCAGCACTGCGGGGCCGGGCACGTTCCCTCCTACGTAAGGCAGAACAGCGGTGGAGTTTGGAATACGCACAGTTTTACATGCATTCATTAATTTCATACCAAAGCGACAGTGACAATTTTTCTCTCCTTTGCTGCGCAACCGCTGTAATAGTGTGCCTGTGTCGGGCGGCATTCTTTGCTTCACTTTAACGTGAGATTATTCCTCTTCGGAGCACTGTGTGTATATAATCCTTCTTCTCAAAGAAGACTCTGGGATTGAAAAGGACTTCCAGAAAACTCATTCTAAACCGTAACTGGTCTGTGTTTCCTATTGCAACCATCCAAACCATTTGCTAATCATAACTTTGTCATTCCAGCTGCAGCCAACATGTTGTTTGACTTGGATAATTATTCGCACTTACAACCGCTTGAGAACTTTATTTTTTGTAACCTGTTGGTCTCTGTCCCCAGACGGGGAAGCGAGATGCACTGTCCAGTTTGCACTGTTTCTTGACTAATATCTCTTCCAGCACGTGAATACAAGTTTGCTTTCAGCAGATTCTCTATTTAGGGTAAAAGCTGACGTAACTTTTTTTATTTCAGGAAGACAGTAAATTGAGACTATTTATAGATGCCAAGATGCTATCTCAGGAATTAATACTCAGTTTTGCAATCCTCTCTAAACAACAACTTTCCCCCCACCTTCACCGCCATTTTCCCCTTCACCATTTGCTTGGTTAAAACGAGGCATCGTTTGGGGATTGCTACCCTAAAACAAAAAGAAAAGCCCCGCTCTTGTTCTCCTTTTTGCTTTGGAAGGCTTCCTTTGCAGCCTCCACCCGAGCTCCCAGCAGGAGAACGAGTGCTAGCGTCTAAGCGTGCGTTAGATTTGATTGCCGAGATGAGAACAGTATATGCTGGCAGTGGAAACAGGCTAATGACGGCTTGATAATCTGTTATGCAAATTTTGGTGCCGTTTGTTAAATTGTGCAGGGTTTATTTGTTTTGCTTTCATAATTAAAGCATGTAGACCTCGTATCTGTAAGTATTGTGTATTCCTTGTATGACTCCTGTCTTCACTGGTGCTTCAGAAATTCAGACCTGGGCTGTCCTCAGCTAAATTGCAAAGGAACAGGTCCTCCTTTTTCCACTGCTGCCTCTGAATGTGCAGGAGGACTGCCTGTCCCAGGGTTCTCTGGACAGCATGCTCAGGAGGGGAGACACCAATGTGAATTGTCTGTTGTTGCTACAAAACTCAAGCTCCGGGCTGCTTTGCAGAAATACGCAGTAGAGCGCTTCTCTACACTTAGTCATAGGATTTTATTCATTTAAACATTGCCTGCATCGAACCGAGGAGAGTTGTGTGAAACCCTGTCTTTGCTGCGAACGCCCGCACCTAGGCTTTGCTGTCGGCTCCAGAGCATCCCTAGGGATTGGCAGAGTTACTGTTAGGAGAATGGATTGAGAGCAGCCCTGAGGAGAAGGGCTTGGCGGTGTTGGTTGACGAGAAGCTCAACATGAGCCGGCAGTACACGCTTGCAGCCCAGAGAGCCAACCGTATCCTGGGCCGCATCAAAAGAAGCGTGACCAGCAGGTCAAGGGAGGGGATTCTCCCCCTCTACTTCGCTCTGGTGACCCCACCTGGATTACGGCGTCCAGCTCTGGGGCCCCCAAAACAAGAAGGACACGGACCTGCTGGAGCGAGTCCAGAGGAGGGCAACAAAGACGATCAGAGGGCTGGAGCAGCTCTCCTGTGAAGACAGGCTGAGAGAGTTGGGGTTGTTCAGCCTGGCGAAGAGGAGGCTCCGGGGAGACCTTAGAGCAGTCTTCCAGTGCCTGAAGGGGCTTCCAAGAAAGCTGGAGAGGGACTTTTTACAAGGGCATGTAGTGATAGGGTAAGGGGCGATGGTTTTAAGCTGAAAGAGGGTCAATTTAGATGAGATAGAAGGAAGAAATTCTTCACCGGGAGGGTGGTGAGGCACCGGCACAGGTTGCCCAGAGAAGTCGTGGATGCCCCAACAGCCCTGGAAGTGTTCAGGGACAGGTTGGATGGGGCTTTGAGCAACCCGGTCTAGCGGAAGGTGTCCCTGCCCGTGGCAGGGGGGCTGGAACTAGGTGATCTTTAAGGTCCCTTCCAACCCAAACCGTTCTATGATTCTGTGATTATGTTGTGAGGAGCCAGCCCACTAAAGCAAGCAGCCAGCGTCGCAGGAACAAGGGGAGGATGTGTAGAGCCAGGTGAAAAGTAAATGAGTTTCAGTAACTGAAGAAGCCAGTACTGTGGATAATGTGAATAAATATGATTTAGACCTATTGGTGTAGAGGAAGGAACATAGGACGCTGTCAGGAAAAGCCTTCAGATTTGGTTCAGTCCTTAAAATTGCCCATTCCGAACACCCGTGAAGAGATGAAACATCTTGCCGTTGGCAAGGCAGCAACTCCCAATGGATTTCCCGTGGCAGGTAATGCATATGGAGTAAAGTCAGCTTCAGACTGAGGACCAAAAAAACTCCAACGTATTTTAATTACCCATAACTGTTAACCAGTTAACTGTTGCAGCAGAGGGACTGGTAATGTCTACCTGCATTTGCCCGTTACAGAACAGTGTTTTTTACACTGAACAGATCGTGCATCTTACAGGTGCGTGGTTCGGTGTAGCCGAGGCAGAGGGCCACTCACGCCTTCAGAACTGGATGCGTGATTTCTAGGAGTCTCTTCATTTCTAGCATTTGCTTGCCACCTCTGGGTTCAGAGGCTGCGCCGGGTGCTGAGGTGCTTGGAGGTTCCCTGCATTGGACGAAGGAGGAGAAGAGGTGGGAGTGGATCAGGCCCTGGACCCTGCAGCTTCGGTGAAGGCAATGTTTGAATGCGTAAAACCTCTTTTCCAAGTGTCGGCTCTGTGACCTTGTCCTGAGCTTCTGTTTTGGTCCTTGCCAACTGAAGCGTTGGTGTTGGTGTTCTCCCCCGTCTCCTGTTCCCCTGACTTTGCAATCGCCAGTGATTGTTCTGGCAAGGTCCTGGAAAAAGAAAAATTTACTGTTTTCCTCAGGCTCATAGCTTTTGAACTGGAGGCATGTCTTCTAAACAGTGCAACTCACTTCAAATGCTTTTTGCCTTTCATTTTATTATTGCTTGTCACGCAATGTTCTTTGAAAGCTTGCTCATATATTATCTGTTCCATTTTTTCCATTTTCCCTTTTTTTGCATGCTGTTCCTCCTGTTTCTTCCCTTCCTCCAATCCTCTGTTCCCGTGTGTAGACACAACGGCGACGACAGAACCGGCAGTTCACGGTTGGTATCACATTCCTGTTTATCTTATTTCTCAGCGCTGCTGAGTGGCAAGACAAGCCTGGGAAGGGGAAGCACAAAAGGGAAACGTAGTCTTCAAGGGAAAACCGGGTCTCAGGTGGACTGAGCTCATAAATATGACATAGTTTTTAAGGCTGGAAAGTCTGTCTGGTCTTGTCATTTCTGTTGTGAGCCTCGCAGCCAGTTGTTCCAGTGCCAGGCAAGCACCGAGCCCCCAAGCCCCGTGGAAATGGCGTGCGTTTACGAGCAGGGCCGAGGCAGCGAGTGGTTCTCCGCTCACCTTGATTACTGGGGTAATTGCTTCACGCGTGAAAAAGAAATCCGGCTTTTGAAAATAGGAATCCAAATTCCATTTTTTTTAAGAGGCACTTGAAATCTTGCACATTTTTCTTTCATTTTGAGTAGATAAGATGGCGCGTCCGGCGGGTCCGCCGGCACGGGATGACGCTTGGCATTCTGGGGACGCTGCGCAGAGGAGCGCTCGCCTCAGAGGTCAGCAGTGGAGCTGGCGTTATTACGCTGCAGAAGGAGGTTTGGAAAACAAATAGCAACACTTTCCTGCCAGCATAGCAGTCTAGCAAACTAACCCTTCTCATCTGCTGGAGGCTGTCTAGCTAACAGCTTGACAGCTTCCTTAGCTTCTTCCTACATTCTCAAAGCGAGCCTAAATAGTCACTTCAGACGGGAAGTTGAACGTACCATTTTTTGGCACAAGCTCGCTTTTCAGCTGAAGAACCCAAACCTCTGACAATTTTAATTAAGGCTAATCCATATTTTGAGTTTGCTAGTTCAGTTTCTTTCAACTCTGATGAATCGACTGGTTCTGTTACTGACAGAAATCCATAATGCAGAGCAACCTCTTTCCTGCCTACTCCCAACAAGGCGTATCTTGGGCAGTGATGGAGGGAGGACGGAGTAAAGTGATGGTTAAGTAGTGATACCCCGTATCAAGTGGAGGGACATGCAGTTCTCATCCCAAATAACTTACCTACTTGGCTGCATTTTCCCACTTGACGTAAAAATTGGCAGCCTTCAGGCATCCTTCTGTTTTCTATCCATTGCCAATCTCACTATGTAGGTTTAATGTCAAGATTCAGCATGGGTAATTTCGTAGCTGCTGCACTGGAAGTCATGGCAGGGTAATAAAAGCCCAAGTGATGTCTTGTCCCGCCCTGCGTTAGCACTCGTGGAAGTCGGATGAAGGCAACGTGTTAATTGCCCGATCGTTAAGCCGTGGGGGAAGCCTTGAAGAGCTGATTCTGAAGATGGTAGCACAGGGTAATTACCTGCAGGTCTGCTCGGTTGCAGTTGCTCAGGTGGTAAGGGTCCGACTGCTCCTTTGAAGTACCAGCCTGGCGCTTCGCTTTCTTCGAAGTGTCTGCAAGCAGTCGGGAAGTCGGGAGAGACCCGGGGCTCAGCCTGAAAGGAAGCCAGACTCCGTCCCCCTTTTACTCTCTAGCCCTGTGATTCTGGTCGTAGCCAGGGCTTTGTACCGTGCAGCTGTGGCTGCGAGCTATCCTGCTTCAGCAGCACACCGAGGCAGAGTATAATAGGGAGGGTGCTCAGTACAGAGCCTTCGGTGCTACTCCAGTTTGCCCAGGGTGCTCTGCCTTTAGTGTTAGAATTTGCTGAGAAAAGGTGGATGCGTTCAGGCAAAAGAACCGTGGTCTGCAGTAGCAGAAAACAGTACAATTTTTTTCTTTTTTCTCAGGCAACCCTAGAAATGCGCAGTTGTCCCTAAATTTGGGAAAGATCAGGCAGCCTGGACGGTAGCGTGACTTCCAACGTCATTTCTAGGCATCTCGGCGAGCTTTTGCTGACACGCAACTTGCATTCATCTCTGGCGTGAAAGCAAGCCGGGAAGGCTGAGCGTGGTCGCCGACGGCAGAGCTGCGAGGCTGCGGCGCCAGGTGGGCGCTGCAGAAGGGGATGGGCAGCCTGGCAGCCCTCGCCCCTTTCTTTGATGCAGCTCCCGCTGGCTTTCATCAGTTTTGCTTGCGTCGGGGAAAGCCCCGAAAAGCATGGCTTTAACTCCAGGAGGACCTCTGGGTATTCCCACCTCTGGGGTGAGGACTGCTGCTGCGAGGAGATGGCCAGCTGAAATGACAAGCCAGCCCAGTCACACGAGCTGCCGCAAACTTTCCTGCCTTAAAAGCCAGCCGGTTTGTGCCGAGCTCCCCTGCGCTTGCCCTCGGGGGGTGCTTTTCCCGTGAAGACTCCGGGATTTCTTTCCAAGCTTGTGTTGCTGGAGTGTGTATGGAGTATACCAGGTGTTTCTGTATGTTGGCCATTTGTTCTTACCAATGTCCAATGGGAGTGAGCATGTCTGTGAATGACTAGAAATGCATGGGCATGAACTACAGCCAAATGGATTTTCTCCAAAAACGATTTTAAATGAATTGGGGAAGAAAAAAATAAACCAAACACAAAAGAAAACCGAACGCAAAAAAAAAGATTGCTAGCAAAGAAAACGAAACGTAAGGCTAGTGTGGAACCAGTGCAATACTTCAATCTGGGAAAGGATTTTTGAGTAATGTAATTTTTTGGAGCGTATCCTAGAGGACTGGGGGGGAAAGGAGTCCTGTATGTGTGTGCATGTAAAAGCCGTAGCAAAGCCCCTGCCATTCCTGTTTCCTTCTGGAATGGAGTTGACGGCAGCGATGCATGAGTGACTTAAAGCACGAACATTGTTAACTCTTTTGTTGAAAAATGAGAGCTTAACTGTCAATTTTCTGATGCACTTTCTCCTTTCTCTGCACTGTTCATTGCCAGAACTCCAATAACAGCATGGTCATGGCCGGCAGGAAGGCTTGTGCTTCTGCTGCACCGCACTAAGCCGGGTTTTCTGAGCTTAAGCCCTCCTCCCCTCTCATTTTGCCCTTCCTGGTGTCAGGGTGCCAGGGGGCTGAAGCGGCAGTTCCCCGCCTGCGTGCAGCCGAAATAAGGGCAGACCTTGGCGGAGCCAGGAGAGTAACGTCTCTGGGGGTCTGCCACCGCTGAGTCGGGAAAGGCGGCCCTTTTTCGGCCGTGCCCTTCCTTGTCTTCTCTCCTGCCCCTCTCCCCCTCAAAATGGGTGTGCAAGTTTTTGATTTCTCAGCCGCTGTTTCACCTCGGCCGGCCGGGGAGCTCAGCCTTTGCAGGGCTGCTGCCCTCGGAGGAGCCCTTCGGGGAGATGCCCGGCGCAGGTTTTGCCCCCTGCACAAGCAGGGCATGTATAAGCAGCTGTGACCTTATACATGACAGCCTTTTGCTACAGCAAAAGCGATGACTTAATGTCACCACTTTTTCCCAAATTTTGACCCCGCCCTGTTGTCAGCAAAGAGCTGAAAGAGCTCCTGCAGGATTTTTCAAGACCACGGGCAGCGCCCGGCACAAGGAGTTACGCTTGCTGCGTAGCTGTCTTCGGGCAGCCCCGCACGTACGTGCGCGCGCGTGCTCGGCGGCGGGGCGGCTCGGAGCTGCGTTTCGGCTCCCCCGCCCGCCGAGGCAGAGAGAAGGTGCTGCCGCCTCGGCACAGGCAGGATTTCTGCTCATCCTCATGAAAAGGTAGGGTGAAAAAAATCTCTTCTGAAGCTGGCAAAGCAGGAAGTCTGGAGCCAAGGTTAAAATAACAAGAACGTCCCAGTCGTGAATGAAGAGTGACGAGAAAATACCTTGCCCATAATATAGCAGGTAAATTATTTTATAAGCTGGAAATACTTCCCCGAAGGCCCATACGAATTTTTAATTCCGGCCTTAGCAGGGTTTTGTCCAGGAACGTTTAACACTACCGTGTTAAGCTCCTGTTGCTTTTTCCGATAGCGCTCAGTCTCTGAAAATGAGCCTTGCTTGTCTGAAGCCAAAAGCTCGGCCGTGCCAGAGCGCCGGTCGGCTTGCAGATCTCACCAAATGCAACAGCATACAAGGAGAAAAGGCACGGTTCTTTCTGCATTAACATTATCAAGTGGCTCTGCCTGGCCAGCTGCCTTTTTTCCTTTTGAAAACGCCCTACTTAAAAGTGCAACTAACAGTAAATATATTCCTAAATGTATTTTACAGATCCAGTCCTTGGGGCCATTGAATAAAACATCACAAAGCTCTGCACATGTTAAGATTTCTGTGCAGTGCCGTGGAAGACGCAGCATAAAACAGAATCCCTAACCGGTTATTTACAGCTTGATACAAACGAGGAATTGTCTTTCCCTAAAAAGTTGGAGGTAGCCGAGGAAGCAGCGCGACACACTGCTCTGTCGGTAGAAACCTGTAAATACCCGGTGTGCTCGTGTAGTTCTTTAAACACCTGGATCAGGCCGCAGGAGACGCGGCTCGCCTTGTCGGGCGCACCTCTGCAGATTTGGTGTTTGACAGGGAAGTGGTAGCCGGGCGAAAAGTTGCCTTTCATTTATTCAACAGGAGTTGCGGCAGACTTTGAATCCGTTCTGATCAGAAGTGAAAAGAAGGGGCTTTAATAGCCGCCATGAAAGTTTAATGAGAAAAATCAAGAAGTAATTTCTCCCATATTTAAAATGCCTCACAACGGGTTTTAATACTGTTCGGTGGCATTTTTAAGTATACCAGGTGCAGGTAGAAACTGAATTGTTGAACTGTTAAATTTTCTTTTGAAAAAGACTTTTTTGGCTTCATAAAAAATGCAGCGTTGCCCTTTTTCATTATTGAGGGAACGTAGTTCCTTTTAAGTGAAAGGGAAGACTCTACAGAAGCAATTTTGGAGAGATAGAAGTTGAATGGCTCCTCTTCCGAGCCTGGGTTTGCATGTCCAACACTTCTGTGAGTCAACTGTCATTGTCTTACAGTAAAAAAGGGGGGCTCCCTGAAATCCAGGAGCGGCCCACAAACCAAATTCTTGCTATTAATCTAAACGGCTTCCCACTTTAGAAGATCATTCCGACTGTAGCTTGCAGGTGACTGGATGTATTTTAAACACCGTCACTGGAAAGGAGTTCTATTTTTAATGAGCTATGTAGAGATAGATACTGCTCACTGCTTTCCGATGGGGGACAGTCTGCACACCCACCAGACTGCATTAACACCTTGGCTATTTAAAAGAAAGTCGGTATTTTTGGCAGTCGGCAGGCTGACGGCGCCAGCTTTCCCAGTGGCCGGTGATGGTGGTGTCTCTTCGTGGGAAATGCTTAATTTTTTTCTTCGATAAAGCATTTGCCGTTGGAGCTTTAGCAGCCAGCGGCAGGAGAGAGTTATCACAGGGACCGGCCTTCATTAGTAACGCTGTGCTGTCCCGCATTTAAGTGGATCTCCCTGACCTCCCGGCACTGCTTTGCCCTCCAGCCTGGGCTGAGAAGTTCACTGAGGTTCAGTGGACCCTCAAATCTTTAAACAAACAAGAAAGTAACGGTTTGACAGACAGCGCTAGCCACCTTTTGTGCTCATGGGAGCGTGTCTCGCCTAACTGCTTTATCAGCTTTGAGGACAGATACTTTTTCCATGAAGGCATCAAATTTGGGAAATTAAAAACCAGGTTTTGTCAGATTTTTCTGCAGAAGGTACAGCCTGCAGTCTGCATGTACGGATGCCTTACAGTTTTGAAATGTGATCCACAGTATTCGCTAATTGAGAAATTGCCAGGCTTGTCAACATTTACCAGCAAAAGATTGAATTTTTTGGAAAATTGGAAGAAAATTTTACATTTTTGTATGTATACAGAACCAAAATCGAACAGGACTAAATTGGGCAATTGCCCCCCTGATGACTAAAAGACAGAGTTTGGGGGTCTTTGCATGCTGTTATGGATGAGTGACTTTGATTCCATGTTTCGTGTGCCAACAGTGTAGACTGAGGAATGTTTCTGTCTGTAATAAAGGAAATTACTGCAATGCTGTCATACGAGTTACTCTGCCCAAACCGGCAGAAGGTGGCAAGTGATTGACGCTTTATTCCCCTCCTTCCCCCCCGCCCCCCCCCAAGAAATTCGTCCTCAGTTCTTAAGTGTGTTGTTTTTTGTCACTCGAGAAACGCAGAGAAAAATGAGTTTGTTTTTACTTGTAAGGCTTTACTCAGTTGCCCAATTCGGCAGAGGAGCTGGACTATGGGGATCTCTCAGGTAAGGGCTAGTACGTAGGTAAACCGCTGCTCTTCTACGCTAGATACTGGTTCCACTCCGATTTCTGCGTCTTGGCCATGTTGCATTGTATAGTCGCTGTGGTGTAGCCATTCCTCCAACGCGTGCTCTCACAGCTTGGAGGTGCGTTGCTTTCTGTTGGGATTTTCCTCCCTTTTTTTGATTTTTGGCACCCATTTCTGTGCGGCACCCTTGAAAACGGGGCGGGAGGCGTGCCGAGCGGTGAGACTTACCGTTTTGGGTTCCCTCCCGGCTGCTGGGCCGTAATTTTTTGAATGCTAATTTCGAGATGGGTTGAGCTGAAACTTTATATTTGTAAAACGCTCGACTCTGCTGAATTGCGTGAAACCGTCTTTAAGAAGTGCAGCCGGCGCTGTCTCGGCTGCTTGGTGGTTTCTCATAATACGAGTATCAGATTGGGGATAAAGAGGAGGTAATTGCTTTATCAGTGGAGGCAAAGCCAAGTAAATGGTTTGAACCTCTTTTTATCCACGCTGGACTGAAAGTTACATAAATACATCTGCATAGTTGGTCCTTGCGAAGTAGCGCTAATCCAGATCAAGAAATAAAAGCATCTTCAGTGGATGCACTTGGTGTGTTCCAAAGAGGGATCGTACCAGCGGTGCAAACATAGTCCAAGGCCTCTGATCTTCACATTTTGCCAGAGTCGTCTTATGCATTTTTAGAAGTATACCCCCCCCTTTTTTTTTGCTCCCACTTCCCGGAGCGTCTCGCCAGGCTGGTTTTACCCGCGGCCCTCCTGCGGGCAGGCTCCGAGGCCGGGAGCGGCCGGCCGCACCGCAGGGTAAAGAAGCCCAGAGCGGGCGGCGGGGCTGGGGCCCGGCCGTAAGGCAGGACCGCAGCCCTCTGCCTCCGCCTGGCGAGAGCCCTGCCCGGGAGGGTTGTGCTCCAGCACTGTTCCCTTCGAACACGGAGCGAGAACCAACGCCAAAAAAGCAAACCCCCGAGTCCTCAGCTCGGTCTGTGAAGTGCTTTCCTTTTTTCCGACCAAATCGGCAGCATCTCTTCCTGTAAGCCACTATAGGTATGCTTTGGCCAAGAGGTTAGAAATGATTGATTAATTCAGAATGTGTGCTAACACCTGAGCGATACTAATAATTATTGTTGCAGGCCTGGGCCAGATCTCATAGGTAAGAAGCACTAGGTGTCTGTTAAATATCGCTGTGTGGATGGGAAATAACTGTTTTTCTCCGATAAGCTTCATTATTTTTTTAATTTGTGTTTTTTGAAGAAAGATACACCTTTTGGTGAATTGCCGAGAAGAACAGGAAACAATTCCGCAACGGAATTCCTCAAAATGGGTGTCTGCTAGCTGCCCTGCCTTTCCCTTGAGTGCCTCTGGCGCTGCGCGGTGCCAGCAGCGTAGCCACGTGCCTCACGCCGCGGAGAAGCTGTGGCTCCGCTGGACGGCTGGCACGTTTTCCCCAGAACATAGCTCAACATTTCCATTTTTCTGAATCTTAGACATAAGTCAAAATTCCCCCAGAACATTACAGAAAGCCGTGCGAGCACAGCTGCTGGCGACAGCGAGCAGATGAGCAAGCACCCTTCGTGCACTACCATACACCCATTTTGGAGCATCCGCTTGGACTACGGATTTTTTTTTTCCCTAAGAATTTCCAAATTTTGCTTGTTTTGCTCTCAGTTATTTATGTACCCCGAAGGGTAATTGTACCAAGCCAAATGTGCCGGTGTTGCTAGAGAAACAGCCCCAGGCCATTCTCTCCTACGCACAGAACCCTGCCCCCCATCCCATCACCCATGCCCAGGCTCCTGGGAGACTGAAATACGGTCCCATTTGCGGACTGGGGTCAGCACATTTGGGCTGTCAGACAGGTGGTCCAGGTGAGTGCTGGAGCTGAGCTCTCCGTCGGGAACGCTGCCCTCCGCTCCGGCGGGGCCGGGTGCTGGGAGCCCTCGGGACCGGCTGGTGAGCACGCCGGCATGCGGGGGTGCGTGCCCGCGCCCTGCCTCGCCCCGGGCGGATCGTGGTGTGCTGAAGGCGTTGGTGCTGCTGCGGTGTTTGCTCAGTGTGCTGTTCCTTCCAGGTACTCCTGTCCTGCTAAGCGCTTCAACGGAGGCTCTGCCAACTGTGCGATTAAGTAATGCATCCCTTGCCTTCCGTCCAGGTAGCTAGTTTCCAGAGCTGTGCTCGCTTTTCCTGGTCGAGCTGTGTGTGTCCGTGCCACTCGCAAACCTCCTCTCGCTCCTAACGCAGAAAAAGCCGTAGGCTACGGAAAGGGTTGGCCTCGCGCGCCCGCAGCGTGGGGGGCTTGCTCTGCTGCAGCAGTTGGTCAGCCCGGCGCGCTCTTGCGGATAGGATTCCTGCAGGGCTGGGAATCACAGGGGCAAACCGCTATGCGTTTGTACGTGCGCATAGGTATGTATATGCATGCACGCACGCTGCCGCGTGCTCCGATTGTAAGAACCCAGTTAGCCTCATTCGGCACGCCCGGATCCCAGTCCCCTCAGCGCCTGGCGGCCTTTCTGCTCTGCTGGAGAGGGTTGATACAGCTCTTGTAAAACAGGGAACAATCGAGAAGGAGCGGTGTAGCCCTCGCATCGGGTTTGATTAACTCATCAAAACCTGATTAGCACCTTTGTTCAAGGGGGATGCTGATGAATCAATTGCCATTGATTGTGAGTGGGGCTCCATTTTCGAGCAGAGAGGAGTCTGAAGAAACAACCGATAAACATTGAGCACCTGTCATAGTGATTAGATTTATTTAAACAAAGCGCATTATTTTTTATGAAGCGATCTCAAAATGGGTCACTGAAGGGGAGCTTATTGATTGGGGAAGGATGAACTCCTCGAGTTTCTCTGGCTTAAATTAGACCAAATTCAATTACAGTACGACAAACAGGTTAACGCTCCTCCTTAACAGTCCATCGATAAATTAGAGTAGGGGTAGCACGCTTAATGCTACGCTATAGTAATGAATAACGTTATTGCTCATCCTGTCGTATACAGGCAGCGATGTCTGTCCTTCCACAGCGCGGATAAGTGTTTTGTATAATAACGGCAGCCTGTTCCTCCCCCAGCCCTGCCCACCAGCACCCCCCGCCAACCCCAACTTCTGGTGCTGCTCCATCGTTTTGAAAACGTGATTCCACAAAAGGACTAACCGCAACCTCTGTGGGGAAACATTAGGGTGAGCTTTAAGCTTCCTGCCTCGTAGCAAAGAGGAGTGGTTGGCTTACCAGTTTTTCAGAAGCACACAGGTGACTTGAGGCCATTAGCACCTACGTCGTGACCAGCAGTGACACGTGGGAGCTTAAGTCACGGTGGTGTGTGAACTACTTAATAAACTAAACTCTAACGAGAGTTCAAGTTAGGAATTCTTCAAAGAAAGCAAGCTAGGTTTTCTTTTCCCTACCGCGATGCGGATGTTACATTAACATCTGGGAAGCACGGTAGCTGTCGATGGAGCTAGTGTGTGTAAACTTACGTATGCACACACACAAATTCCGCCCACGTTGTCCTATGTCAACAGCTGGAAACAAATTTTCACCCAGAAGTAGAAGATGAGTTTTTGTGGGAGTGCAGCAATAAATCCAAATGCACCAAAAGAAAATTAACTTCTCTACTGTGTTTTCACAAAAATTTCCATCGGTTTTCTGCTTTTACAGCACAGATGTGCATAGAGCAAGCTCGGGGCTGCTCAGAGATACCCCAGAAATGTTGCAAAGCGTTGGCCTGCAAAACGTGAGGCAGGAGGGAAGGTGAGGAGCAAGGACAGGAGACGGGAGCTCCCACGCAGCAGGCGTTTGATGCAGGAGCTCGCCGGCAAGGAGCCACCACCGTCAGGCGCTCCAGTGTGCTTGTGCGTGCAGAGGGCTCCCTCCACAAAGGTGGCCCCAAACCGGGCTTTTCTGGAGCCTTACGGGGCCCGGGTCTGAAAACTCGGCGAGGGCTGAAGGTAAAAATGAAGTGGGTTATTCCTAATAGGTCTGAGCGGGTGTAACGGAGATTTAAAATACTAGCTAGCGCAGTCAGCCGGGTCCAGCCTAGTCTTTCTCTTCATGTTGAGATGCTGCCACGTAGGAAAAGAGTGGAATCTAGAATGTACACAGATAGATACACATATATCTGTATTTTAAAGCCTCATCAAAACAGAATTGAGTGGAACCTTTTTGTTGAGCAGTTGGGAGGAGTAAAGTCTTCCGTCTGCGAAACCTTGCTGTAAGCGTTGACCCACATTGTTAGGATGTTGCTATTAAGATCCGCCAGCATTTTTCATGCTCTTGAGGCGGTGCGCAGAAAGCTATTTTCAAACAAGTACATCTACAAAAATGTTAGAAAGCTCATGATCATGAATACATTTATTTTTTCCAAAGTGCCTCCCCTGCCAAAAAAAGGATGACTAAGAACCTGCAGGTTTAAAAAGTGGCTGTCAGTTGACGGTGCTTGGGTGGCAGATGAGCAGCTCAACGTCTGCTGCGTCTTGCCCTCAGAACAAGTTCCGTCAGTACGGTGTTAGCATGGCGATGAGTAGTAACCAGCCAAAAATGCCTTTCTTTTCTGTCCACGGACTGTTTCACGAGCGGCACTCTTTGTTTAAAGGAAAACTTCAGGGGTCATGTTCAAGTGGTATCATCTATTTTTTGTTGATTTCATGAGCAGCTAGTGAAAATAATAACCAAAACTCCTGTAAAGCTACCGAAGTCTTTTATTGGCCACCCCTTGAAATGGGACTACAGTGCTCTCTGCTGCTCTATATCGATCTGCATCTTGTGCAGGCAAGTTCAGCGCTGCATCAGGTAAAATTATGGCGTCCCTCCCATGCAGGGCACAACCGTGCTGTTCTTCCGGGGGAGGCATCACGGCAGTTTAAAAGAAAAATGGATTTTTTTTTTTCTGTGTATATTTGGTTATTCCAAGTGGATTGTACCGTTGTCGCTGCAGTTTTCCTTTAAGGTGCTTTGCTTGATACCAAAGCACCACCCCACAAAATTCGGTCCAGCTGAGGTGCAAAGTAGCTGCAGAGTAGCCACGTAGGCATGCATGTTGTTGACAACATGCAGCGATGTCTGCACCTTTCCTTGCTTTTCCCTCCCTCCTTTCGCTCCCACCCGCAGAAGCCCCCCAAGCAAACCAGAAACAGTAGAAGGAGAAAAATTCTGACTACTCGATTTAAAGGCCGGCACGCTCCAATATATATTAACATCTTAATGGGAAAGCTCTGCATGTATACATTTACTACTCTCTGACAAGAGGGAATTAAATGTCAGAAGGATTTGTAGCATCTATAATTGAATTGGTGCTGAGAAAAGCAAATCTTAAGGAAGAATAACATATTAGGATTAGCAAATAATGTGGCATTTTGTCAGTTCCTGCCATCTCATCTGTTCCCTCTTCAGTAATAAAGTTGTGATTTCTTTTTTAATCATAGATAGGAAGCGGGAATAGCTTTTGTGAATTGGAGACAGCATTTGAAAGCAGATTCCGGTTTTTAAGGTCAAGTCTCTCTTTCTTGGCACAAATTTGGGGAATTGTTCCTCGCTCCATAGACCCGACCCTTTTTTTTTTAATTACCAAAGAAATAACGAGTGACAGAAAATGAAATAGCTGCCCTCGTGCTGGTGGTGTACAAATTGATTTGCCTGGAGCGGTGTCCGAAATTGCTGAAGACGACAGGGTCTGTCAGCCGTTGGCTTTGCCTTGCCACCACGCTGGCAGGCAGAGCTGGCTTGACGTTGGGTAACCGCGTTGGAGCGTGTGGAGTTTGATGGGCCCCTGAGGATGAGGTGGAGAGGAGACGTGGCAGGAGGAATATCTAGCCAAGGGAATGGCGTCGCGCTGGGGTAGCTTGTGTAGGGAGGATCCATCGCTGGAGACTTTTATCTAAGAGTGGGAGTAGGAAAGCAGGTTAGCAGTGCTGTAGGCATCACTGACGCTGCCATGGGGATCGCGGTCCCTGGCCTCTCAAGCCATCTTCGTTTTACTTTCCCCTTTAAAAAGAAGAAAAAATACACGAGAGGCCTAAAAAGCTTTCAAAAACTTGAATTGTTCTTAAAAACTGCAAGTAGTTTATCTTTGGCGAGCAAATCGGTGCAACATGGAAAAGATACAAGGCGGATTTTATGTCGGTAAGTGTTAAGTGCTGTAACGCTTCTGAATGCGGCATGTTTATCTTAAGACAGACCTTCCGCCCGTTCTGCCTGCGGCGAGAGGTCCGCACGTGTGCCGCAGCGTCGCCCCGGCCCACGGAGTAGCCCTTAGGTCAAAGGTTTTTACGAGCGAGAGTCGGCGCATGAATCTGTTTTGTTGTTGGGTAGCGCTGCTGTCTTTGACTGCTGCACGTGGCACCTCTGGGGAGGCGGCGTCCCGCGCATCTGCGGAAGAGCCATTCCTTTCACGTGCCAATCTAAAATAAATACAAATAGGTGACCTTTTAAGTTAAGGGTACGCTGTCAGCTGCCTCACAGATTCGAGACAAGATGGTTTGCACCCACTAGACATCCTCAGAAGAAGTTACCTGATTTTTACTTGGTAGGTAAGCTTGAAGATGAACGATTTAGCCACGCACATAATAAAATAAACTTGCGGCTGGCACTTTGCAGAGGTCTTTAAGAGGAATAATTAAGAAAAACGGCCCTGCGTGTCCCAGGGGACAAAGTCATACTTAATAAACTGTTCTGGCCAGAACTGTTTGCCACGTTCTGTACAAAAGTCCCTTCTCAGGGAAGCCCTGTCTGCCGGCTCGCCGCTTGGTTGCAAGCCGAAGGGAAGCCACGACAGGCGTGTCGGGCGCGAGGCTTTGGCGCGGCTTGGAGTAACCCGGGCCTGGCGCTGCAGCTGCAGGTCGGTGCGACGGCACGGAGGCGGCTGCTGCCAGGATGAGCGCACCAAGGGTTCGTCTTTTCAGAGCTTTAATTTATGGTGATTAAGAAGAAATGCCTCTTGATGCAAAATCGCGCTCGAAGCATATTCTAGAGCCGTAACTCAGTGTGTTTATTCCCCTCAGCTGTTCCAGATGTCAATAAGACATTCATCCTCCCGGTCTGGGCTGCTGCTGTCTCCTCCATAGCACAGCCGAGCGGAACTGGGTGCTAAGTTTCTAAAAAAAAAAATTAAAAAAAAAAAGGGAGTGGAACTTGTCTAAAGCAGCTGCTCCAGCGGATGAGCCGGGTTTGGGTGCTTCACGGAGAGCACGTCCTTCAAGGCCCGGCGTAGGCGAGCTGAAAGCCGCAGGGAGAAGGCTGTGGTGGAGCGGTAGCGACCCGGAGGGCCCGGGGTTGCTGAGTGTTCCCCCACTGCTTCCCTGGGCCTCTTTCCCATCGGCAAGCAGGGATGTTCTGCCGCTTGCCACAGCAGCGAACACTGGGAAGTGTTCATGGTACGGGCCGTTCCTGCCCGAGACGATACAAAAAGGTCCCCCCTTTACCAGGCGCTCCGATTTCTCGGGCGCACTCTTGCCGCAGCAGAATGACTCGGATGTAGATGGTGCGGCAGCAAACGCTTTTAATTTGCAAGGGAATCTTTTTGGGCCACGGTCTTTAGCTTATCAGAGCAGCTGCTGAAAGGGATCCTCTGGCTGCAGTGCTCAGAGGCTGCTCTCTGCTTAGTCCCTTCACGTCCACCTCGCCCTGTCCCGGTTCAGCCCAGGCATCCCGCTGCCTACGCCAGAGCTCCTGCTTTTAGAAGTTACTCGAAGGAACACTTGAAGGGGTTTTTTTTCTCAAATTGTTTTAATTAAAGGCGCTTTATGGCACTCTCAGTCACGAGTTATTTACTCGGGTCCCGCGGTCCTTCATCTTGGAGCAGAATTGGAAATATCGATAGAAAGCGTAAATCCCAGGCTGCTGCTCGAAAGCTTTGTATCAGGTTTCAGCTCAAGAGAGCACCATTACCTTTAGCTGTCACGGATCTGTACGCTTGATCGATAAACTTCAAATATTATTAGAGGTGGAGGCTTCAGAGATTTGCTCTGTTCTTTGGAGGGAGACGGAGATAAATCTTTCTTAAAAATTGACTTGCATTTGCACTCTCAGTCTTCCTGGTAAAATGCATTTCTCTTAGGTGCCTGGGCAACTGCATGCAGGACAGATTTATAGGCCATGTGCTGCTTGTAGTGAAAGATTTAAATGGTAAATCCTTCACATATGACTTCACAAATCATGTAAAGTTAAAAGATTTTTACCGTTTCTGTTGCTGCTGTGCTTAAATTGTAAGGTATGGCCAGTAAATCATTTTAATGGAGGTGTCGCGCTTGACTCAATGAAAAAAAGAGACAATGGTTTAGCTTCTATTCCAAAATGTTAATGTATTAATCAACGGGAGAATAATTGTTTTTTACTACGTTATAAATCTCGGTTGCCATTAGGATTGCAGTGAGGGTTGATGTAGCTGCGTTCTTAAATTAAAATTGTTTACACTGCTATACATTCACTTTACATGGCCATAGCTCATTCCGGGTTCATTTCGGAGTTGTTCCTCCGCCAAATAAGTCATTCCTCTCCCGGGTGACGGCGTCCTGAGGGAGAGACGCTTATAAAAGAAAACTAATTGCGTGGTGAGGAGTGAAGTAAATGAAATAAAGCAGGCGGAGGCAATGTACAATTATTGCTCGCTATCTGCTTTTGAAGAGGTTTTTGTAGTTTGGGTAGGAGGTTTTGCGTCTTCGGACGTCGTGAGCTGCGTTGAACAGCAAAGGTTGTGGTTGGTGATGTCATCTGGAGTCCTTGGGTTGGGGAAGAGGATGGTTGTAAACACATTCAGGGTGCTGGGCTGCTTGTTCTTTGGTCATGGAGTTTTTTGGGCTGGAGTTGAAAAGTTTTCAGCAGGGTGCTTGTTAATGATCTTTCTCCAGAGTCGACGACTAGTATTTCCATATTGTGCCATATTCCATGTTCCCTGTGCCCCCATCCCCTGGGGAGGTCGAAATCTGGGGAGCGTTCTAGGGAAATTTCCCAAAACACGTACCCACCGCTGATTCCATCTCTCCTCTCCTCTCCCTCTTCCAGCTGTCTTCCACGTGCGTAGTCGTAGTGCTGCTGCTTGTAGCGGAAAACACCTTGCAAGTCGAGCCGTCAGATCAGTTCGGCTTTGGGCCAAGCTCCTCTGCCCGAACTCATCTGTCTAGATCGCTCCGTGCTTTACCCCTTTTCCTTCGGAGAGCACGAGGGTGGCTTTCCCAGTCCTGAGAGCAGCTGCAGCCAGACCCTTCAGAGTGCATCGTAATAAGTCCCGAATTCTTATTCCTCTTCTGATCTCAACAGATTCTCGTGCAGGTGAGGAAGGGGCAATACGGAGCGTGGACCACGCGGTGGTTGGTGGCGTCGTGGCCGTGGTCGTGTTCGCGATGCTTTGCCTGCTCATCATTTTAGGGCGATATTTTGCCAGACATAAAGGTAAGCAAAGGCCGAAACCGGAAAGTGAGAGGACGTGGCCCCTGTTTCCCCTTGCTCGTGACGTTGTCCTGTCTGATGCGAGAGACCCCTTTGTTGCTCTGGAAGGATGTCTCCTGAATGGCCTTTTGAAACGGAAGGAGGAGGAAGGCTGGAGTCGCCCATCGATGTGCTGTGCACCAGGGGCTTAGGGCAGGGGGACAGTGGCTTACCCCCGACGCAGACCTTAGCTGACACGCCGGCGCTGAGGCGTGCGGGTGTTGGTGCCAGTGGAGGCACCGTCCCGTCCAAGGCATCTTAGCGGCAGGATACCTGAGAAACGAGGCGTGTTCTCTTTCGGGAGCAGCATTTCGGGTCCTGGGGCACGCTGAGCTCCTCTCAAAGAGCTCTATCGCCCACAGAACTTCCTGTTGCAGTCCCAGCTATTGGAGATAATCACCGTGTATAACGATGCACAGAGCTACACCAGCTCAGCTCGTCCCCGAAGCTTGCCGCCAGCACGTCGGCACGCAGCTCAAAACTGAAATTTGGAGGTCCCTCTACAAAAAAACCCGATTGATCTGAGCTGATACGTATGTGCCACGTTGTCTTGGTTTTGTGTAAAACACTCCGTTTTGGGAACTTGTGACAACTTCCAGAGCAAATCTAAACCCACGCACAGAATTGTGACCGTTCCCCTGCGTATATGTTTGTACAAAAGGATTTAATGTTAACTGCGGTTTATTTAGTATATGTGGAAAAGCTGAGAGAGGATGAGAGGCTGGTTACAACCACAACCAGGATGAGTGAATAATGTTGAGAAGAGAGGAGAAAGGGAAAAAAAAACCCTAAAGCACATTAGGGGAGAGAGAAAGCGGAGATGAAAGATTTGTCTCCTTTAAGTAAAGCGTATAAAACACAATTTTACCGATACTTGTGTGCTTCTAAAAGGGGGAAATAGCCGTGACCTTATTTCTTTTCCGAGTAAGACACTACAGAGAGTGGCACGCCATGGCGTTGCAGAGCAGGGCCGGCGGTGCCCAGCGCGTGGTCGTCCCTGGGACTGGCACTGGCTTTTCACGCCCCAGCCTGGCATTGTCATGGTTTACGCGGGGTTTTTTTCCCTTTCTGCTCGCGGCTTCGTCGCTCACTCTCTTCTAGTACTTTGCGGAGACCTCCAACGAATCACGCAACCTCCCGCTTCTCTTTCAGGTACATACTTCACTCACGAAGCCAAAGGAGCAGATGATGCGGCCGACGCAGACACAGCCATCATCAATGCAGAAGGAGGACAAAACAACTCCGAAGAAAAGAAAGAGTACTTCATCTAGAGCAGCCTTGGTTTCTATGAGGTGTCCAACCGTGGACGGTTACTACTGGCCCTATTTAAACGCTAAAGAGACAGTGATATTGGAAGTTGCAACCAGCTTGTGTCTTTTTTTTAAAGGAAAAAAAAAAAGCAAAGGGTGGAGAGTCGTGAGGCTGGGAGGGTCCAGGATTCGCTGTGTAAAAATATTCCTCGTAAAGTACACTCTGCTGTTCGACACCTCAGTTTGTTTGGGTTTTCTTTTTTTGGCCAAGTCCAGCTTGGATTTAGTTTAGTGAAGTCATTTGCAGAAGATTCTGTGCCTTGTTTAATTTCTGTTCCTTCGGGTCGGGGGGAGGCTGGGAAGAAGAGGGGCTTCTGCGCGTTAGTTCCCTTCGGGTTTCTGTGGCTCTTCGTTTCCCCTTTCCTCTTCTGTTTCTGGAGTTGCCTGCTGGGACCCCTTGGAGTAGGTGGCTTTCTTTGAAGGTGTTTCTTTTTCTCTTCACCGTTTTCCGTTCAGAACTCGAGCTCATCGGAGGAGAACCAGCACATTTTAGATTTCGTAGTTTGCAGTTCGGTGTGCCCGTGTCCCATCCCCTCTATCGTCGTAAAGGCTTGGAGAAACAAACGACGAGAACCCGTTTGTGGCTGCCCGTCTTTCAGGTGCTTTCGATGGTGGCGACTAGGAAATAGGCTGGTGCTCGGCAAAGGCGCTGTTGGGCCGCGGGGAAGCGGGATCCGTGGGTTGTCCTCCCGGGAGGGACGCTGAGCCTGCCTGTCATGCCGTGCCTGGGGACTGCTCCCCGCCGGGCTGGGGAGGGACTTCTGCTCTGGCTTTTGCCGCGCACGCCGCGCCGTCCCGCTCTCCTGGCTGGGCCGAGCTCTCCCCCGGTTGCCAGAGAAGGTGCAGCCCTCCTCCAGGGGTGCGGGAGGCTGCAGGCGCCCGACGGCGGTCCTCCCCTCCCCTCCTCTTGCGGCCGCGGGTGAGAGGCCTCCCCCCAGCACGGGCTAGAGCCGCGAGCCGGCGGGCGCCGGACAAGCAGAACTGCCTTTTTTTCTGCCCGCTAAGTGAAACGTGGGAGTTGTCATTACAATGACAGTGCTAACTGACTTACAAAGCCATAGGTGAACAGGAGAATCTAGGTCAATTAGAATCGTACGCGACAGGTAGGAGACCACAATGAGAAGACGGTATTAAAATTATATATGCTGAATTTTTGGGGGTGAGTAATCTTGGATTTCGAGCGATACTTTTTTTTACCGTGTTTATGTGGAAAACGCATGCTGATTTATTTAAGGGAGGCGTTAATCTTGGCGTCAGGTTTGGTGGGGTTTTTTAGGGGTTTCGGGGGGAGCGTTTTCGTGCGTTTTGGGGTTTTGGTTTTTTTCAGTTGTTGTTTTTGGCAGAACCGTTACAATGCGGGAGTCCTTTGGGGACTGGCCTGACGGCAGAGAGCGAGTCCATCCTCCGGCAGCGTTCTGTCTTGCCCCTTTTCACGAGAAGAACCTCGCAGAAATACCCTTTTTTCCGAGCAGATTTTGTCGAGCGCAGCTCTTTTCTGAGCCTTCAGCACCGTTGCCAAACCACATCCTGGTGAGAAGCAGTCAGCATGTTGGAGTTCGGGGGGGGCTTTTTTACCCGTGGTCGGTCGCGGGATTGGCATCCTGGTTTTGAGCAGCCCATCTTTGTTTTGGAAGTGTGCAGTAGTGCAGTGTTACCGATGTAACTTTGACTTACGATGTTGACATGTCTCAGGTTCATGTGTTTGATTGGTGTTTTCCGTCTCAGGTAGATTGCAAAATTTCGGCCCCACGCATTGGAAACAAAAAGTAAATAAAACCAGGATACAAACCAGGAAATTACGAATTTTAGTTGTATATCGGCTTATGTATTTTTTCTTCAGTATACAGTGCACTGTTTGAAATGTATTGTTGAGTATTACTTTGTACAGCTTTAGATCATTAGGATTTTGAAGCGTGAAGAAAGAACAACCTTGTTTAAAGGAGTATTACAAATGAAGGACGCGGAACTGATGATAAACAACCTTGTTCTTTATTCACCCGGCCTTTTTATTTCTTCCCCTTAGGCCAGTTCTGTTTTAAGGTGTCCATGGAAGATGTTACAATGTAAGAAAATTCATATCCATCTGTTCCCATTCACATTTTGTATTGGTTCATGTATACCATTTTTACAAAGGAAAAGAAGTACTATAAAATATCTGTCTTCTTAATAAAAAAAAATTAATGTTACAAAACTACAGCTCATGTTGCGCTCTTTGTCCCCTGCTGTTACGGAGACTGCAGTTGGAGCGACCTTCGCCCTCAGCTCGCCCGCCGGCACGGTGCCCGGAGAAGGCGAAGGTGCTGAGCAGGTGATGCCCCGGCGCTGCCTGTCTCCCCTGCCCGCTCTGCCGGGCAACCCGGGGCAGCGGATGCTCTGCCCCAGCCCTGTGGCCGGGACCCGGCAGGTACGGGAAGAGCCTTGCTCCTCGCCAGAGTCAGGCAAGGACGATGACGATGACGATCCAAGCAAAAGAGCACCTGACGATGAGACGGTCAGTGCTGGCAAGCTGCCTGCCTTGGGCGATTTTCTGGTGCGTTAGGTAAAGCTCATTTTCACCCTCTCAACAGGTTTCCATCCGTGGCCGAGGAGGATGCTGTGGGGTGCGGAGGGGCTGCCTCGTGCGGGGCGGTCCCCCCACCGCAGTAGCTCTGCCAGGCGGCCCCACCGGCCACCCGCAGCGCGTCCCACGCGGCAGCGAGCTCTGCTGCAGGTTGCGGGTCTTCTCTTAGAGCGGCGAAAGGCCGGCGCCACTTCCCATTCCCCCGCGTTCCCAGCGCCAGAGCCTTAAATCTCCCATAAGGGACATCGTCTCCAGTTAATTAATCTCCAGGCTTAACCTCGCTGTGAGCAGCTGGAAGTCCGGCCTGAAGTCGGCAATGCTCCCATTGCATCTTCTATTGCTCTTCGTCCTGCGTTGCTGTTCACTTAACTGATACTTCAATCTTCCCGAGCTGCGGGGGGGGCAGGCCCGTGCACAAGCTTTTAATAGCAGACAAATACCGAAATCCTGTAACGGCAGGGAAGTGTTGAACTGTGTGACCCCCTTCATCCCATTCCTGTCTCCAGTTCAGTTCTGGTTGTTGTCAGATTTTTTTGCGTCTCCCTTGAAAACGCTCGGGATTTCCGAATTGTAGTATGCGATGTCTATTTGCCTCAAAACACCAAATTCAAATGAAAAGTACTGCCACGAACAATCCGTTCCGCCACTGCTCAGACTCAGCGTAGCTACTGAGCCCGGTGTTCGTTCCTCCTCCTCTATTTCCCTTAACCTGGTTTCAGGAGATGCAGCTATGAGGCAGCTGCAGCGCTGAAATTGGAAGCATCAATCTTCTACATTTTGGACAAAGGAGGAGGAGAAAAACAATTGCTTTCCGCTGAGGAGATACTACCGAGAGATACGCTGCTGTAATGACCGTACATAAACAAACTGTGCTACGCTGCGAGGAGCTGTATGTGTCTGGGCTCGCGTGCCGAAGGCTGTAGCAGCTGATGCTCGAAGGCCGGCGTTCAGCTGTCTCGAGCGCTTGGTGCTTTTAATGCAGATGTTTGAGAAACAAAGTTTCTCCTGGAGAAATTATGACGCCGAGGAAAAAACTGTAGGGCAAACCAGAAAAAGCAGCTTTTCTTTTTCTTACGTGAGATGGGTAGGAGCGTGTGTTCTGGCCCTGTTAAGATGGCTATTTTTTTATTATTTGAATTCACGAGAGATTTTAAACCACAGGTCCCTGATGCTGGCCCGTGATGCTTTTTTCCTCTTCGAGCCAGAGCTAATAGCGTCACACACTCATGGCGTCAACAGCAAGGTTACGGTGTTAGATATGCAGTTGAATTGCTTTCCCTCCTGGCCCTTGTTCCCCTTTCCCTGAAGCCTTTCTGGGTGTGATAATTCGGGTGGTGGCATTTCCGTGTGGCACGGCTCAAATAGCATTATTGTTTAGGTGATTGTTTAGCCACGTTCACTAACGATGTCTGATGTATTTTGCCTGAATAACAACAGTGGGGGGACAGGGGTGGCATCGTGAGCCGCGCGCTGTCCCTCATAGGTGGCAGATGTGCAGGTCCCGGGCTGGGGCTGCCCAGGCGTTCTTGCTCGGTGGAGGGATGAGGTGGCTGAGACGTTAGCGTCGCAGCCTTAAATCTCTCTGGGACCTCACGGATTTGGAGCCGCGTTGTGAGGAAAGGCTGGTCCCCACCGCTTGTCACCGCAGAGCGTGCCGAGCCTCTCCAGGCTGTGGTAGGTACAGCTGGCTCGCACCTCTTCTCTAGGCGACGCACATACAGATGTTGCAGCGGGTGAGTACTCTGTGAATACCACAACCTGATTCATTCTGCCGATTTGTCACGAGATGCCTTGAGTATCCGTCTCTGTACGTTGCAATGGGGAGAGGTTCTTCCTAATTCCTGATTTGACGTGTTGCTCGAGTCGGCGCTCCTCCCCGGGGGCTTTGAGCCAGGATTAGTGCTGTGGTCTCTCCCTAAACACAATCCTGCTGCTGCTCGGTTGCAGTAATTTTCAATAATTTAGTATGCTCAGAGGCGATCTGCCCAGCACTGTGGCAAAGCCAAGCCTGCAAGAGCAGAGCGCGGCTGGGGCAGGAGCTGCGGGGAGGACAGGGAGCCTTTGGTTACGGCCGCTTCTCGGTTTCCAGAGTAAAACCAGTAGAAGTGTGATTGAGCATTAACAGCCTATTAAGAATCCAGTTGTGAACATCGCGCGGTGAAACTGCTGCCAGCCGCAGCTTTTGCGAGAACAAATCGGCCACATGTCGGAGGGTTCATGATTTATTTATGCCATGTGCGGCTCGCTCATCCCATCCCTGCATCGGGCCGTGCCTCGGTATCGGCGGGTTTGCCAGCGCCTCTGCTGCGAAGGCAGCGCGGGTGCTTTGCTCTCGGGCCATTTACCTTCTGTGAGCGCTGAGCGGGGCCTTTGCCAAGGCTTTGGATCCCATCTTCGAATGGCCCAGCCGTTTCCCCAGTTGTCTGTATTAGAGCACTGCTGCCTTTAATCTTGGCAATTTCATGCCGCAGTATCCATCTGGGAAAGAAACCCAAATAGGGAGCGCTGCTCGCAAAGATCAGAGATTGACTTAGCTGCAGCTTCAAAAGGTCCTTACTCCTGCGCCGTGACGTCCCCGGGAATGAGGAGGTCTGCGCGGACAACCGGAGCTTGACCCTTCCTCTCAGGCGCCTCAAACAGACTTCTGCCAGCATCCCACGTGGGACCGTACAGTTACACTGCGAGCGACTGTGGTAGCCGTTTGGCCAGTCGTTCAGGGCCACGCAGAGAACTAAATCTGCTCAGAAACGTCCTCGAATGCATTTGCTAGGGCTTAAGAAGCTGCAGCGATTTTCCTCGTATCCCGGATTGCGCACCCAGTACCTTTCCTCCTCTGCCGCGTAGAGCTGGCCAGCCCAACAGGCTTTGCTGTTGAGCATCTGAGCAGGTCTCAGCTTCTAACAAGCTTCCTACAGCCTCGGTGGGTCTCAGAAATTAAAAAAACAAAGGCTGTAATTTATCCTATCAGTGCTCCAAATCTCTCAGGATTATTTCCCAAAACTTCCCAGGACTGTGAGGCAGCAACCGGCAGCTGAACACGAGGATCTGAGCCCCAAATCCATCCCTTGGCTTATGCGGAGAGTCCAGCTGTTGAGCCGGTTTCGTTAAGAAGACCCACGGACATTTCTAGGTTTTTAGGAAATCGAAGAAAATGATCGTTACTTAAAATAAGAATGCAGTGTTTGCCCTGAGCTTAACATTTTCACAAGTTGCGTAAGTCATTTGGTCCTAATTGCACAATTCTTTTATTAAGCAAGTAGCACAATTCTTAATTTTATTTTTTAATTTTATTTTTTAACCAAATACAGGGAGGAATTATTTTAAATTAGTAAATGATTCTGACTTGCATAATTACCGCCTTTTCTGTCAGGCTGATGTTGCTAACAGTCCAGGCATTGAACGCTTATGCCACGTAAAGTCATTAGCGACAAATGACACTTTAACTTACGTCAGGTAAAAGGTACCGCAATTCTGGGCTCTGTGATTGAAATACACTTGCTGTGAAGACAGAGGCGGGAGCGGAGGCGAGGCGCGACTGTGGGGCTGGCAGCATCGATCCACGCCGGCCAGTCAGTTCTCATCAGAGGGTCCTGACAACGGGCTAATAGCTTTTTCTGAAGATCCAATCCCATTTTCCAGGCGGCGGCTGGTGGCGTGCCGCGTGGGATAAGACCTGCTCCACACGGCATCGATCGGGTGGGGACGCGCTCCCCCTCCTCCTTCCCGTCCTCCCCGGGCCGGAGGGAAGCGGCGACGGGAGGCGATGCTGGGAGCCCGTCCCCGCACAGCAGCAGCCCCACGCTGCGAGGCCCGGAGCTGCTGGTCCTTCACGCGCCCGGGCTGCGTGTCGGCTCTTGCGAGGACGTGCACCATAACTTCCCAGCGAGCGGTTTGCTGTGCATGCAGCACGGCCGCAGCATTGACAGTACGCGAGCTGGAATGAGCTCTGCCGGAGTCCTGCGAGCCTGGGCAGAGCTACTCAGCCCTCTGCACTGAGCCAGGCCGTAACTCCGCTGGTTCCAACGTCCCAACCATCTGCAGCAGGTGACCTCCCTCGCACACGTTACCCTCTTCTGAGTTTCAGTGAACCGCTGCTTTACCTGGGTGTGTAATTTCAGTGAAAAAACAAATTCTCTCTAAAAAGCAACACAGCCTCATATTTTAACATCTGAATTAGCACAACCAAGAAAATCGTTTCAGTCTACTGGCCGATAAAAGTCTACACTACCGTGTCCTGCTGCAAAAGGCAGCCGGGGAGACGTTCCCTGCTGCACGTCAAAGGTCTCTCCTGGAAAATGTGAACCTGCAGTCAGGAAGGTGGTGGGTTTTTAACCGATGCTCGTAGGGAAGGTACAGGAAAGGTGGTTCTGCAGGCGGGCAAAGCTCTGCGCGCCCTGATGCTGCTGTCTCGCGAATTGCAGAGCCTCCTTGGTAAACTTCAGTTAAACAAACAAACTGGAGTTAAACAAACAAACCTGAGTTAAACAAACAAATTTTAGTTAAATAAACTTGAGTTAAACAAACAAACTTCAGTTACACAAACAAACTTCAGTTAAGTAACTAAATAAAGGCAGAGAAAGTCAGTCCTGGCAGCAGGCAGCGGCCCCGAGCCCCCAGCTAGGGCGAGCTGCGGCGCGGGCAGGAGGCCGGGCTCCATCGCCCAGCCACCTCCGCGGCGGCGGGCAGGGGTTAGCGTGCCTGGGGCCTCATCGGTTACGGCAGTGGGCCCTCCAAGCAGCCATGCGCTTTCCCAGCCTCTGGAGAAATCCCAGACGGTTTTCGGCTGCTGTGCAGCCTTTGGAGGATGCGCGGGGGCTGCCCGGAGAGCCGTGCCATCGGTGCCCGCCTCTCTGGCAAAGTCTTCCGGGCGCCCGCGTTGTGGGAAGCAGGGGAGGCCAGGAAGAGCTCGGGGGGGGGGCTGCAAGCAGAGGGGGCGATTGCTTCCAGTTCGAATGCTTGGCTGGCATAAAATCCGCACAGCTGCCCTGGCATGTAGGCAGGCGTGAGTATTTATACCGGGCAGAGGGCCAGCCTTACTGCTAAAACTCACAAAGAAGTCAAGAAGCAAGGTAAGGGCAGAGCGATCCCTCGCTGTATAGCCTCTCCTGGAGAGAGACCCCTCGGTGACGCTGCGAGGCGGGGGCCATCGCCAGCCCTGCTCCTGCGGCACCTCTGCTGCCGGTGGGGTGCTGAACGGATGGACCCTCTGCTCGGTCCGGTTAGGATGTCCTCCCATCCTGCCTAAGGTCTTCTCCTTACTCGCCCCTCCAGGCTTGTCCTCTCCCCTCCTTCAGGCCGTTCCGCTCCCGCGCGATTGCCTGGCCGCAGCCAGGCTGTTGGGCTCCATCACTCTGCTCTGGAGGACGTCTCGGCGCCTCAGGCAGAGGGGCAGGCGCTGACTGCAGAGCTCTTCCGCGAACACCGGTCTTAACCCACGTGCCCCTGCCTGTCTGTGCCGCAGCCCGGCTCCTCACCCTGTTCTGCAGGATGGCAGCAGTTACGTACCGTAAGTAACAGACCTAGAGTAACGTAGGTAGAATGGGAACGAAGAACGTCAATAGAATAGGAATGCAGACTATGGATAGAAAAAGTATGTGGATAGATGCAGTTCAGCAGTTCCTCGACCAGCAACGGAAGAAAACCCAAGGCAGGCGGGACCTGTGGGCGCTCGGCAGCCTGCGCGTAGCCTGGGGAAACCCTGACCTCCCGAGGAAAGGGGAACTGAGCCCCTCAGCAGGGTGAGGGCCTTCGGCAGCCCCGTGAGGTTTCCTTCCTTCCTAGGACAGCGCTGTAAGCAAGCCCCACTTCTGCCTTGCCCCCGTTCGCTCCCAGCTAACGGCTTTGCAGAGCCGCGTGAGGCCGTCCCGCGCCCTGGCCCCAGGAAGCAGGTGAGCCCCCGCTCCCGCTGAAATAGCGCCGCACTCGCAGAGACCCTCCGTGCCCTTCAGTGCTCTGCTGGGCTGGAGTCTTGCTTCTCTGCTTCCATTTTGCCCCCTGCGAGGTGAGGAATGTTTTCCCTTCATCCAGGGAAGAGCAGGGACTATTTTAAAGACCTGCTGGTGGTTTCCACCACCCCGTTTGACCTCGATTGCTTTCTGGACTTCCCACTTTCCTCTGAGCGGCTTAAACAAAGGCTTGCCTCATGTCCCGACAGTAACAGAGTTGTCCTTCGCATCTCCCCCAAGTCCCCACATGCTTGCTCTCAGCATCCTTTGGGGTGAGCGGGGTTCCCTCCCCGACCCAACAAACTATGCCCAGGTGGGATCCCCTCGCTACCTTTGGTTCTCTGTAATGCTGCCTGCGCAGCCTGAACGTTGATGCTTGCTCATTAAGGGTTTGTATTTGGGGTATAGAGCCTTCTGCTTGGACGCCACGGGTTAGCCATCCGTCAGCTGAGCTCCCCGGTGTCTGGTCGCCCCTCTCCCTCCCCCGGGAGCCCTTGCCTCTGCCTCCCTGCCGCAACAAGCAGGGCGAGCAGTGCTGGTGTCACCTGGCCTGCCGGAGCGCGCTCGGAGCAGGCACGCATGAAACGAGCAAGCGGGAGATATGAAGGCTGCCAGGAATAAAGGGAATATTTGATCACACGCCCTCCTCTGTACTCCGCTCTCCAGCCTCCCTCGGGGCTGGCACCTCCTTGCCTCCGAGCACCGCAGCCCCGCTCCCGTCTGTGTGCCGGCGACAGGTTGGCAGCAGCTCCTCAAAATGGCAGCTGCACAGGAATTTCAATAAGATGGAGAAGGTAAGCTCCAGCCTGCAACTGTCCGCGTGCTTGCCTCCCTCTGCTCCTTTGCAGCCTCCTCTGCTCCCATCCCCTCTCCGCTGTGTCTCTAGATCTGCGGTCAGCTTTCTGTTTTCTCTTCCCAGGCAGCGCCTGGTCCCTTTGCCTGTCGCCAGGACGGGAGGTGCTGCCCAGCGCCCCCCTCGCTGGGGCAAAGCTCGCCTCCGACTTCGTCCCGTTTCTGCAGACGTGCCCCTTATTCATGCCGTGCCCCAGGCGCTGATGTTTTGCAGGCTCTTCCACGCTTCCCAGACTGGACCCTGGCATCAGCACTTCCTAGAGTCCTGTCAACGAGTCTGGCGGAGCCACGAGTCCAGTGTGAGACTTCACACGATCTGGGATGATTTTTTTTCCCCTAGCATTGGAAAACAGCCTTTTAAACCAGGAGTGAGCTCCAGCCTGGGCATAGCATCCCAGGGATCTCGTCCGTCCCCGTGCTCCAGCCCAGTGCCCAAGGGCAGGGGGTGAAGCGGGTGATGCTCCCCAAACAGCTCCCGTCTGACCCGCCCCAGGTAACTCGCTCCCAGCCGGGGGGGACACAGTGCCCGGAGCATCGCTCCGACAGTGACCTGGACCTGCCGAGGAGCCAGGCTCCCGCCTGCGCCCACCGGTCAGGCAGCCCTTGCCTGCAGCCTCAGGAGCTCTCCTTCCCCGGCCGCTCCCTGTCCGTAATCAACCCGATTATGTCTGGATAATTTTCTCTTCTCTGGGTAATGCTGCTTTTGAGCAGGAACAAGGAGAATGGCAGTGTTTTTCTGTGACTAAGAAAAGGTGTACGTGGCCTTGATTGCAAATGAAAAATTAAGGCCC